>NC_086451.1:268137776-268497776 GCF_028390025.1 Pseudophryne corroboree | reverse complement strand
TTTCTCTACTGATCTCTTCCCTTTCCATTTTTGGATAGCCCGTCTCTTTCCAAGAGCCCTCCGTGTCGCCAGGCGGACACATCGCAAATTCACAACGGTGGATTATTATTATTTTTTTTTTTCAACGCGGCCAGCAGGGGGCGCTGCGCGCGCGGACCCACGTCCCGCTTACATTTGCCGGGCTTATATATTATTTATATTATTTCGGCCAAGTCCGCGGAGCTCGGGTGAGAAGGGCATTCGTCGGAAAAATCGCGGAGCCCAAAAACCGGGTCTGAGATCAGTTCAATCCAGAGGGAAGGTTGCCCAAGTCCGCGGAGCTCGGGTGAGAAGGGCATTCGTCGGAAAAATCGCGGAGCCCGAAAACCGGGTCTGAAATTAGTTCAATCCAGAGGGAAGGTTGCCCAAGTCCGCGGAGCTCGGGTGAGAAGGGCATTCGTCGGAAAAATCGCGGAGCCCGAAAACCGGGTCTGAGATTAGTTCAATCCAGAGGGAAGGTTGCCCAAGTCCGCGGAGCTCGGGTGAGAAGGGCATTCGTCGGAAAAATCGCGGAGCCCGAAAACCGGGTCTGAGATCAGTTCAATCCAGAGGGAAGGTTGCCCAAGTCCGCGGAGCTCGGGTGAGAAGGGCATTCGTCGGAAAAATCGCGGAGCCCGAAAACCGGGTCTGAGATCAGTTCAATCCAGAGGGAAGGTTGCCCAAGTCCGCGGAGCTCGGGTGAGAAGGGCATTCGTCGGAAAAATCGCGGAGCCCGAAAACCGGGTCTGAGATCAGTTCAATCCAGAGGGAAGGTTGCCCAAGTCCGCGGAGCTCGGGTGAGAAGGGCATTCGTCGGAAAAATCGCGGAGCCCGAAAACCGGGTCTGAGATCAGTTCAATCCAGAGGGAAGGTTGCCCAAGTCCGCGGAGCTCGGGTGAGAAGGGCATTCGTCGGAAAAATCGCGGAGCCCGAAAACCGGGTCTGAGATCAGTTCAATCCAGAGGGAAGGTTGCCCAAGTCCGCGGAGCTCGGGTGAGAAGGGCATTCGTCGGAAAAATCGCGGAGCCCGAAAACCGGGTCTGAGATCAGTTCAATCCAGAGGGAAGGTTGCCCAAGTCCGCGGAGCTCGGGTGAGAAGGGCATTCGTCGGAAAAATCGCGGAGCCCGAAAACCGGGTCTGAGATCAGTTCAATCCAGAGGGAAGGTTGCCCAAGTCCGCGGAGCTCGGGTGAGAAGGGCATTCGTCGGAAAAATCGCGGAGCCCGAAAACCGGGTCTGAGATCAGTTCAATCCAGAGGGAAGGTTGCCCAAGTCCGCGGAGCTCGGGTGAGAAGGGCATTCGTCGGAAAAATCGCGGAGCCCGAAAACCGGGTCTGATATTTCCTTCCTTGCCCATCGCAGCGCCCCCTGGTGGGCTGAATCCGGTACTACGATTTGTGGAAGTCTTGCCGATGAGTGGAGACTGGCACCTCTCGGTCCGGGACAGGCTTCCAGGAGCCTGGGGAAAATCGGAGCATGTGGCGCAAAAGTGTCGCGCGCGCCGCCCGACACGTGACTCTAGTAAGAACCACCTCTCCGGATGTGTAATAGGAAGCACGTGCCGGGGCCTGGGCCCTCGATTCCCAGAACCCTGTATTCACGGTGGGCGTGGTCAGACAGAAAGCGCAGGCTTGGTACGGTGTGTGCGCCACAAACTCCGGAAGTGCTGGGTCTGCTGGTCGCAGTGAGGCAATGTACGGAACCGACGGCAGTGACGAAGACTATCTCCCCGACTCGTCAGAGTTGAGCAGCTCGGATGATAGTGGAGGGGAGGAGACGTCTTTTCACGGCAGGAAGGTTCTGGAAGTGTCCGGGGCTTGCTCCGCGGAGGCCGAACCAAGTCTCCATCCGGCCCGCGCAGTGTCGGTCCAGGTACTTACCCGAAAAGCAGATGGTTCGATTGCATGTAACAAGAAAAATTTCTGCCTGTGGTGCGAGAGGCCATTCTCAAAAATTGCGAGACATGTTCAAGCTGTCCACCACAATGAGCATGAGGTTGCAAGGGCACTCAGCTTTCCGAAGCGCTCCAGGGAAAGGACAGTGCAGCTAGACCTGATTCGCACCCGGGGAAACTTTGCCCATAATGTCGGGGTTCTCCGCGAGGGCAGCGGAGTCCTCCTACCGTGCAAGCAGCCGAAAGAAGCAACGGCTCCCCAAGATTTCATGCACTGTGTAAAATGTAAAGGGCTATTCTCCAGGAAGCACCTGTGGCGCCATGTGAAGAGGTGCCCGCTCCGCAAAAGTGTCAGCCCCAAACCTGGAAGAACCAGGGTGCAGGGTCTCTTCACTTACGCCACACCGCTCCCGAAAGATGTTGGCACTGGCCTCTGGAAGTTGCTGAGCGGAATGAATTATGATGATGTGGTACCGGTAATCAAAGGGGACCGCTGGATTATGCAGTTCGGTCAGCACCTCTATAACCGTCTGGGGTCTGATGTCAGCAAGCATGATTACATCCGTCAGAAGCTCAGAGAGGTGGGGCGGCTTCTGCTGAAGGCGATGAAGGTCACACCGTTGCGGTGTATGGAAGATTTCATTTGCCCACAGAATTTCCTGCAAGTGGTGCATGCTGTGAGGAGCCTGGCCGGTTACGATGACCGCACCAATACATATAAAATACCCTCGTTGGCTCTGAAGGTGGGACACAGCTTGCAGAAGATTTCAGCTATGGTGGAGTGTCAGGCACTGATGGAGGGCAGTGCCCTGACAGAGGAGCGTGCCCGAAACTTTCGGAAAATTTATGAGGCGAGGTGGAGCGAGCTAATCTCCACTGCTGCCCTGAAGACACTTCGAGAGATAAAATGGAATGCACCGCTGCTTCTGCCCTTCACTGATGATGTTAAGCGCTTGAACCTGTACCTCCTTGACCGTCAGCGAGAGTACATCGATGAGTTGTCCGCCCACCCTTCCAAACAGCAGTGGTCCATGTTGGCCAAAGTTACCCTCACGCAGCTGATTCTCTTCAACCGCAGGAGAGAAGGTGAGGTTTCCAAGATGCTGCTCTCCTCCTTCGATTTACGGCACACAGCCGATTTGCAGGGTGATGTGGCCCAGGCCCTGTCAGAGCTGGAGAAGGCACTCTGTCGTCACTTCTCCCGTATTGAGATTCCTGGGAAAAGAGGCAGGAAAGTCCCTGTCCTGCTATCCCCAAGCATGCAGAAAGCGATGGAGCTCCTCATAGAGAAGCGGACAGAATGTGGTGTGACCCCACACAATATCTACATGTTTGCTAGGCCAACAGCCATGTCCCATTATAGGGGATCCGACTGCATACGTCTCTACGCCCGGGAGTGTGGGGCCAAGCACCCCGAAGCATTATCTTCCACCCGCCTACGGAAGCATGTGGCTACACTTTCCAGAGTCCTCAACCTGAGCGATACAGAGATGGATCAGCTTGCTGATTTCCTTGGACATGATATTCGGGTGCACCGGCATTATTACCGCCTCCCGGAGGGTACCCTTCAACTGGCCAAGTTGAGCAAGCTGTTTCTGGCTCTCGAGCAAGGGAGAATGGCTGAATTCCGGGGCCACAATCTGGAAGAGATCTCCATTGATCCAAACGGTAGGTATCACTTGACAGTGTGGCTCCAGGGACTGACTGTCTAAGTGGGCTGGTGTGATCGGTTTCCCTGTCCTTCTCTATCCACAGAGCCGATCCAGGTGGTGAGCGATGACTCTGGGGATGAGCCAGAGAGTCAGGATACTGAGGTTCCCATGGGGCACATGGGAAAAGAAGCTGGCAGCGTGGTGTCGGCGGTGGATGGAGGTGCAGCTAAAGGTGGGTGTGACTGTCCATTCCATTTGAGATGCGTCCATGACTGGTGGTGGCGTTGCGTGGTGACTGACCTTTCTTCTCCCGCACAGGTGACAGAAGGGGTACCAAGCGCAATCCGTGGACCCCAGCAGAAGTGAAAGCTGTTGAACGTCACATGATTCGGTTCATTCGCTCATTCAAGGTGCCGGGCAAGAATGACTGTGATGCGTGCCTAAGGGCAGAACGACAAGCGCTGAAGGCTCGGAACTGGCTCTCGGTTAAGTTTTACATTAAGAACCGAATTACTGCTGAAATGAGAAAGAACCTTTCCTGAATAAAATGTATCTGCTGCTGAATACACGTTTCCTCTATCTCTAATTAAACCCGAAAATAAATCAGTTATGTGGGGTGTCCTCATTAGGCCGGTATTCCTGAATAGGTCCCCATGAGGAAGGTTCCAGACATATGTCCCGATGAGGATAGAAAAACAAGTATGTGTGTGTGTGTGTGTGTGTGTGTGTGTGTGTGTGTGTGTGTTTTAATGAGTGCCGTTGGTTAATTATTTGTAATATACGTGTAATGTAAGGCAATCATGTCCACGTCCCACCAACCATAAAAAATAAATTCTATGTTTATAGTGTACTTGAGAAAAAATGTATTGGAGGGGTGGCTATCTCCCTGTATGCTTATACCAACATCTAACAAATGCAGGGTTGTTGGGCAGTCAGTGTCTAGCTCAGGGGCGGCCAACCAGTCAGTGACAAAGAGCCAAAAAACCTTGTTAGGTACGTCAAAGAGCCGACATCGAGCCGAAGGTGCGCATGCAAAAATGGAATGTGGCCTTGTGCCTGCTAGACCACGCCCCTGGTATAAAATACATTAAAAAAGCCAGAACGACATAAAATAAAACATTTTAAAGTCAGATCCATTGAAAAAGCCACTTTCACATAAAATAATTGAAAAAGCCAGATTCACATAATAAACTTAAGTTCCCCCATGTTTCACTCCAGCCAGCTCCCCATGTGACACTCCTGCTAGAACCCTCCTATGTCACTCCAGCCAGCTGCCCATGTGTCACTGCTGCTAGCACCCTCCTATGTCACTCCAGCCAGCTCCCCATGTGTCACTCCTGCTAGCACCCTCCTATGTCACTCCAGCCAGCTGCCCATGTGACACTCCTGCTAGCACCCTCCTATGTCACTCCAGCCAGCTGCCCATGTGACACTCCTGCTAGCACCCTCCTATGTCACTCCAGCCAGCTGCCCATGTGTCACTCCTGCTAGCACCCTCCTATGTCACTCCAGCAAGCTGCCCATGTGACACTCCTGCTAGCACCCTCCTATGTCACTCCAGCCAGCTGCCCATGTGTCACTCCTGCTAGCACCCTCCTATGTCACTCCAGCCAGCTGCCCATGTGACACTCCTGCTAGAACCCTCCTATGTCACTCCAGCCAGCTGCCCATGTGACACTCCTGCTAGCACCCTCCTATGTCACTCCAGCCAGCTGCCCATGTGACACTCCTGCTAGCACCCTCCTGTCACTCCAGCTAGCACCCCATGTGACACTCCTGCTAGCACCCTCCTATGTCACTCCAGCCAGCTCCCCATGTGACACTCCTGCTAGCACCCTCCTATGTCACTCCATCCAGCTGCCCATGTGACACTCCTGCTAGCACCCTCCTATGTCACTCCATCCAGCTGCCCATGTGACACTCCTGCTAGCACCCTCCTATGTCACTCCAGCCAGCTGCCCATGTGACACTCCTGCTAGCACCCTCCTATGTCACTCCAGCCAGCTCCCCATGTGACACTCCTGCTAGCACCCCCCTGTCACTCCAGCCAGCTGCCCATGTGACACTCCTGCTAGCACCCTCCTATGTCACTCCAGCCAGCTTTCCCATGTGTCACTACTTCCAGCACCCTCCTTCATCACTCCAGCCAGCTCCTCCATGTGTCACTCCTGCCAGGACCCTTCTGTGTCACTCCAGCCAGCTCCGCCTTGTGTCACTTTAGCCCATCCTCATGTGTCACTAAAGTTCCCCCACCAAGTCGTGCCATTGTTGCAGTCCCTAATGTGTTCTCTGTTTGCCAGTGGGTGTTTCGCCTCTAGTATCTGGCTCCTTCAGTTTTCAGTCCCTGTAGTGCTGCTGCATGTCTGGCTGGAGTGTAGCAGTTTCTGTATCTGTTGTGGTCACATGATTTAGAGTGTTGGGAGCCACATTTAAATAAAGAAAGAGCCTCATGCGGCTCAAGAGCCACTGGTTGGCCACCACTGGTCTAGCTTGTAAAATTACCCTGGCACCACAGCAGTGTCACTGTTATATTAGACAGGCACCCAGTGCTTGCAGTGTGAAAATGCAAATGAAAGCCCTGTGCCAGACAGCCTGGGAGAGATAAGCCCACCATTGTCTGTGGTGATAACTCATCACCATCATTATATATCATAGGGGGATGCAGTTACATTGCCAGTAGTCAGGATCTCAGCGGTCAGGATACCGACGCCGGAATCCCATCTGCTGACAATGCCGCCCACCGGAATCCCGGCTCACAGGGTGTCCACGATACCCATAGAGTGGGAATTGAAACTGTGACAAGCGCAGTGAGTCACCGAGCATGTAGCGTGGTGAGCGCAGGAAGCCCACAAGGGTCTTTTTAATGCTTGAGATCAGGTTATATGTAAGGTGCAGTGGGGAGAGGGCCAGAGGTGCAGAGGGGGTGCCCCAAACCGGTATCTTGCCTAGGGCCTCACGAGGTCTAAATCTGGCTCTGTATGACATTTTCTAAATTGGGGACCATGATACATGGAATATTAAAAATTGGGTGCATTGATGTCTGGCATATTATAAATTGGAAGAAGCAGGGGTCATGGGTGAAATGTTGCCTAGGGCACCAAGAAACCTTGCACCCACCCTGTTTATCTTATATATGTTATCTGTGTTAATAAAATTGTTATTCTAATAAAAAAATGCAAGATGTGATAAACATGCCCCAAAGTATCCTCAGCAATGTCAGTATTAAGAACATTAGATGTACAATTGTTTAATAAGAGAACTCTCTTCAGCATGTTTATAAACTTTGAAATATGCCAGGGTTAATATGTCTTGATCCTAGACAGAAATTTTGAGCACATGAAATTTAATGTTTCCAGAAAGATTGTGCAAGTATATTTATCTAAATTTTATGTTCTGTTTGCAAGTGAACTTAAAGATAAAATGTGACTTTAGTGAATGACAATTTGCTTTGTAAAGTAAGACATTAAGTGGTTCTAGAAATACATATTTACTTTTTTGATCCTAAGATTACATTCTGAAGACTTCTACCAAATATGCCTACAGTCGCCGTAGAGACCCATTTCTGCAACTATTCTCATGAAGGGAATGACCTATGACCTGTATCTTTGTGTTAGAACAAAAAAGCTGCTTGCTGTCTTCAAGAAGAATGTGCTCCTTATTCTAACAAAGCAGCATGAGTACATGAATGATGCATTTGCATTACACTACCACATGTTGATCATTTGTTTAAAATACTATATTAGGCAATTCTGTTCATGTCAGTAATATTATTTTGTTTGTATAAATGTTTTATTAAGTGTACTGGTAATATTATTAAAGAGCATGAATACTTCACTTGGGGTGAGGCATCTTCACATAGGACTATAAACTGTTTTGTGTTGGAAACAATTTTAAGGAAGCAACCCATCACTGTATTCTAACAAGTGAAAACAAGATACTAATCATCAACAGCCATGTTTTCATTTTCCGCTTCCCTTGCCAAATGCTTGACTAATTTGGGTGCCTCCAAGTGTCCAGGTGCATAGTTTAAAGTGTGGTCACAATATACTGCAGCAAGTTAGCGGTAGGGGAATCGGCTCTTAATGAGCAATTTCATTGACTGCTAAAAGTGCAGGCCGCTATCTATGCCTGTAATGGCTGTAGTTCTGCCACTGTACAATCTGTTAGCTGCCTGATTCTTAGCACTGTTTTTGGTTCTGGCTCTGACATTGACTAGATACTGATTCTTCCCTGGATTGCCACCTGCCCTGACCTTTTGCCAGAACTGGACCAATCTCTAGATTGTTTCCTACCTTGACATGTCATTTGGATATTGGATTCCCAAGCATTACTATCAGACCAGTTTTCTGCTTGAACTCTGGACCACATTCCAGCCTTTCTGATTAGCTGCATTTTCAGTCCTCAGTAACATTTGATTAAGGTGTCCATTGTACCTGCTGCTAGCACTGATTCGAGAATAAAACACTACAACTGTGTACGCTAAACTGCAGGGCATCTAAGTACTGGCGTGCACATTCATCTCTAAATGGGGTGTAGTATGGTATGCCGGTGCTTCTATACCCAATACTATTTTTCTGGAAAAATAGGTTCAGGAACTATGGGAAAAGTGATAGATAGATAGATAGATAGATAGATAGATAGATAGATAGATAGATAGATAGATAGATAGATAGATAGATAGATAGTGTTTAAAAAAGAAGGCACTCAAAATGGACTTTAAAATAAAACTTATTTTATAGAAAATACAGTTTGGCCAACAAGAAGTTCAGGAACCTAGTTCCTGATTATGTCATATTTAATGAGAGGTTCAGGAACTGAGTTCCTGATGGTTCCTGTTGAAAACTAGCACTGGCTATACCTAAAGACTACACCCTTATAAACCATGGATGCTCTTAGCATATCAAAAAATGATTAATTAATGGAAACATGTTATATTGTTTTGAGGACATAGGGATCTATTTGCTAAGCCTTAAAGAGTGATGAGTGGACGGAGATAAAGTACCAGCCAATCAGCTCCTAGCTGTCAGGTCACAGGCTGTGTTTGAAAAATGACAGTTAGGAGCAGATTGGTTGGTCCTTTATCTCTCTCAACTTTATCTCTCTCCAAGGCTTAGTAAATAGACTCTCAAATCACTACACTCAGGAATGTAAGGTTAAAATAAAGATGTGCATGGACTGCCGTGTTTTGGCTCTAATTCAGCATAATGGTTTTTATTTTCAGATCTGGTTCGGATTTGGTTTTTGTATCCGTTTTGGATTTCTTCAAAATCAATAAAAAATTATTAATTTTGATTTAAAATTGATTAAAATCTATAAAAACAGCTAAAATTATGTAATTTGGACCTGTTTACATGTAGTTTTTCAATCCGAGTTTTGAATGTACGACAGAGCTGAGCTCAGTTCCACTCAGAAACTCAAAGTGATTCCAAACTGGGACTCGATTCAACTCGGAACCCCTAAGTTCGGGTATGTTTATATTTCAGGAAAACTGAACCGCACATCTCTAATTAAAGCGTAAGTCATTCATGTTTCATATACAAATATGATATGGTTACTTGTCACTTAATATTAAAAAAAACAGATAAATATAAATATAGACCGCAATACAAATAATGCATTTTAATCATATGCGCATATCAATCATGAACAAACTGCATATACAGTATATGTGACATTGACAGCATAAGCATACAGTACCAGGCATTGATACAGAGCTGCAGGGTTGTGGTTGGAAAGAATCCAGGCCACATATTCCATTTTGGACAAGTCTAAGAAACAGCAAGCATGATTGCAGACACCTGTCAGCTTGTTTTAAAGGTATCCCTCAGGAGGGACAGGGCTCCCGACGGTGTACTAGTCATCCAAGTGGTAGGGTGGTCTCTGGAGAATTTACACCTCTGTCTGCAAAGATCTGCTGTGAACTGTTTTGTGACCTGTTACTTTCTGGTAACTACTGATGTTCAGCTGTGAACTGCCTGTCTGTGGAAAAGCTGTGGAAAATAAAACTTTTGTTTGGAATTTTTACCCGGTGTATGTGATCCTTGTCACATTTGGTGCCCAAACAGGGACACTATTGCTGGACATTACTATGCAGAAAAGAGTCTTGGAAAAGGTGACTGGATCTACCCACAGTGGCAGCAAGACACATTGCAGGACGCTACCCACTGCACCATGACTTGATGAGTCTGAGCCACATGGACAGCAGCTAGGTAAGTGAGTCAGGCAGGTCGGCCATTAAACAGCAATTGTTCACAGTTAACATTCATGTGGCTTAGAGACCAGGAAACACTATATTGTGTGTTTACTTAGGGCAGTGTGGTCAGTAGGAGTGAAGCACACCCAAAGCTAGCTGCTATTTTTCACTTTGACTGTTAAAACTGTCTTCCCAGAGAAAGAATTGATTACGCCTGCTAAGTTTATTCACAAGGTGGAAACACTGTCTAAAATGGAAGAGCTTTTGAAAATGTTTCCTGAGGTGGCTATAGGGCCAGCAAGCCCAGATTCGGTTGCTGCATGAGGAAATAGTGGAAATAAGGAAAGGTGGATGACAGCATGAGGTGTTGCAGAAGTGGACACCGTCAGATGACATAGAGGCATTTTTGTGCACCTTTGAATGCACAGTGACCAGGCTAAAGTGGCCAGAGGAGCAATTGGCCACAAGATTAGCTCCCTGTCTCACAGGGGAAGCCCAGGGGGCCTATGTGGATTTACCAGTGTCAGAAGCAGACTCCCATCCTCACCTGAATAAAGCTATCATCGTCAGGATTGGGGTGACTGGGCCCAACAAAGCTAAAATATTTCATGACTGGCGACTGAGGGTCCAACTGATGGAACTAGCCAGACTAAGCAGAGCTTTGTTAAAGCTGGACAAAAACAACCCACAGTGTATGGTGGAAGGTTTTGCTTTAGATCAGAGGTGGGGATTGTCCAGCCCACAGGCCATATAAGGCCCACAAAGCCACTTCATCCGGCCCGGCTCACCTAACCGAGGGAGATGCTGGGTGCCCACTGAGATTGTATTTTCAGCAGGTGCTGGCTCCTTCCCCTCCGCGGTAGCCAAAAGTCAGAGCTCACTCCTCAGCTCCAGCTTCCAGCTCTGACAGTGTGCTGCTGTGCGCTTTGGGAGAGATGTCAGGATGTCTCTCCCATAGTTCTGAGTAGCAGGCGGCCAGGTGGAGTGCAGCGGTCCAGAAGCAGGTGAGTATTGTGGGTTTTTTATTAATGTGTGTGTGTGTAAGCGGCGCTACTAGAGGGGACATAGCTAATGGGGCATAACAAGTGACTGGGGGTACCTAATGGGGCATAACAAGTGACTGGGGGCATATCTAATGAGGGATAACAAGTGACTGGGGACATATCTAATGGGGCATAACAAGTGACTTGGGTCATATCTAATGGTGCATGCAGGGCCGGTTCAGGGGCTTTTTGCGCCACGGGCGGCAATAGGGGGGGTGGCTTCATACAGGGGGCATGGTCAGTTACGCCCCCTGTACAGTAGTAGCGCTGCTGAAATGATGTGCGGTGCTTGATAACGTCATCGCGCACCGCACAGTAAAGGTCCTCTCCACGAAGGGAAACTAGACGCGTTGCGTCTAGTTTCCCTTCACAGCGGGCAGCGGGACACAGCAGCGGATCTTGCCCTGGTGCGGCGCCCTCCGGACGGCGCCGGCGCGTTCCGGAAGGCGGAGCCCCGGGCAAAAGTCCTGCTTGCCCGTGGCAAGATCCGCTACTGGGTGCATGCTATATGGGTGTTAGATCACACTGTACAACCATAGACTCCTCAGGCTGACCCCCAAACATTTGAAGAGTAAGCAGTGGTTGTTGTATGGTATTTGACCCTTAGAAAATGTAAAAAATCTAAGCAAGGGTTATGACCAGTTCCCAAGACCCAGGACTCAGGTCCCACTTGTTATAACAGATAACTCATCCATGACTGTGTTTTGAATGCGTTGAACTTGGTCGTGTATACCCTCAGTCAAGGTATTGTGTATCCATGAAGATGTGGTAGAATACTTTTGAGTACAAATGCAGATGGTGTTAAAATGACAACCAATTAAAATAGCTGTGGTAGTTCCTAGATCTTTCTATCCCATGATTTTCTGCTGTTACAAGAGGTAATTACGTGGTGTGACAGCAGAAAAGACCTGGTGGGTGAGGGGCACATGGAAACGGGAACTATGATGAGCCAGAGTACTGTGTCCGTAAAACCCTCCTTGGCTGGTGAGCAGCAAGAAGAAAGTGATTTACAGGCTAATTAGTCACCCATTGATAAAAATGTCTCCTTACAGGACTTTGCTCGATATCAGCAGAATGATGAAAATTTCATAAATGCATTTGAGAATGTTGTAATGGTAAATGTAAAATAGAAGCTGCCTTGCCACCTGTAGGCACACCATATTTTATGTTGAAAAAAAGATTTATTGTACCGGGTTATTTGTAGGGAAAAAATAGATCAGTTGCTGGTCCCAAGAAAACATGTGCAGTTGGTGCTAAGGACGGCTCGTACGCATTTGTTGGGTGGTCATTTGGGAGAGGAGAAAACTCTCCAATGAATTCAACTAAGATTCCTTTGATCAGGCATCCAGGCTGAGGTGAAAAAATATTGCCAGGAATGCCCAGTGTGCCAAAAGACAGCACCCCGGTAAGAGTTTAGGACACCCTTGGTTCCCTTACCTGTCATTTCTGTACCTGTCGAGCGAATTGGTATGGACCTGGTAGGTCCGGTGGAAAAATATGCTAGTGGGCATCAATATATTTTAGTGGTGGTTGACTACGCTACCAGATATCCTGAGGCTATACCGCTATGAAATATTAATGTCACACTCGCGGCGCTGCGGCTGCCGCACTTACCGCTCGGGTGCGCTGGGTCTCCCGGCGGTCGTCGCCCCCGGTGGGTTCCCGGGGTGTGGGCGCCGCCATTGTGCCCGACATCCACGAGAGCGTGGTGAGCGGGTGACATCATCGGCCCCTTCCGCCAATCGGGAGAGGGCGGGAAGTTCATAGGCAGTCGCCGTACAGAGCCCCGGCGCCTGAGTATCGTCTTTTCCAATGATTACCAGTGCTAGTAGCGTTCAGCGTGTTCTCAAGCTGAATGCCTCCTGTGTTCTAGCGTTGCAGAGTATCTTTCAGTGGGACATTCCCTGTGCTACCAGCGTTACAGAGTATCTTTCAGTGGGACATTCCCTGTGCTACCAGCGTTACAGAGTATCTTTCAGTGGGACATTCCCTGTGCTACCAGCGTTACAGAGTATCTCTCAGTAGGACATTCCCTGTGCTACCAGCGTTACAGTGTATCACTCAGTGGAACCTTCCCTGTGCTACCAGCGTTACAGTGTATCACTCAGTGGAACCTTCCCTGTGCTACCAGCGTTACAGTGTATCACTCAGTGGGACATTCTCTGCGTTACCAGCGTTACAGTGTATCTCTCAGAGGGACACCTCCTGTGCTTCCAGTATTACAGGGTATCCTTAAGTGGAACGCCTCCCAAACTTCCAGAGTTACACTGAATCTCAAATTCTCATTTATTTCTTCAGCATCACTCACAAGTTCTTCTTTCTTCTGTGTGCTTCAACATCGTTCTCAAATCCTCATTCATTTCTTCAACACCGCTCACAAGTTCTTCATTCTTCTGTGTGCTTCAACATCGTTCTCAAATCTTCATTCATCTCTTCAACATTGCTCACAAGTTCTTCATTCTTCTGTGTACTTCAGCATCGCCCCCAAGCCTTGGCCACAACTAATTCTTTAGCATTACACGTCGGTTACAACGGCTAAGTTCTGCATGAGGAAAACCTACATCCGGCCATCCCTGCTCCGGCCCAGCTGTGGTTCCTCTTCCCTATCATCGGAAGAACCCCCGAGTTCTCAACACTCCCAACCCAGGTCAGTGACAATTAAGTCTAGCACTATAACCCTGGAACTGGTAATGCTTTATACATACTTGGGGATCCCAAAAGAGGTCTTTACTGGCCAGGGGACACCTTTTATGTTTAAGTTTATGAAAGATCTATGCCGTCGGCTGGGGGTTAAAAGAATTAACTCCTCGGTGTAGTAACCGCAATGATTGGTAGAACACTCTAATTGTACCCTTAAGCAAATGGTAAGGTAAACAGTATCCCAGGATAAGAGAGGCTGGGATCTGCTCTTACCCTATCTAATGTTTTCGGTTAAGGAAGTACCCCAATCATCTATGGGATGATTCTCCAGAAAGAGAACATAAAGTCCCGTGCATCAAATGCTTTTAATTTTTTTCCTTTTAAACTGGTCTGTTAAGAAATTGTTGTTGTATGAAAACTTAATTGCTTAGTAATAATGCCTTACCCTGTAACTTAAGACCCACTAAAATCTTAGTATTTTGGAGAAGTATGTTGTTTGAATTTGTGTACCTGTCCCATGCATCACGGAGAATCGCCCTATTGGGTTTAGCCCCTTTGAACTTCTTTATGGTAGACAACCTAGAGGAATCGCAGATCTCTTAAAGAAAGGGTGGAAACAATAACTGTCCCAAGAACCTAACATTGTTCAATTTGTATCTCAACTTTATGACTTAAGACAAATTGAGCAACTTGTAAAAGAACATATGAACTTGGCTCACCAACATCAAAAGCATAGTTATGATGTTACGTCAGTGAGCCACTTTAAGCCGGGGGGACAAGGTATTGGTTTTGGTTCCCACCCCTGAAAGTAAATTGTATGCTATTGGCAGGGTCCTTATGACATTATAGAGGCAGTAGGGACTGTTAATTACAAAGTATGCTAAGAGGGTAAAAGGAAAGAGGTACAGATCTATCATTTTCATTTGTTAAAGCCCTGGAAGTGAAGTACCAATCAACCCTCTTTATTGGCCATAAAAACTCCCGATTGTCAGGTGGCCATTGAAGCCTAATTGATTTACAATCAAAAGCAAGAGGTCATAGACCTGGTAGCATGAAACCAGGATGTTTTCTCTGCCATCCCTTGGAAAACCCACATAATACAGCATGCTATTATCATTACGCCACCTGCGATAGTGATAAAAAAAAATAAGATTTTACTTACCAGTAAATCTATTTCTCGTAGTCCGTAGTGGATGCTGGGGACTCCGTAAGGACCATGGGGAATAGACGGGCTCCGCAGGAGACATGGGCACTTTAAGAAAGAATTTGCATTCTGGTGTGCTCTGGTTCCTCCCTCTATGTCCCTCCTCCAGACCTCAGTTAAAGAAACTGTGCCCGGAAGAGCTGACAGTACAAGGAAAGGATTTTGGGAATCCAGGGTAAGACTCATACCAGCCACACCAATCACACCATATAACTTGTGATAACTTTACCCAGTTAACAGTATGAACAATAACAGAGCATCAGATAAACCCTGATGCAACTATAACATAACCCTTATTTAAGCAATAACTATATACAAGTATTGCAGAAGAAGTCCGCACTTGGGACGGGCGCCCAGCATCCACTACAGACTACGAGAAATAGATTTACCGGTAAGTAAAATCTTATTTTCTCTAACGTCCTAGTGGATGCTGGGGACTCCGTAAGGACCATGGGGATTATACCAAAGCTCCCAAACGGGCTGGAGAGTGCGGATGACTCTGCAGCACCGATTGAGCAAACGATAGGTCCTCCTCAGCCAGGGTATCAAACTTGTAGAACCTTGCAAACGTGTTTGAACCTGACCAAGTAGCAGCTCGGCATAGTTGTAATGCCGAGACCCCTCGGGCAGCCGCCCAAGAAGAGCCCACCTTCCTAGTGGAATGGGCTTTCACTGATTTTGGCTGCGGCAATCCAGCCACAGAATGAGCCTGCTGGATCGTGTTACAGATCCAGCGAGCAATAGTCTGCTTTGAAGCAGGAGCACCAAGCTTGTTAGATGCATACAGGATAAACAGTGACTCCGTTTTCCTGACTCTAGCCGTTCTGGCTACATAAATTTTCAAAGCCCTGACTGCATCTAGTAACTCGGAATCCTCCAAATCACGAGTAGCCACAGGCACCACAATAGGTTGGTTCATATGAAAGGTAGTGATGAGCGGGTTCGGATCCTCGGAATCCGACCCGCCCGAACTTCACTTTTTTTTACACGGGTCCGAGCGACTCGGATCCTCCCGCCTTGCTCGGTTAACCCGAGCTCGCCCGAACGTCATCATCCCGCTGTCGGATTCTCGCGAGACTCGGATTCTATATAAGGAGCCGTGCGTCGCCGCCATTTTCACACGTGCATTGAGATTGATAGGGAGAGGACGTGGCTGGCGTCCTCTCCGAGTCCGTTGTATTATATTAGAACTTAGTTAGTTATAATTGTGGGGAGGATTGGGGACGGGGAGCAGCTGTTAGGGAGTACAGTGCAGGGTTTTGAGTTTAATCCGTTGTTTCTCTGCCTGAAAAAAAACGCTCCACCATATCTGTGCTCACTCAGTGTGCTGCACTGCTGCATGATATATCTGTGCTGAGTGCACTGCTCACACTGCCTAATTGTGGGGACTGGGGAGCAGTTATAGCAGGAGTACAGTGCACAGTTTTGCTGACAGTGACCACCAGTCCAGTATACATTTGTCTGCCTGAAAAACACTGTGGTGTTTTTTTTTTTTCTTTCTTCATGCTAGTTTGTTTAGCAGTCTGCTGACACTGCAGTGTCCACCAGGTCCGTTATACAGTATATTATATATATATAATTAAGCACTAAGCAGCAGTACGGTAGGCCACGGCTGTACCTACCTCTGTGTCGACTCGTCACTCGTCGTCCATAAGTATAAGTAATACTATCCATCCATCTACATTGTATACCTGTGGTGTTTTTTTTTTCTTTCTTCATACTAGTTTAGCAGTCTGCTGCTGACACTGTCCAGCAGGTCCGTTATACAGTATATTATATTTATATATTAGCACTAAGCAGCAGTACGGTAGGCCACGGCTGTACCTACCTCTGTGTCGTCACTCGTCGTCCATAAGTATAAGTAATACTATACTATCTAGTGTTCACTCTAGGAATTTTTTAGGGCAGGGTGCTGATCACGGGTAGGGCACATTTTTCATTCGGGAGGGCACATTTTTCGTTCGGGAGGGCACATTTTTCAATTAGAAGGGCAAAATTAGGTACATACTATAATGCTTGGTCCTCCCATTCCCACATGATAAAGAATGGGCAGTGCGCGCCAAAGGCGAAAATTTAGGGGCGTTGTTTTTCGTGGGGTTAGGGGCATGGCCACATAATAGTGGCAATTCACATTACACCACACAATAGTGCAGCTAATACACACTGCACCAGGTAGAACCTCCTATACACACTGCGACAGGTAGAGCACGTTATACATATTGCGCCAGGCAGAGCACATTCTACACTTTGCGCCAGGCAGAGCACGTTATACACATTGCGCCAGGTAGAGAGCACTGAGACACACTGCACCAGGTAGAGAGCACTGAGACACACTGCACCAGGTAGAGAGCACTGAGACACACTGCACCAGGTAGAGAGCACTGAGACACACTGCACCAGGTAGAGAGCACCGAGAAACATTGCACCAGGTAGAGAGCACTGAGAAACATTGCACCAGGTAGAGAGCACCGAGAAACATTGCACCAGGTAGAGAGCACTGAGAAACATTGCACCAGGTAGAGAGCACCGAGAAACATTGCACCAGGTAGAGAGCACCGAGAAACATTGCACCAGGTAGAGAGCACTGAGAAACATTGCACCAGGTAGAGAGCACTGAGAAACATTGCACCAGGTAGAGAGCACCGAGAAACATTGCACCAGGTAGAGAGCACCGAGAAACATTGCACCAGGTAGAGAGCACCGAGAAACATTGCACCAGGTAGAGAGCACCGAGAAACATTGCACCAGGTAGAGAGCACCGAGAACCATTGCACCAGGTAGAGAGCACCGAGAAACATTGCACCAGGTAGAAAGCACTGAGACACATTGGAGGAGGAGGGGGGGGGGGGGTAGATGGTTCCGCACACACATAAGACAAGGGGTAGTGGGGCCACACACAGGGGGTTGGGGGGGGGCAGGAGGGCACAAGGTGTCACACACACGGGGGGGGGGGGGCGCACAAACCAGGGTGAGGGGGGTAAAGTGTGCCACACACAAAGGCTGGGGGTAAATGGGGTCACATGCAGGGGGTGGGGGCAGGATATGGCAATGCATTAAAATACATGTTCATTACTTTGTGTGTATCTACTTACTCACACTCTGGCAGCTGAGGGTCACACTCCGGTAGATGGGTACGCTGGCCAGTGGCACTGGCTGGTGGGAGATGGGGGCTGCCCGCGGGTGTCTGGCCATGCACACAGAGAGGAGGGAGGGCTGGGTTTGCCTCGGCGGGAGAGGCAAACCCAGCCCTCCTGTCTCTCGCAGAGGAGGGGAGATGCGGCGGCTAACAACTAAGGACGGACAAGGTGGGCGGGCGGGACGGACGAGGTGGGCGGGACAGATGGGGCGGTACAGACGGGGCGGGCCGCGGAGGTCTCTGTCTCTCATGCAGGGAGACAGTGTGACTGTGATTAAGCACACTGGATTACTGCAGTAATGTGTCCGGTGGCTTGGCGGGGTCCGGCGGGCAGCAAAGTGCGGGGCGGGAGGGCGCACACAAATGGGCAGGGCGGCATTCAGGTGTCTAAAAAAGGGGCAGGGCGCAGCGCCCTGTGAAAGACACCTAGAGTGAACACTACTATCCATCCATCTACATTGTATACCTGTGGTGTTTTTTTTTTTTCTTTCTTCATACTAGTTTAGCAGTCTGCTGCTGACACTGTCCACCAGCTCCATTATACAGTATATTATATTTATATATAAGCACTAAGCAGCAGTACGGTAGGCCACGGCTGTACCTACCTCTGTGTCATCACTCGTCGTCCATAAGTATAAGTAATACTATACTATCCATCCATCTACATTGTATACCTGTGGTGTTTTGTTTTTCTTTCTTCATACTAGTTTAGCAGTCCGCTGCTGACACTGTCCACCAGGTCCG
The DNA here is from genome assembly GCF_028390025.1 of Pseudophryne corroboree. Taxonomy (NCBI): domain Eukaryota; kingdom Metazoa; phylum Chordata; class Amphibia; order Anura; family Myobatrachidae; genus Pseudophryne; species Pseudophryne corroboree. The sequence goes on along the minus strand of NC_086451.1, from coordinate 268,479,252 downwards.
TTATACAGTATATTATATTTATATATAAGCACTAAGCAGCAGTACGGTAGGCCACGGCTGTACCTACCTCTGTGTCGTCACTCGTCATCCATAAGTATAAGTAATACTATACTATCCATCCATCTACATTGTATACCTGTGGTGGTTTTTTTTTTTTTTCTTTCTTCATACTAGTTTAGCAGTCTGCTGCTGACACTGTCCACCAGCTCCGTTATACAGTATATTATATTTATATATAAGCACTAAGCAGCAGTACGGTAGGCCACGGCTGTACCTACCTCTGTGTCATCACTCGTCGTCCATAAGTATAAGTAATACTATACTATCCATCCATCTACATTGTATACCTGTGGTGTTTTTTTTTTTTTTCTTCATACTAGTTTAGCAGTCTGCTGCTGACACTGTCCACCAGGTCCGTTATACAGTATATTATATTTATATATAAGCACTAAGTAGCAGTACGGTAGGCCACGGCTGTACCTACCTCTGTGTCGTCACTCGTCGTCCATAAGTATAAGTAATACTATACTATCCATCCATCTACATTGTATACCTGTGGTGGCTTTTAGTTGTGCGCAAAATATGGAGAACAAAAATGTGGAGGTTAAAAAAATTGGGAAAGATCAAGATCCACTTCCACCTCGTGCTGAAGCTGCTGCCACTAGTCATCGCCGAGACGATGAAATGCCATCAACGTCGTCTGCTAAGGCCGATGCCCAATGTCATAGTACAGAGCATGTAAAATCCAAAACACAAAAGATCAGTAAAAAAATGACCCAAAAATCAAAATTAAAAGCGTCTGAGGAGAAGCGTAAACTTGCCAATATGCCATTTACGACACGGAGTGGCAAGGAACGGCTGAGGCCCTGGCCTATGTTCATGGCTAGTGATTCAGCTTCACATGAGGATGGAAGCACTCATCCTCTCGCTAGAAAAAAAGAAAAGACTTGCGGCAAAAGCACAGCAAAGAACTGTGCGTTCTTCGTAATCCCAAATCCCAAAGGAGAGTCCAATTGTGTCGGTTGCGATGCCTGACCTTCCCAACACTGGACGGGAAGAGCTTGCGCCTTCCACCATTTGCACGCCCCCTGCAAGTGTTGAAAGGAGCACCCCCAGTCCAGTTCCTGATAGTGAAATTGAAGATGTCAGTGTTGAAGTACACCAGGATGAGGATATGGGTGTTGCTGGCGCTGGGGAGGAAATTGACAAGGAGGATTCTGATGGTGAGGTGGTTTGTTTAAGTCAGGCACCCGGGGAGACACCTGTTGTCCGTGGGAGGAATATGGCCATTGACATGCCTGGTGAAAATACCAAAAAAATCAGCTCTTCAGTGTGGAAGTATTTCAACAGAAATGCGGACAACAGGTGTCAAGCCGTGTGTTGCCTTTGTCAAGCTGTAATAAGTAGGGGTAAGGACGTTAACTACCTCGGAACATCCTCAGTCAGTGACAAGTTCAAAAACTTTGGGCGACAGCGGAAGCAGTCCACTGACCAGTAAATCCGTTCCTCTTGTAACCAAGCTCGTGCAAACCACACCACCAACTCCCTCAGTGTCAATTTCCTCCTTACCCAGGAAAGCCAATAGTCCTGCAGGCCATGTCACTGGCAAGTCGGACGAGTCCTCTCCTGCCTGGGATTCCTCCGATGCATCCTTGAGTGTAACGCCTACTGCTGCTGGCGCTGCTGTTGTTGCTGCTGGGAGTCGATCGTCATCCCAGAGGGGAAGTCGGAAGACCACTTGTACTACTTCTAGTAAGCAATTGACTGTCCAACAGTCCTTTACGAGGAAGATGAAATATCACAGCAGTCATCCTGTTGCAAAGCGGATAACTGAGGCCTTGACAACTATGTTGGTGTTAGACGTGCGTCCGGTATCCGCCATTAGTTCACAGGGAACTAGACAATTTCCTGAGGTAGTGTGCCCCCGTTACCAAATACCATCTAGGTTCCACTTCTCTAGGCAGGCGATACCGAGAATGTACACGGACGTCAGAAAAAGACTCACCAGTGTCCTAAAAAATGCAGTTGTACCCAATGTCCACTTAACCACGGACATGTGGACAAGTGGAGCAGGGCAGACTCAGGACTACATGACTGTGACAGCCCACTGGGTAGATGTATTGCCTCCCGCTGCAAGAACAGCAGCGGCGGCACCAGTAGCAGCATCTCGCAAATGCCAACTCGTTCCTAGGCAGGCTACGCTTTGTATCACCGCTTTCCAGAATAGGCACACAGCTGAAAACCTCTTACGGCAACTGAGGAAGATCATCGCAGAATGGCTTACCCCAATTGGACTCTCCTGGGGATTTGTGACATCGGACAATGCCAGCAATATTGTGAGTGCATTACATCTGGGCAAATTCCAGCACGTCCCATGTTTTGCACATACCTTGAATTTGGTGGTGCAGAATTATTTAAAAACGACAGGGGCGTGCAAGAGATGCTGTCGGTGGCCAGAAGAATTGCGGGCCACTTTCGGCATACAGGCACCGCGTACAGAAGACTGGAGCACCACCAAAAACACCTGAACCTGCCCTGCCATCATCTGAAGCAAGAGGTGGTAACGAGGTGGAATTCAATCCTCTATATGCTTCAGAGGATGGAGGAGCAGCAAAAGGCCATTCAAGCCTATACATCTGGCCATGATATAGGCAAAGGAGGTGGAATGCACCTGTCTCAAGCGCAGTGGAGAATGATTTCAACGTTGTGCAAGGTTCTGCAACCTTTCGAACTTGCCACACGTGAAGTCAGTTCAGACACTGCCAGCCTGAGTCAGGTCATTCCCCTCATCAGGCTTTTGCAGAAGAAGCTGGAGGCATTGAAGGAGGAGCTAAAACAGAGCGATTCCGCTAGGCATGTGGGACTTGTGGATGGAGCCATTCATTCGCTTAACCAGGATTCACGTGTGGTCAATCTGTTGAAATCAGGGCACTACATTTTGGCCACCGTGCTCGATCCTAGATTTAAAACCTACCTTGGATCTCTCTTTACGGCAGACACAAGTCTGCAGAGGTTCAAAGACCTGCTGGTGACAAAATTGTCAAGTCAAGCGGAACGCGACCCATCAACATCTCCTCCTTCACATTCTCCCGCAACTGGGGGTGCGAGGAAAAGGCTACGAATTCCGAGCCCACCCGCTGGCGGTGATGCAGGGTAGTCTGGAGCGACTGCTGATGCTGACATCTGGTCCGGACTGAAGGACCTGCCAACGATTACTGACAAGTCATCTACTGTCACTGCATATGATTCTCTCACCATTGAAAGAATGGTGGAGGATTATATGAGTGACCGCATCCAAGTAGGCACGTCAGACAGTCCGTACGTATACTGGCAGGAAAAAGAGGCAATTTGGAGGCCCTTGCAAAAACTGTCTTTATTCTACCTAAGTTGCCCTCCCTCCAGTGTGTACTCCGAAAGAGTGTTTAGTGCCGCCGCTCACCTTGTCAGCAATCAGCGTACGAGGTTACTTCCAGAAAATGTGGAGAAGATGATGTTCATTAAAATGAATTATAATCAATTCCTCCATGGAGACATTCACCAGCAGCAATTGCCTCCAGAAAGTACACGAGGACCTGAGATGGTGGATTCCAGTGGGGACGAATTAATAATCTGTGAGGAGGGGGATGTACACAGTGAAAGGGGTGATGAATTGGACGATGATGATGAGGTGGACATCTTGCCTCCGTAGAGCCAGTTTGTGCAAGGAGAGATTGATTGCTTCTTTTTTGGTGGGGGCCCAAACCAACCAGTCATTTCAGTCACAGTCGTGTGGCAGACCCTGTCGCTGAAATGATGGGTTCGTTAAAGTGTGCATGTCCTGTTTTTACAACATAAGGGTGGGTGGGAGGGCCCAAGGACAATTCCATCTTGCACCTCTTTTTTCTTTCATTTTTCTTTGCGTCATGTGCTGTTTGTGGAGTATTTTTTTGAAGGGCCATCCTGCGTGACACTGCAGTGACACTCCTAGATGGGCCAGGTGTTTGTGTCGGCCACTAGGGTCGCTTAGCTTAGTCACACAGCTACCTCATTGCGCCTCTTTTTTTCTTTGCGTCATGTGCTGTTTGGGGAGTATTTTTTTGAAGGGACATCCTGCGTGACACTGCAGTGCCACTCCTAGATGGGCCAGGTGTTTGTGTCGGCCACTAGGGTCACTTAGCTTAGCCATCCAGCGACCTCGGTGCAAATTTTAGGACTAAAAATAATATTGTGAGGTGTGAGGTGTTCAGAATAGACTGAAAATTAGTGGAAATTATGGTTATTGAGGTTAATAATACTATGGGATCAAAATTACCCCCAAATTCTATGATTTAAGCTGTTTTTTAGGGTCTTTTGAAAAAAACACCCGAATCCAAAACACACCCGAATCCGACAAAAAAAATTCGGTGAGGTTTTGCCAAAACGCGTCCGAACCCAAAACACGGCCACGGAACCGAACCCAAAACCAAAACACAAAACCCGAAAAATTTCAGGTGCACATCACTAATGAAAGGATGAGACCACTTTTGGCAGAAATTGTGGACGTGTCCTCAATTCCGCTCTATCCATATGGAAAACCAGATATGGGCTTTTATGAGACAAAGCCGCTAATTCTGACACGCGCTTAGCCGAAGCCAAGGCCAATAGCATGACCACCTTCCACGTGAGATATTTCAACTCCACTGTTTTAAGTGGTTCAAACCAGTGCGATTTCAGGAAACTTAACACCACGTTAAGATCCCAAGGTGCCACTGGAGGCACAAAAGGAGGCTGAATATGCAGCACTCCCTTCACAAACGTCTGAACTTCTGGCAGAGAAGCCAACTCCTTTTGAAAGAAAATGGAAAGGGCCGAAATCTGGACCTTAATTGAGCCTAACTTCAGGCCCAAATCCACTCCCGACTGAAGGAAGTGAAGGAACCGGCCCAGCTGAAACTCCTCCGTAGGAGCATTGCTGGCCTCACACCAAGAAACATATTTTCGCCATATACGGTGATAATGTTTAGCTGTTACGTCCTTCCTAGCCTTTATCAGCGTAGGAATGAACTCCCTCGGAATACCCTTTTCTGCTAGGATCCGGCGTTCAACCGCCATGCCGTCAAACGCAGCCGCGGTAAGTCTTGGAACATACAGGGTCCCTGTTGCAACAGGTCCTGTCTTAGAGGAAGAGGCCACGGTTCTTCTGTGAGCAATTCTTGCAGATCTGGATACCAAGTCCTTCGTGGCCAATCTGGAACAATGAGAATTGTTCTTACTCCTCTTTTTCTTATTATCCTCAGTACCTTGGGTATGAGAGGAAGAGGAGGAAATACATAGACCGACTGGAACACCCACGGTGTCACCAAGGCGTCTACAGCTACCGCCTGAGGGTCCCTTGACCTGGCGCAATAGCTCTGTAGCTTTTTGTTGAGGCGTGATGCCATCATATCTATCTGTGGCAGTTCCCACCAACTTGTAATCTGTGTGAAGACTTCTTGATGAAGTCCCCACTCTCCCGGGTGTAGGTCGTGTCTGGTGAGGAAGTCTGCTTCCCAGTTGTCCACTCCTGGGATGAACACTGCTGACAGTGCGCTTACGTGAGTCTCCGCCCAGCGAAGAATCCTGGTGGCTTCCGCCATCGCCACTCTGCTCCTTGTGCCGCCTTGGCGGTTTACATGAACCACTGCGGTTATGTTGTCTGACTGAATCAGAACCGGTTGGTCGCGAAGTAGGGACTCCGCTTGACGAAGGGCAATGTATATGGCCCTTAGTTCCAGGATGTTGATGTGAAGGCAAGTCTCCTGACTTGACCACAGGCCTTGGAAATTTCTTCCCTGTGTGACTGCCCCCACCCCCGGAGGCTTGCATCCGTGATCACCAGGACCCAGTCCTGAATGCCTAATCTGCGGCCCTCTAGAAGGTGAGCACTCTGCAGCCACCACAGGAGAGACACCCTGGCCCTGGGGGATAGGGTGATTAACCGATGCATCTGAAGATGTGATCCGGACCATTTGTCCAGGAGATCCCATTGAAAGGTCCTCGCATGGAACCTGCCGAATGGAATGGCCTCGTATGATGCCACCATCTTTCCCAGGACTCGTGTGCAGTGATGCACCGACACCTTTTTTGGTTTTAACAGGTCTCTGACCAGTGTCATGAGTTCCTGAGCCTTCTCCCTCGGGAGATAAACCTTCCTCTGGTCTGTGTCCAGAATCATGCCCAGGAAAGGGAGACGAGTCGTAGTAATCACCTGCGACTTTGGGATATTTAGAATCCAGCCGTGCTGTCCTAACACCTCCAGAGAGCGTGCTACGCTGATCAGTAACTGCTCTCTTGACCTCGCTTTTTATGAGGAGATCGTCCAAGTATGGGATAATTGTGACCCCTTGCTTCCACAGGAGTACCATCATTTCTGCCATTACCTTGGTAAATATTCTCGGTGCCGTGGAGAGACCAAACGGCAACGTCTGAAATTGGTAATGACAATCCTGTACCACAAATCTGAGGTACGCCTGATGAGGCGGATAAATGGGGACATGAAGGTAAGCATCCTTTATGTCCAGAGACACCATAAAATCCCCCTCTTCAAGGCTTGCAATGACCGCTCTGAGCGATTCCATCTTGATCTTTGAACCTTTTTAGGTATATGTTCAGGGATTTTAAATTTAATATGGGTCTGACCGAACCGTCCGGTTTCGGTACTACAAACCTGGTCGAATAATAACCCTTTCCTTGTTGAAGGAGGGGAACTTTGACCACCACCTGTTGAAGATACAATTTGTAAATTGTCGCTAACACTATTTCCCTCTCTAAAGGGGAAGCTGGCAGGGCCGATTTTAGGTAACGGTGAGGGGGCATCTCTTCAAATTCCAGCTTGTATCCCTGAGACACAATTTCTATTGTCCAGGGATCCAACTGGGAGTGAACCCACTTGTGGCTGAAGTTTCGGAGACGCGCCCCCACCGAGCCTAGCTCCACCTGTGGAGCCCCAACGTCATGCGGTGGATTTAGTGGAAGTCGGGGAGGACTTCTGTTCTTGGGAACTAGCTGCGTTGTGCAGTTTTCTTCCTCTGCCCCTGCCTCTGGCAAGAAAGGACGCACCTCGGACTTTCTTGCCTCTTTGTGATCGAAAGGACTGCATTTGGTAATACGGTGCTTTCTTAGGCTGTGAGGAAACATATGGCAAAAAATTTGACTTTCCAGCAGTAGCTGTGGAGACCAGGTCTGAGAGACCCTCCCCAAACAATTCCTCACCCTTGTAGGGTAAAACCTCCATGTGCCTTTTTGAGTCGGCATCACCTGTCCATTGCCAAGTCCACAGGACCCTTCTGGCAGAAATCGACATTGCATTTATTCTAGAGCCCAGTAGGCTAATGTCTCTTTGAGCATCTCTCATATATAGGACAGCGTCTTTTATATGCCCCAGGGTCATTAATATAGTATCCTTGTCTAAGGTATCCAGTTCCTCAGACAAGGTGTCAGTCCATGCTGCTACAGCACTACATACCCAGGCCGATGTTATCGCTGGCCTGAGTAAGGTACCTGAATGTGTATAAGTGGACTTCAGGGTACCCTCCTGCTTTCTATCCGCAGCATCTTTGAGGGTGGCAGTATCCTGTGACGGTAGGGCTACCCTCTTGGATAAGCGTGTTAAAGCTTTGTCCACCCTAGGGACGGATTCCCAGCGTAACCTGTCTGTTGGCGGGAAAGGATACGCCATAAGCATCCGTTTGGAAATCTGCAGTTTTTTATCTGGAGATTCCCAAGCCTTTTCACATAACTCATTTAGCTCATGTGAAGGGGGAAAGGTCACCACTTGCCTTTTTTCCCCGTACATATGAACCCTCTTGTCAGGGACAGGGGTTTCCTCTGTGATGAGCAACACATCCTTAATTGCTATAATCATATAACGGATGGCTTTAGCCAATTTAGGCTGTAACTTTGCATCATCATAATCGACACTGGAGTCAGAATCCATGTCGGTATCTGTGTCAACAATTTGGGATAGTGGGCGCTTCTGAGACCCTGACGGCCTCTGCGACATAGGATCAGGCACGGGTTGAGACCCTGACTTCTGCTTTGTCTAACCTTTTATGTAAGGAATTAGCATTATCATTTAAAACCTTCCACATATCCATCCAATCAGGTGTCAGCGCCGTCGGTGGAGACACCTCATTCATTTGCTCCCGCTCTGTTTCCACATAGCCTTCTTCATCAAACATGTCGACACAAGCGTACCGACACACCACACACACAGGGGATGCTCTTTTTTGAAGACAGTTCCCCCACAAGGCCCTTTGGAGAGACAGAGAGAGAGTATGCCAGCACACACCCCAGCGCTATAAAACCCAGGAATCACACAGTAACTTAGTGTTAACCCAGTAGCCGCTGTAATAATGATTTTTGCGCCTAATTATGTGCCCCCCTCCCCCTCTCTTTTTCACCTTCTTCTACCGTGTATCTGCAGGGGAGAGCCTGGGGAGCTTCCTCTCAGCGGAGCTGTGGAGAAAAATGGTGCTGTGAGTGCTTAGGAAGAAGCCCCGCCCCCTCAGCGGCGGGCTTCTGTCCCGCGTTTTTATACAATATTATGGCGGGGGCTCATACATATATACAGTGCCCAACTGTATATATGTCTACTTTTTGCCAAGAGGTCCTAATTGCTGCCCAGGGCGCCCCTCCACCCTACAGTGACCGGAGTATGTGGGTGTAGTGTGGGAGCAATGGCGCACAGCTGCAGTGCTGTGCGCTACCTCAGTGAAGACTGGAGTCTTCTGCCACCGATTTCGAAGTCTTCTTGCTTCTTTCACCGACTTCTGTCTTCCGGCTCTTCGAGGGGGACGGCGGCGCGGCTCCGGGATCGGACGACAAAGGGTGAGATCCTATGTACGATCCCTCTGGAGCTAATGGTGTCCAGTAGCCTAAGAAGCAGGACCTATCTTCAGAGAGTAGGGCTGCTTCTCTCCCCTCAGTCCCACGATGCAGGGAGTCTGTTGCCAGCAGAGCTCCCTGAAAATAAAAAACCTAACAAAATACTTTCTTATAGCAAGCTCAGGAGAGCTCACTAAAACAGCACCCAGCTCGTCCGGGCACAGATTCAAACTGAGGTCTGGAGGAGGGACATAGAGGGAGGAGCCAGAGCACACCAGAATACAAATTCTTTCTTAAAGTGCCCATGTCTCCTGCGGAGCCCGTCTATTCCCCATGGTCCTTACGGAGTCCCCAGCATCCACTAGGACGTTAGAGAAAATGGCCTTCTTGCATCCCTGAGGCTAAATGGGCTGTAGTAAAATGAGAGGTAGGGGAGATGCTGCGCCTAGGGGTAATAGAGGAGTCAAACAGTGAGTGGAATAATCCAATTGTGCTGGTACCCGAGCCTTCAGGAGCTGTAGGGTTGTGCAATGACTTTAGGAAACGGAATAAAATCTCACAGTTTGATGCCTATCCTATTCCCCACTTTGACAAACTGGAAGAGAACCTTGCAAAAAAACACTATTTAACCACTCTTGACTTGACAAAAGGGTACTAGTTGATACCCTTAACTAATGCTTCCAAAGCAAAAACAGCCTTCTCTACCCCAGAAAGACTGTTCCAATATAAAGTGCTGCCCTTTGGTTTACATGGAGCACCTGCAACCTTTCAGAGGGCCATGAACAAATTGCTTCAGCCTCATTAGCAGTATGTAGTGGATTACCTTGATGACATTGTCATCTTTAGCTCAGACTGGAAGATTCACCTTCCAAGGGTAGAGGCAGTTTTGCATTCTCTACAGGAGCACAGGTTTACGCTATCCCGGAAAAGTGTGCTATAGGAATGGTATAGGTAAAGTATTTGGGGCAGGAAGGGGACAGATTAAACCCCAACCCAATAAAGTAGAAGCAGTTGCTACATGGCCTAAGCCAGAACAAAAGTCTCAGTTCAGAACGTTTCTCAGTCTAGTAGGTTATTCACTTAGAGAGACTTAAGGGAAGTTATATGTGCAGAGCCTGTTTTGCAAGCACCTGACTTTTAGAAACAGTTTGTGTTGCAGACTGATTCTTTTAGAACAGGGGGGGGTCATTCCGAGTTGTTCGCTCATTGCCGATTTTCGCTATGCTACGATTTGTTGCTAACTGCGCATGGTACGCAGAGCGCATGCGCTTAGTTATTTCACAAAAAACTAAGCAGTTTAACCTGTGGCTTCAGCGGCGCTATTCAGTCGCACTGCTGATCGGTGTGTGATTGACAGGAAAGGGGCGTTTCTGGGTGGCAACTCAGCGTTTTCACGGCGTTTGCAAAAAAATGCAGGCGTGTCAGGGAAAAACGCGGGAGTGTCTGGAGAAATGGGGGAGTGGCTGGCCGAACGCAGGGCGTGTTTGTGACGACAAACCAGGAACTAAACGGACTGAGCTGATCGCAATCTGTGAGTAGGTCCGGAGCTACTCAGAAACTGCAAAGAATTATTTAGTAGCAATTTTGCTAATCTTTCGTTCGCAATTCTGCTATGCTAAAATACACTCCCAGAGGGCGGCGGCATAGCGTGTGCAATGCTGCTAAAAGCAGCTAGCGAGCGAACAACTCGGAATGAGGGCCAGGGTTGGGTGCAGTCTTTTCTTAAGAGGTAGATGGGGAGGAAAAGCTCATCTTAATTTTAAACCGAAAATTATTACCCAAGGAGCGCAAGTACTCAACTGTGGGATAAGAGTGCTTGGCAATTAAGTGGGTGATTGCGTCCCTAAGAGAGTTTTAGATGGTGTAGCTTAATGCACAACCAACACACAATATATATATATATATATATATATATGAAACAATAATACATTTACTAAAACAATTAATAAAGTCCTACTATAGTAATATTATGAAAAATGGGGTATATTTACACTGTGAGCGCTTATATTTAGATTTTATAGACACTAAGGGGTATATTTACTAAGATTAGTATTTGTAGGGATTTGGGCCCTCATTCCGAGTTGTTCGCTTGCTAGCTGCTTTTAGCAGCCGTGCAAACGCTAAGCCGCCGCCCTCTGGGAGTGTATCTTAGCTTAGCAGAAGTGCAAACGAAAGGATTGCAGCGCTGCTCCAAAAAAAGATTGTGCAGTTTCTGAGCAGCTCCAGACCTACACCTAGCTTGCGATCACTTCAGACTATTTAGTTCCTGTTTTGACGTCACGAACACGCCCTGCGTTCGGCCAGCCACGCCTGCGTTTCCCCAGGCACGCCTGCGTTTGTATCTGACACGCCTGCGTTTTTCCACACACTCCCCGAAAACGGTCAGTTACCTCCCAGAAACACCCACTTCCTGTCAATCATTCTGAGCCCAGCAGTGCGATTGAAAAGCGTCACTGGACCTTGTGTGAAACTGCATCGGCTGTTGTGAAAGTACGTCGCAAGTGCGCATTGCGCCGCATACGCATGCACAGAAGTGCCGCTTTTTTACCTAATCGCTGCGCTGCAAACGAAAACAGCTAGTGAACAACTCGGAATGACCCCCTTGGTGGGAGATTAAACACGAATGACATAGGTTTTGTTATTTTGCAACTTTTTATTTTTTTTACATGTCATTTACTAAGCTGTCGTATTCTGCATTTTCGTTTTTTCCGATGTCAATGTCATTCGTAATGTCGGGCAGTGTTTTACGGGAGTGATTAGTAAAACACTGCTGGACTTAACACAATGAATCCCGGCCGGATCAGTGTGATCCGTGCAGGGCTTCATTGTGTACATTAAATGAAGTGTGGAAAGTGTTAAATATCACCAAAAATTTTGCGTGGGGTCCCCCTTCCTAAGCATAAGCAGCATCGGGCTCTTTGAGCTGGTCCTGGTTGTAAAAATACAGGGGAAAAAATGAATAGGGTCCCCCCATATTTAAACAACCAGCACCGGGCTCTGCGCCTGGTCCTGGTGCAAAAAATACGGGGGACAAAAGACATAGGGGTCCTCCATATTTTTAGCACCAGCACCGGGCTCCACTAGCTAGAGAGATAATGCCACAGCCGAGGGACACTTTTATATAGGTCCCTGCGGCCGTGGCATTACCCCCCCCCCCCCCCAACTAGTCACCTCTGGCCGGGGTACCCTGGAGGAGTGGGGACCCATTAAATCAAGGGGTCCCCCCCTCCAGCCACCCAAGGGCCAGGGGTGAAGCCCGAGGCTGTCCCCCCATCCGTGAGCGGTGGATGGGAGGCTGATAGACATAGTGTAAAAATAAAGAATATTGTTTTTTGTAGAAGAACTACAAGTCCCAGCAAGCTTCCAACGCAAGCTGGTACTTGGAGAACCACAAGTACCAGCATGCGGGAGAATAATGGGCCCGCTGGTACCTGTAGTTCTACTACAAAAAAAATACCCTCCAAAAAAACACAAGACACACACCGTGACAGTACAACTTTAATTGACATACATGCACACTTACATACACACATACTTACCTATGTTGACACGGAGCCCCTCGGTCCTCTTCTCCAGTAGAATCAACGAAGTACCTGTAATTAAAAATTATACTCACAAACAATCCTGTGTAGATCGTTCCTCTTTAAGTTTGTGATCCAGGGACTTGTTGATAATAAAAAAAAACGATTAACCCGATCCACGCACTGAAAGGGGTCCCATGTTTACACATGGAACCCCTTTCCCCGACTGGCAGGACCCCCCGTGACTCCCGTCAGTGACGGTCCCACCAGCCAATCAGGGAGTGCCACGTCAAGGCACTCTCCTGATTGATTGACAGTGCTGGAGGGCACAGCCAAAGGAGCGCACTGGTTACAATGTATCGTAGCGGCGCTCCATTATAACCAATGATGGGAACTTTGCGGTCTGCGGTTAACCGCAAAGTTAATTGGGGTCACTCTTGTTTCCATCATTGGTTATAATGGAGCGCTGCTACATTGTAACCAGTGTGCTCCTCTGACTGACAGTGCAGGAGCGCACAGCCAATCAGGAGAGTGCCATGACGTGGCGCTCCCTGATTGGCTGGCGGGACCTTCACTGACAGGAGTCACGGGGGGTCCCGCCTCTTGGGGAAAGGGGTTCCATGTCTATATAAAAGTGTCCCTCGGCTGTGGCATTATCTCTCTAGCTAGTGGAGCTCGGTGCTGGTGTTAAAAATACGGGGGACCCCTACATCTTTTGTCCCCCGTATTTTTTGCACCGAGACCAGGCACAGAGCCCTGTTCTGGTTGTTTAAATATGGGGGGGCCCTATTAATTTTCCCCCCTGTATTTTTACAACCAGGACTGGCTCAAAGAGCCCGAGGCTGGTTATGCTTAGGAGGGGGGACCCCAGGCTAATTTTTTTGTGATTTTTAAGCCATTTACACCCCTTCCCACTGATAAGCATGCACAGATCTCACTGATCCGTGCATACCTATCAGAATATGGATAAAAAAAGCAGGTCTATTTGAAAACTGCTTTTTTTTACGATTTGTAACATTTACCAGCAGTGTTTGGCTATTGCCGGCAGTGATTGTGAATACGAATTTTTAGTAAATTACCAAGTTGTATAAAATAACAGGTGTGATTGACCGATGGTGTATTCATTTGTATTTTTTTTCTCTGCCTTCAAAAAAAATACGAATGCCCTCATCACTGCCAAGATTTCTGTTTAGTAAATTCCAGAGATGACACTTTGGGGGGAAAAAAAAAAAATCGGTCAAAATCGGGAGCTTAGTAAATATACACCTAAGTAGCAGCTTGGAAAAATAGGATTTTAAATACCTAGCAGTAAATTATTTTCTCATAGTCCATAAGGGATATGGGGACAGATTAGTACGATGGGGTATAGATGGGTCCAAAGGAGCCAGTGCACTTTAAATTTCTTCAACTGGGTGTGCTGGCTCCTCTCCTCTATGACTTCTCCTACAGGTCAGTTATAGATAAAACAGTGCCCGAAGGAGAATGACATACTTGAGAGAAGGAACACAACAACAAGAAGTGATACACCAGCACACCAAAACATAACCAGGCCAGCAACGGCTGGCAACATTAACAGCAACAGCTGAACAGATAACACCTAACAGAGAACCTACAGAAAGTCACTGCACGGAGGCGGGCGACCAATATCCCTTATGGACTACAAGAAAAGGATTTACCGGCAGATATTTAAAATCCTAATTTCTCTAGCATCCTTAAGGGATATTGGAGACAGATTTGTACAATGAGGATGTCCCAAAGCTTCCTGAATGGGCTGGGAATGTGCAGAGACTGCTGCAGTACCGCCTGCCCAAACTGGGTATCCTCTTTGGCCAAGCTACCAAATTTGTATAACTTCACAAAGGTGTTCTTCCCCAACCAGGTAGCAGCTCGGCACAGTTGGAGTGCCGAGACTCCACAGGCAGCCGCCCAGGATGATCCCACAGATCTCGTAGAGTGGGCCTTCAGAGACTGTGGCACAGGTAAGGCTGTTGACACATAGGCCTGTTGGATAGTAAGCCGAATCCAATGAGCAATAGACTGCTTTGAAGCAGGGCAACCCTTCTGTGCATCATACAGCACGAACAAGGAATCCTTCTTTCTGATCCGAGCCATCCTCTTGACATAGATTTTAAAGTCTTGCACTGCATCCAATGCCTCCAGAGGGGCAGAAGTGCCTTGAACTGGACGGAATCACAATAGGTTGATTCAAGTGAAACGTGGAGACTACCTTCGGCAGGAACTGCTGTCTAGTCCTGAGCTCCACTCTGTTCTCGTAAAAGACCAAGTAAGGACTTGTACATGATAAGGCCCCTAATTCTGAGACACGTCTAGCAGAAGCCAGGGCCAGTAACATCAACATCTTCCACGTGAGGTACTTGTCTTCTACCGTCATCAGAGGTTCAAACCAGGAGGACTGTAGAAAGCGTAACACCACATCCAAATCCCAGGGTGCCGTAGGTGGCACAAACAGAGGTTGTATGTGAATCACCCCTTGCAAGAAGAGATGAAATCTGGACCTTAATGGATCCAAGATGTAAACCTTCATCCACTCCCATCTGCAGGAAATGAAGGAATCTCTCCAAGTGGAATTCCACAGGTGGATATTTGCGTTCCTCGCACCAAGAGACATATCTCCACCAGATATGGTGATAGTGTTTTGACGTCACAGGTTTTCTGGCTTGCACCATAGTGGCAATGACCTTTTTGGAAAGCCCTTTGTGAGGTAGGATGTTCCGCTCAACTTCCATGCCGTCAAACAAAGCCGCCGTATTTCTGGGTAGACAAACGGTCCTTGCTGGAGAAGTTCTTTTCTTAGCGGCAGAGGCCAAGGGTCCTCTAGGAACATGTCCAGAAGAGCCACGTACCACGCTCTTTGGGGCCAATCTGGGGCAATCAAGATTACCTGTACTCCTTGATGCCTGATCCTCTTGAGTACCCTGGGGATCAACAGAATCGTATGAAATAGATAGACCAGCTGGTAAAGCCAAGGCGTTGTCAGCGCATCCACTGCACTCGCCTGAGGGTCTCTGGTGCAGGAGTAATAGCAATGAAGCTTCTTGTGGAGGCGAGAGGCCATCATGTTGATCTGTGGGCAGCCCCACCTGTCGATAATCTGTTGAAACACCTGAGGTTGTAGTTCCCACTCCCCTGGGTGGAAATCATGGCGACTGAGGAAGTCCGCTTCCCAGTTGTCCACCCCCGGAATGAAGATTGCGGACAGTGCTCTTGCATTTCTTTCTGCCCAGAAGAGTATTCTTGACACTTCTTGCATGCAGGCTCTGCTTTTTGTCCCTCCTTGTCGATTGATGTATGCCACAGCCGTGGCGTTGTCCGACTGGACCTGGATTGCCAGATACCTGAGTAGAGGGGAGGCTTGAGTCAGGGCATTGTAGATGGCCCAAAGTTCAAGGATGTTGATCGGAAGGAGGGCCTCTTGGGCAGACCACCTGCCCTGGAACTGCGCCCCCTGAGTGACAGCTCCCCATTCTCTTAGACTCGCATCCGTCATGAGGAGGATCCAATCCTGAATCCCAAAGCATCGACCTTCCTGCAGGTTGGAAGACTGTAGCCACCACAGGAGTGAAATCCTGGCCTGGGGTGACAGCCGAATCATTTGGTGCATCTGAAGATTGGAGCCAGACCACTTGTTCAGGATATCCAATTGGAACGGTCTGGCATGAAACCTTCTGAACTGTATCACATCGTACAAAGCCACCATCTTTCCCAACAATTTTATGCAAAGATGAATGGATTCTCGAGCAGGTCGGAGCACCATGCAAACCATTTCTTGAAGTGTTTTCACTTTTTCCTCTGGGAGGAACACTTTCTGTGTTACCATAACCATGAGCAACCCCAGAAACAGGAGCCGCTGAGACGGTTCCAGATGGTATTTCTGCAGATTGAGGATCCACCCGTGGTGAGACAGAAGTTGGATAGTGTGATCTATATGGAGCAATAGAAGCTCCCTGGAACTCGCTTTTATCAGGAGGTCATCCAGGTATGGAATTATGTTGACCCTCTGGACCCTGAGCTGAAACATAATTTCCACCATCACCTTCGTGAACACCCTAGGAGCTGTTGACAGGCCAAAGGGTAATGCCTGAAACTGGTAGTGATAATTCAGTAAGGCGAACCGCAGATTGGCCTGATGAGGAGGCCAAATTGGGATATGGCGGTAAGCGTCCTTGATATCCAAGGACACTAGGAATTCCTGTTGGTCCAGGCCTGCGATCACTGCTCTCAAAGATTCCATCTTGAATTTGAAAACCTTCAGATAAGGATTTAAGGACTTCAGATTCAGAATGGGTCTCACAGACCCATCTGGTTTTGGTACTACGAACATACTGGAGTAGTAACCCTGTTCTCGTTGTTGTAGGCATACTGGAACAATGACCGGGGACTGGACCAACTTGTTTATGGCCAGTAGTAGCGTACCATACATATTTTCCAAAGCTGGTAAGCCTGATTTGAAAAATCGTTGGGATGGAGCACCGTTAAACTCCAACATGTAACCCTGAGAGATAAGGTCCCTTACCCAAGCATCTTGGCAGGAACCATCCCAGATGTGGCTGTAGTGATGTAACCGAGCTCCCACCATGAGATCCCCTCGGGGTGCGTGGAGACCATCATGCTGAACTCTTTGCTGAAGCAGAACTGGTGCTCTGGTCCTGAGATCCGGCAATAGCAGGTTTCTTAGGTTTTCCCCTGGAGCCTCTAGCTGCATTGGAGGCCCCCCTGGCCCTAGATCAAAATCTGGAGGACCAAAAGGACTGAGAAGACGGTCCCGGATAGGTATGTCTAGCAGGCGGAGCCCCCAAAGGGAGAAAAGTGGATTTCCCAGCGGTAGCTTTGGAAATCCATGCATCCAATTCACCTCCAAAAAGCCATTCACCTGTGAAGGTGTTAGGGTCTCCTGCCCTGTGCTGCCACGTCGTCATGGCAACCGGGAGACAAGTGCTAGCGGAGTAACCTGAGCGCAGCTGATACTCCGGTTCGGGTCTTTTGCTGTGCAGTGGTTACAGGCAGGGGATCCGGTGCTGGTTTTTGTGCTCACAGTCTGTGAGGTCTGAGTGGGGCGTGGACAGCACCTGCTTTATAAGGCCTCTTCTCAGATTAAGCAGATGCTGCTGAATCTTTGTTGGTTAGTCAGTTCCTGAAAATTAGCCAGTACTGTGTAGCTTTGTATTTGTTATTGCTTACTGCAAATAGGCCTGGGGATTTGGTACTACACTCTGCCAATCCAGACCTAGCAGTAAGACTGGAGTCAGTCGTTTAGCCTGCTGAGGTTCTTTTGCTATTCTGTGAACCCAGCAGGTTTGTGGCTGTACTTTCAGACCTGCATGCTTAATCCTCTCTCACTGTGCAGGGCGTCCATGTGTCAGTTTAGTGGCAGTAAGCTGAACCTGGGCCCTGCAAGTGAGAATTAGGATTGTGGAGACTCTCCTTGTGTCTACTATTCCATCTCTGACCAAGGAGTTTGCTGCCACACCCGTTGGTAACCCTTTAGGGTTTTGCTGTTGCCCTTAGCAACAGCATTTCGGGTTCTCTACGTATTAAAACACAACATCTTGCTTTTTCCATCTGAGCATTTGTAATACTAGGGAGACACCCAGTTTCTTAGCCTCTGGGCTTCTCTGTTCACTTTGTGTTGGTTTTGTTACCCTATCACTTTCTGTGTACGTGATGTCATATTTCCCAGTCTGTCTGTTAGTTCATTTGTTTTGCATCCCTCTCTGTTCAGACACCAGTACATTCCTGCAGGCACTGGTGTGCATAACATATTCAGCAGCCCAATACTCCTGTTGAAATTTTGTGGGAATATGGAGCATACCCCTCAAAATACGTTGCAACAGGTGGTCGATCAGGTGCAGGTCCTGACTCGTCAATTTAGTGATTTGTCCATTAAAATGCACACCTCCCAGGCCGCTGGCGGAGCTCCCGCAGCAGCAGCACCTTCAGGGGTTAAGGAGCCGAAAGTAAATCTTCCGGATCGTTTTTCTGGAGATCGCTCGCAGTTCTTTTGTTTCAAGGAGAGCTGCAAGCTATATTTCCAGTTTAGGCCTCAGTCTTCTGGGTCAGAGATTCAGCGGGTGGGCATAGTGATTTCCTTGCTACAAGGAGACCCACAGGTCTGGGCATATGGGTTGCAGCCTGACTGTCCGTCGCTTAAAAGTGTTGATGCTTTTTTTACGGCACTGGGCATGTTGTATGATGACCCTGACAAGACGGCCTCAGCCGAGGCTCAGATTTCGATCCTTAAGCAAGGGCGAAGGCCAGTTGAGGTTTACTGTACGGAGTTTCGGAGGTTGGCCCATGATACCCAGTGGAATGACCCAGCCCTGAGACACCAGTACCGAAGAGGTCTTTCTAACCAGATAAAAGACCAACTGGTACAATATCCCTTGCCTGATAGCTTGGATCAGCTCATGCAGTTATCCATCCGGGTGGATAGACGGCTGAGAGAGCTTGAAAGGGAGACCGAGGTTTCCTTCTTTCCCAAGGGAACCTCAGACTCTGAGGAATTTTCCGAGGAGCCTATGCAGATTGGGGCTACCCGCCTCTCCTCGCGTGAGAAGACGCGGAGGAGACAGCAGGGGTTGTGTTTGTACTGTGGGAATAAGGGTCATGTGGTAGTATCATGCCCAGAAAAGCCGGAAAACTTCAGGGCCTGAGGGTGATGGGAAATATCCTGTCAGGCCAGAAGTCAGAATTTCCCAAGAAGACTTTTATCATTCCGGTGACCTTGAAGATCCTCGGTCAAACTGTCAAGACTGAGGCCTTTGTGGACAGTGGGGCCGACGGGGTTTTTATGGACCGCCAATTCGCCCTGAAACACTCTGTTTCCTTAGTACCCTTGGCGTCGGAAATTGAAATTTGTGGGTTAAACGGGGAACCATTATCCCAGGGTAAAATTACCTCTTGCACTAGCCAGATTTCTTTGTTTATTGGAGCCACACACTCTGAAAAATTGTCCTTTTATGTGACTGTCTGTACTTTTGCTCCATTGGTGTTGGGGTTACCCTGGTTAAGGGCCCACAATCCTCAATTTGACTGGGTCTCTGGGGAGATTCTTAGTTGGGGTACTGATTGTTTCAGGAGTTGCTTGAGCCTTCCAGTCAGGCTCTCGCAGCTAAGTTTGCCAGGATTGCCAGGGTGTTATGCAGATTTTGCGGACGTGTTCTCCAAAAAAGTTGCAGAGGTACTACCTCCCCATCGCCCCTATGACTGTGCCATTAATTTGTTGCCGAATGCTAAGCTTCCCAAGAGCAGGTTGTACTCCCTGTCACGTCCTGAGACTCAGGCTATGGCAGAGTACATTCAGGAGAACTTGGCTAAAGGATTTATCAGACCTTCACAGTCTCCAGTTGGGTCGGGGTTCTTCTTCGTGGGTAAAAAGGACGGTTCATTGCGACCCTGCATCGACTTCAGGGAATTGAACCGTATCACGATTAAAAACTCAAACCCACTGCCTCTCATTTCGGTCTTGTTTGACCAGCTTCGTACTGCCACCATTTTTTCTAAGATTGACCTACGCGGTGCGTACAATCTAATCCGAATAAGAGAGGGGGATGAATGGAAGACTGCCTTTAATACCCACTCAGGGCATTATGAATATTTGGTGATGCCTTTTGGGCTCTGTAATGCCCCGGCAGTCTTCCAGGATTTCATGAACGATATGCTCAGGGAATATTTGGATAGATTCTTAGTCGTATACTTAGATGACATCCTAATCTTCTCCCATTCCCTGGAGGAACATCGGAAGCATGTACGCTTAGTCCTCCAGAAACTCAGAGACCACCGGCTTGGGGCGAAGCTGGAGAAGTGCGAATTTGAAGTTCAGCAAATCGCATTTCTAGGATATATTATCTCCCCAGAAGGTTTCCAAATGGAGGGTTCCAAGGTACAGGCAGTCCTGGATTGGGTGCAGCCCACTAGTTTGAAGGCGCTTCAGCGTTTCCTGGGCTTTGCAAATTTTTATAGACGATTTATCGCTGGATTTTCGTCTATAGTGGCGCCCTTGGTGGCACTCACTAAGAAAGGGGCGGATGTTGCTCACTGGTCTCGTGAGGCCAAATCGGCTTTTGCCCGTCTCAAAAGGGCATTTGTCTCGGCCAAAGTGCTGCGACACCCAGATCCAGAGCGTCCTTTTGTGGTGGAGGTGGATGCCTCTGAGATGGGTATTGGGGCAGTGCTCTCTCAGATGGGAGTGTCTGATAATCGCCTTCATCCCTGTGCTTACTTTTCCCGTAAATTTTCGCCTGCCGAGATGAATTATGACGTGGGTAACCGGGAATTGTTGGCTATTAAGGATGCACTCGAGGAGTGGAGACACTGGCTTGAGGGGGCTAAGTTTGTGGTCTCAATTCTCACCGACCATAAGAATTTGGCATATTTAGAGTCAGCGAAGCGTCTCAATGCCAGGCAGGCACGATGGGCTTTGTTTTTTTGCTCGCTTTAATTTTTTGATAACATATCGCCCTGGGTCAAAAAACATCAAGGCTGATGCGCTCTCGCGGAGTTTTGCTCCAATCCAAGAGACCACCGAGGAGCCGTTGCCCATTGTGTCCCCATCATGTATTAAAGTGGGCATTACCCAGGACCTCTTGTCATTAGTCCTTAGAGCACAGGAGCAGGCTCCTCCAGACCTTCCGGTAGGTCTTTTGTTTGTGCCTCCTAGGTTAAGACAGCGAGTGTTCCTGGAATTCCATGCCAAGAAGTCGGCAGGTCACCCGGGTATTGCCAGAACTCGGGAGTTGCTATCTAGGGCGGTGTGGTGGCCCTCGGTGGCTAAGGATGTGGATCAGTGGGATCGGGCATGTGACATCTGTGCCCGAAATAAGACTCCTAGAGGGGTTCCTGTTGGCCCATTACATCCACTCTCTATTCCATCTAAGCCATGGACCCACATTTCAATGGATTTTGTGGTGGACTTGCCCAAATCCTCGGGGATGACAGCCATCTGGGTTGTCGTTGACAGGTTTTCGAAGATGGCGCACTTCGTTCCACTGGTTGGGCTGCCATCGGCCAGACGCCTGTCTGAATTATTTATGCTGCATGTTGTGCGTCTCCACGGGTTGCCACTTGATGTGGTCTCTGACCGCGGATCCCAGTTTGTGGCCAAATTCTGGAGGGCATTTTGTTCCGATCTCCAGATTTCTGTCAGCTTGTCGTCAGGCTACCATCCGCAGTCTAATGGGCAGACTGAAAGGGTGAACCAGTCCTTGGAGCAGTTCCTCAGGTGTTATGTCTCCAAGTGTCAGACTGACTGGGTTGCTCATCTGTCCATGGCGGAGTTTGCCTATAACAACACGGCTCACTCTGCTACAGGGATATCTCCCTTCCTTTGTGTGTATGGGCATCATCCTAAGGCCAATTCTTTTGACCCCCTGGACTCCACGCCTGGTGGTTCCTCTGTCGTTTCGGTCCTTAGAGGTATTTGGAGGAAAGTGAAGAAAGCCCTTGTGTCTGTGTCATTAGTGACCAAAAGGGTTTTTGATAAGCGGAAAAGACCCTGCAGCTTCAAATTAGGAGACTTCGTCTGGTTGTCTACCAAGAATTTTGACAGCCATCTCATAAGTTAGGCCCCCGGTTCATCGGCCCTTATAAGATCACCAGGGTTATCAATCCAGTGGCATTTCAGTTAGATCTGCCCCGTTCTTTGGGTATCAATAAAACATTTCATTGTTCCCTTTTAAAACGGGCGATTAGTAATCCTTCTTCCAGAGGAAGACCTTCCCCTCTTCTGATACGTGGCCAGAGGGAGTTTGTTGTTGAAAGGATTCTTGACTCCAAGATGGTTCGGGGTCGGCTGTCATTTTTGGTGCACTGGAAGGGGTATGGCCCGGAGGAGCGGTCGTGGGTGCGCAGTTGTGATCTTCATGCCCCCAGACTGATACGCTCTTTCTTCTCGCAGTTCCCCGATAAACCCGGTGGTAGGGGTTCTTTGACCCCTCGTCAGAGGGGGGGTACTGTTAGGGTCTCCTGCCCTGTGCTGCCACGTCGTCATGGCAACCGGGAGACAAGTGCTAGCGGAGTAACCTGAGCGCAGCTGATACTCCGGTTCGGGTCTTTTGCTGTGCAGTGGTTACAGGCAGGGGATCCAGTGCTGGTTTTTGTGCTCACAGTCTGTGAGGTCTGAGTGGGGCGTGGACAGCACCTGCTTTATAAGGCCTCTTCTCAGATTAAGCAGATGCTGCTGAATCTTTGTTGGTTAGTCAGTTCCTGAAAATTAGCCAGTACTGTGTAGCTTTGTATTTGTTATTGCTTACTGCAAATAGGCCTGGGGATTTGGTACTACACTCTGCCAATCCAGACCTAGCAGTAAGACTGGAGTCAGTCGTTTAGCCTGCTGAGGTTCTTTTGCTATTCTGTGAACCCAGCAGGTTTGTGGCTGTACTTTCAGACCTGCATGCTTAATCCTCTCTCACTGTGCAGGGCGTCCATGTGTCAGTTTAGTGGCAGTAAGCTGAACCTGGGCCCTGCAAGTGAGAATTAGGATTGTGGAGACTCTCCTTGTGTCTACTATTCCATCTCTGACCAAGGAGTTTGCTGCCACACCCGTTGGTAACCCTTTAGGGTTTTGCTGTTGCCCTTAGCAACAGCATTTCAGGTTCTCTACGTATTAAAACACAACATCTTGCTTTTTCCATCTGAGCATTTGTAATACTAGGGAGACACCCAGTTTCTTAGCCTCTGGGCTTCTCTGTTCACTTTGTGTTGGTTTTGTTACCCTATCACTTTCTGTGTACGTGATGTCATATTTCCCAGTCTGTCTGTTAGTTCATTTGTTTTGCATCCCTCTCTGTTCAGACACCAGTACATTCCTGCAGGCACTGGTGTGCATAACAGAAGGGAAGAGGTTCCACATTACGTTTAGAGTCAGCATCAGCAATCCACTGATGCAACCATATGGCTCTGCGCGCAGACACAGCCATAGCCCTGGTCCTAGCATTAATATTGCCAATCTCTTTAAGGGAGTCACAGAGGACTCTTGCCATGTCCTGAATGTGTTTTAGGAAAGTTACAGTAACTAAGGTCATATAACCTGAGAGACCTTCCTGAATTTGATTAGCCCAGGAATGAATTGCATGTGTCATCCAGCAACCTGCAATGACTTGTCTTTGAGCTACACCTGCAGCAGTGTAGATAGGAAAATTGAGACCACTCTGAAATCTATCTGCCGGGTCCTTTACCGTAAAGGAGCCTGGAGCAGGAAGTATCACCTTTTTAGAAAGGCGAGAGACTGAGACGTCTACTGCTGGAGATTCTTCCCAGAATTTCCTGCCTTCAGGGGCAAAGGGGAAGGTATGCAAAAACCGCTTGGACACCTGATATTTTTTATCTGGATTTTTCCAGGATATTTTAAATAATCATCCATTTCTTTGGAGTCAGGAAATGTGACTGTCATTTTGTCTTGTGGGAGGAAACATGGCTGCTGATTATTAGCATCCTCCAGGGGAGGCTTTAACACATCCCAAATAGCCAATATGAGGGGTTCAATACCCTGTGTACGTGTGGCATCCCCACTAATGGGATCCACATCATCCCCACAGGGCCATCTTAAGAGCAGTGTAGGCCCCTGGGCACAGCACTGCACTGGGCCCGCTACCCATCCTCTAGCGGTAGGGGTGGGGGGTGCTATCAGTGGCAGCTTTGATGTCCTGTGGGTGGTAGGGAGTGCTCTATCTTCCACTCAGTATGTAGGACCTGGAGCAGTAATTTCTGCTAATTACTCCCTTACTGCACAGATGGTGGAATATGGGACGGGAGGGAGAACACTAAACTGTAGAAGAGGCATTTGGATGAATGAAGGGGCCCCAGCACATGACTTCCAGGGTGGTAAGCGGTGTGTAATACGCAGGGGAGGGGTGGATAGTGGAGTGCACTTAATATTCATCATTTTCTGGTGGGAGGGCAGCTTGCTTGACGGCAGATATCTCAAGTTCGTGGAAGTAGATTTCTTAGTTTTGAATGCGATAAAAAACTAGAGAGTCCCACCTTTCAGGAGGTACCAGGGAGTTGGGGATCAGACTTCAGGAGCCAGAGCAATCCACCGGCAAAAAATATAAAACTGCAAACCAGATGTGTGGAGCTGGAGCAGGGACCAGCTGCTTGAAGGCTTATATCTCCGGTTCTGGAAAGAGTAGAGACAATCTGACAGTGTCCACTGAAAGGGGAGAGTCGCATCTTTTGGAAAATATTCTCATAAAAACTCTAAGTCAGACAGAACCCGAGATATCTGGCTGGGAAGAGCAATTAACAGCCTTGGATGGGGACCCCTGCTTCAAAGTATGATATCTCTGGTTCCCCAGGGCCGATTTTTAAAAATCTGGTACTCCTGGAAAGAGGGGACCCTCAGCTATCAGCATAGGACCCTTAGACTCCTGGGGCCCTTGGGAAAGAGCCCATTGAGCCCATACGAATAGACGGCCCTGCATCCCCATCATTCTGTATATCATCATCAGTATCTGACAGTAGTGCAGGTAAAGCACATGTTTGTGCACCTGCAGTAGATGGGGGATGTTTAGCAGCTAGATTTGCCACTGCTTGTTGCCGTTCCTGAGTTTTATTGGCATTTGCAGTGAGTTGAGGTGACATATAAGACATCATAGTTTTGATAGCCCACAGCCAGGAGGGCTCTTGACTCTCCCCCACATCGTTATCAGCATTTTGTGATCACTGACTACACTGCTCACATGATATTGAGCCAGATGAGATAGGGGAGAATCTAGCATTACATACACTGCATAACTTCTGTTTTATGATTGTGAAGAAGAAAAACAGGTGCAATACACATACAACACAGCCTGAAATACAAAACAAGCCTGCCCTATTGCATGTGAGAGGAGAGACAGGAGAGAATACACCAGCGCACCCAACGCTGCACAGCCCCAGTGATCCAGCGTGTGACCGTTATGGAGGAGCTGTATGAAGCAGCTGCTGCTTATGCAGAGGAAGGCGCCAAAATGCTGCTGAGCCCGCTCTGATGTAGCTCAGCCCCCCGTAATGGCGCCGGAGCTACTGTGTAATATTTATGCTGGCCATGTCTCTCTATGTGTTTGTAGCCTCACATAAATGCTTGGTACAAGAATATTTAGCCAGTCTCACGCAGGGGCTACAGCGGGTCCCCCCCCAGGAGGGACCAATACATCTCACCCGAACTTCTGCCGCACAGTGAACTGGGGGACCCCCCTAGCGGGGTCCCCGGTGTGTACTCACCACTGATGATCACCTTCAGGCAGCGTTAGGGGTGTGCGGCATGCTGCGGCTGAAACAGCCAGGACGCCATGCCCCGCTGAACAAACATCCCCTGGTCCTGCAGCAGGGAAGTGGCTCTGCACCTCAAGAGGCCGGTGACCATCCCCCCCCCCCCAACTCCCACGGCGCAAGTATGCTGTTGCCCAAACAGCATACCAAAAGAAATAAAAGTTTAAAAGAAATTGAAGAAAACACTCTGGAGCTTGCAGACTGTGCATCCTCTCCTGAGGGCACTTTTTTCTAACTGACCTGTAGGAGGAGGCATAGAGGGGAGGAGCCAGCACACCCAGTTGAAGAAATTTAAAGTGCACGGGCTCCTTTGGACCCGTCTATACCCCATCGTACTAATCTGTCCCCAATATCCCTTATGGATGGTAGAGAAATGTCACTAGATGGAAATGGAAACTGTTGTCGCTAATTGAAACAAAATATCCAGTAGGTATCAAGTACTGTAGTTTCAAAATAAAGGCAGAGATAATGCCAGAAGTAAGGAGTGGATGCATAATGCCGTGAAACAGCACCATCACTTACCGGTACTTTATATAGTGCAGCCATATGGCAATACAGGTTGAGTATCACTTATCCAAAATGCTTGGGACCAGAAGTATTTTGGATATCGGATTTTTCCGTATTTTGGAATAATTGCATACCATAATCAGATATCGTGGCGATGGGACCCAAGTCTAAGCACAGAATGCATTTATGTTTCATATACACCTTATACTCACAGTCTGAGGGTAATTTTAGACAATATTTTTAATAACTTTGTGCATTAAACAAAGTGTGTGTACATTTACACAATTAATTTATGTTTCAAATACACCTTATATACACAGCCTGAAGGTCATTTAATACAATAATTTTAATAACTTTGTGTATTAAACAAAGTTTGTGTACATTGAGCCATCAGAAAACAAAGGTTGCACTCTCTCAGTCTCACTCAAAAAATTCTGTATTTCGGAATATTCCGTATTTCAGAATATTTGGATATGGGATACTCAACCTGTACTAATACTCCTGTACAGGATAATTTGAGCCCCAGCTCCTGAAGTATTAATGCCTGGTATAATATTTCCCAGTACTGTATATACAGGAAAAATGGGAGCTTCCAGCAGCCGGCAGAGGCATCCCGTTCATGTGCCCACCGTGACCAGTGGTTCAAGTGGCTACAGTGCCTCCTTATGGTGGGATGTATTTATTTATTTATTTATTTGTAAATTCTGTTTATTGAATCTTCATAAGAAGAAAAAACAACATTTCACAAAATTCAAATAAGTGAGAGTGGCATTACACAAAAAGGTAGGAGAATCAACCCCGCATAACAAAAGGCATATTACCTCGGCAGATATTTCAGCAAACATATGTGGAACATATAGACAAGTAAACCCATAAACAAGTAATAACAAGAAACATCAATAGAAGAGAAAAATAAAAAGGAGGGGAAAGTAACCGAGACATACACAAGGGAAAGTTGGGAGAGATAGGAAGCTGAAAGGGAAGTGAAATAAGAGAGAGAGTGTTAAAAGGCTTCAGTTGATATTATGCAAAATCAAGTGTGGAGTGGAATGACACATGGGAGATAAAAATGCAATTCTCCTATGAATAGGTTGTTCTGCGCGATCAAATAAGGCAAAAACAGATTTCTGAGTTGATTGATTAAGGGCTTGTATATATAAACCCCTTTTTTTATGAAACGCTATTACTCCATTATCATCATTAGTCAAAGCAAATTTTCTGTCAAAATACATAATTTGTAGCATTTTCTGAAGTACCTCGGAGAGCGAAGGTGAAGTGCGAGTCAACCAATGGGTCAGTATTATTTTCTTTGCAACTGTGACTGTTAAAGTAAGCAATGGAGTGATAGTATGTCTAATTGGTCCAACATCCTATTTGGTAAAATCGGCTAAAAGACAAGCTGTGGGATCTGTGGTAGTAGGAATTTTGAAAATATGTTTGATATCATTTATAGGTTTGAACCAGAAGCTATGGATATATGGACAATCCCACATACAGTGGTAGAAAGAAGCAGATGCACAATGGCATTTGACACATTCTGCAGAGTTTGCCGAATTGAAATGAGCATATTGTGCTGGGGAAATATATGCCCTATGAATTGTTCTAACATGAACCTCTTGAAGATGTGAGGATTGAAGGGCTTTCATAGCGGAAATATATTGAACATTCAGATGTTCAGGTTGGGAGATAAAAGATACATTTACACTCCATTTATCTCTAACACTCCCCCATCGTTTCTCAGAGGTACGTTCAGTAAGGAGAGAATATATCATACGAAGACGAAACATTTTCCTTTTACATACTGTACAGTATGTTCAATGACGATTGTAGGGGGTCCGATAATAAGATACGAGTATTTGAAGGGGATTTCCAAGTAAGAGAAGAAAGGTAATGTCATACTTGCAAGTACATAAAGAAATGATTGTGCGGAATGTTAAATGCGGATGTGAGGTCAGTGAATTGAATAAAAGTGCCGCCAGGGTCAAAGACCTTGGAGGAGTCTGATAAACCCTTATCTCTCTAATGTCGGAATGTGTAGAAATGGACGGTGGGAAGGCAGGGATGCCCCATAGTGGAATATTAGAAGAATACAGTGTGTTTCTATTTAATTGGCGATTAACTAGATGCCATCTCAGATACACACCCCTGAATAAAATGTGGTTCTTTATCTGAGAGGGGATAAGTGTGTGTGGTGCGTGTAAAAGAGCTGCCAGGGAAAATGGATAAAATAAGGCCTTATCAACCTGTTTGTCTGTAAAAGTAGATCTACTGTATCTGTTAACCAGTCAATAATATAGCGAAACATAATCGAGGAAGAGTATATGGAAAACTCAGGCAGTCCCATACCTCCCGCTTGGCGTGGAGCCATGAGTTTGGAAAGGGCAATTTTTGGTTTCTTTGAAATCCATAAAAAAGTGGTCATCACTCTCCGCAAAGTTCTCAGATCTTGTGTAGATAGGTGGACTAGGAGTTTCTGGATCACATAGAATATTTTGGGAAAGACAATACTTTGTATAACAGCGAATCGGCACAATAAGAATAAAGGAAGAAGTTTCCAACCAGTGAGGATGCCGGTTATTTTAGTAATAATGGGGGTAAAGTTTAACGAGTATAATTTTGACAGGTTAGAGGTTATCTGGATCCCCAGGTATTTTATAGAGGTATAAGATAAACGGAAGGACAGAGAGGATAGGAAGGGTATTAAATCATTACTAGGATTACCTAGACATAACAACTCAGATTTAGATAAATTGATATGGTATCCTGCTACAGAGCCAAATGACAAAATCAAGTCTAAAATGACAGTAATAGATTGGTGAGGATTAGAAATAAATAGTAACATGTCGTCAGCGAAGAGCAATAATTTCAGTTCCATACTGCCTCCTTTTACTCCTGTGAATACGTGGGAAGACCTGAGTGCTTTGGCAAGGGGTTCTAGGGCCAGGGCGAAGAGAAGGAGTGATAAGGGACATCCTTGTCTGGTGCCTTTTTTTATTTCAAAGGGGGAGGATAAAAATGGAAGAGAGCTGAATAGGCCCGAAAACATATAAGAGTCTTTGATTTTTGTGATTGGTTAGTTTAGGCTATGTTGCTAGGCAGATCAAGGGTATTCGGCTGTTTATTATTGGTTTAGGATTGGCCTATCAGTAGTAGAGGGAAGGAGGCCTTTAGTAGCCTTTATAGGGAGGAGTTTGAGTGATTTTAGTCCTCTTGTCTGTGTGGAAGGCTGAGTACAACTGTGTCACCAGTGACATTGCATACTGTACCTTTTGCTGTTTTTCCTTTCCTTTGCATTCCATTTTCTCATACTTCTATTCCTTTGCGAATCTCTCCTTTCTTTTCACTCCTTTTCATATTTCCTCTTTCTCCTTTTTTCTCCCTTTTTGGTATGCCTTTTCAGCCCCCCCTCCATTTCCCTGGGGTCACTTAGTCTCCTGCTTCTCTGTTTCATTCAGCTGTGCCCTGGCCTATGCACATCGCACCCCCCCCCCCCTCCTCCACCACCTGACTGATGCATTTACCTCCGGCGGACTGCTCATGGCAGTGTAGTGGTAGCCGGGGCTGGGGCGTAGGTGACAGGCACCACAGCTCTCTCTGTATTGGTGGCTCAGTGGGGCATGATGTAGTCATGGGCAAAGTGATTCACTGAACTGAGTTGAGACACATGACTCAGTTCAGTAAAGTGTCTCGAGTCAGTGTCTCGGCACATGAGTCATGACTCATCTGTAGTGGAATGTGTTGCAGAGACTGCACATGAATCAGTGAGTTGCCAGTGCTGGAGGATCAGTGCTGGACTCATGGAGGGAGTTATTCAGCTGCAGTGATTGTGCAGTGTATCTGGGGGAGGCAGCTGCTTATGCACTGATTATTAATAATATAATAACATAGATTCAGTGTTATGTTGATATATTATTAATAACCACTTATTGCATACTAGTTACAGAATATGCACATTACTTCTGGCTGAGGAGAGAAAGCTTAACAGCCATGAAACACATCATTCAGTCTGTAACTAAACCAAATAAAAAAAAAAAAATTATTTTGCATACTTTGCTAATTGGATGATTTTAGGTGGGCTTGTATTTATTATATTATCCACTATCTAGCCTCCAGGGAGTTTGCCACCCACAATCACACTGAGCAGGAACAGTGAGCACTGAGCCGAGAGCCCTGTACCACAGGGGCTCCACCTCCTGCTGCATGAATCAGATTCATTCACTGAGTCACTGAGTCTACACAGTGTACAACTGTCTCAACTCACTGGCAGACTCAGGATGAATCATGATTCACGACATGGATCAGGCACAGCAGCACAGCACTCACTGACTGGTGAGTCGTGACTGCTCCCTCCCCCCTCCCACTGGGTGTCACCTGGTATAGCCTCTGGCCAATCACAGCTAAAGACAGCAGAACACACTGACTGAAGGACACAGGACACAGAGTTTCCTCCCTCTGGCTGAGAGAGGCTGCTGCTGCTGCTGTCTCGACTCATTAAACAGTGAGTGACTCGAATCATTCACACTTCCTGATGATTCGAGTCACTGTGTTGAGACAGAGACTCAGTAGCCATCTCTAGCATGATGGGAGCTGCGGCGGGGGAGCAGGCGCCGGGCGCATCAGCGCTCCCTGCTCTGGCCGTGGCCTCATCTGCTTGTGGACCAGGCACGCCCGGCGGGTCCAGCAGTCAGTGGACCCACCGGGAAGGGCGGGTGTGGGCGGTAGTGATGCGAGGGCCGGGGACTGGGCATCCCCGGCTGTGTCCATCATTGAAGATCTTTAGCATGCGGGCGCGGGCCTCCTGGCCATCCCCATGGGGCTGCAGGACCCACGCCCGGCAGTAATAGGCCCCAGGGGGCACTCGTGGCTGCGGGTGTTCATACTAGTCCCCTTGGGGCCACTGATGCAGGGTCAGCAGTTTTTGGGGGTCCTTTTATGTGGCCACAACACTAGTAGTTAGGGCTGCCCCAGAGGCCACCATTTTAGGTTCTCAGTGTCTGCAACATGGACAGCAGGTTGCAGGCAGCATTTTGGGTGGTGTAAGTGTGCCACCTTCTGTCCATTCTGGGAATTGTAGCTGCCTATCAATAATACCTCAATGGCAGCTGCTTTATCAATGCCAGTGCAGCCGTGCTTTGTAACTGCATATGGGCCTCCGGCTAGTGGTTGTCACTCAGTGGTTTGGGCAGGCTTTTCAGACATTCACAGCTGCCAGCGGCACATGGCAATGGTACTTTCAATTACTGATATTGCGCGCCGGCACCCCAATGTTGCCCCCGTTAATCTCTGCCCCACACATGGTCCAGTCTGTTTGTCAACGGGGATAGCTCAATATCTTTGCCAAACTCCTAGTGTTTTGACAATAGCAGGGTCATTCCTATATACTGCGCTACCTATGGGCAATTATTGTTGACCGCCGTACTGGCAGCACATTATTCCCCATCGCAGCAATCGCTGGGGTCATTAGCGTACCCCTGGCACGGGGGTTATGATACAGTAGGGCCAGCCTTTCAGCAATACAGTCACGCAGGCGGTGTTCCTTTGTACCCCCATCCGGTCAGCGCATTGCCGGCTCAGGTGGAATCACCTGTCCACTTGCTCCTCCTGCGGCAGTATTGGTTAGCAAAAGCCTGAAAAACCCCTGCTCCTGCTCCTTTCGGTGTGATGGAGGGGTTATCTGAAGATTTGACCTCTGTTGTTTCTGTCCTTGAGGCTGCAGCCAGTGCATCGTCTGTGCAGGAACCTCCTCTGGTGGCAGATGTTGACGGACAAGATGCTATTGAGTCGGTTCCTCCGGAGGGAGTGGCTTCTGTCTCTGCAGCCGCTCAGATAGCAGTGACATCCGGGATTCCTGGCTCTTCTGGATCAGGTGAGCAAGAAGCTTCTCAGGCTTCATCCGAGGGTTCCTCGTCTGATTCCTCGGCTATCAGCGATAGGTCGGATTCCCCCAAATGCCCGTGCAAGATAGCGAAGTTAGTTGCGCGTGCAGTGGAAAACAGGGTGGACAAGCGGCACGAGCCGAAAAGAGTCGGCTACTCCAGGGTAGCTGCCTTTGTTTGCAAATATGGTGCATTGTGCTGACACTGCGGTGACCAGGGCCCTGAGGACACAGATGAGCGAGAACATTTGAAATGGGAAATATGTAGATTTCTTCACCCTTACGGAGGACATAAAGAAAGACTTCGATAAGGCCAAGAAACCAGAGGGAAAGGGTGAGAATGGGTTTAGGAGTTTCCACCGCTGGTTACTGGGCTGTTGTATTTTTTCCGCATCTCATTTGGACCCCAGGCCCGAGGAGCATCAGAATGTAGGGAAATATTTATTCCTTATGCATGAGATGCTCTTGGAGTACAAAGGCAATGTTGGGAGAGGTTATGACGATAAATTCCTTCAGAATCAGGACGGTAACCCAACATTGCCTTTGGGTTTCAAAGAAGTCGAAGTCTGGCAGGGCTCCTCCAGAGGTCCCGGGCAACAAAGTGTTCCTGGATGGTAAGAGTACCACGGGTCCCTCAGCTGAAGGGTTGGTTTTGCATTCACTGACTCAAAATGCACCAGGGGCGCAAAGTGTCATTTTCAACACTCCTGTAGGTTTTGTGAAGCCAATCACCCAGCCAAAGTATGCAAGTCAGCAGGTGGGGGACGCCAGCCAGCACAGGAAGAGATTAGCGGAGGTGCTAAGTAAAGCCCCTTCTCCCATAGTTTGTGTCGAAATTGGCTAAGTGGTTGCTTAGTTATCCTAATAAAGTTGATGCAGAGGTTTTGTTGAATGGTCTTAGTTACGGCTTCCATTTGCCCATTTCTGATACAGCTCAGGTTAGGTCACACAGGAATTTGTAGTCAGCACCGTGTAGTGAGGGCGGAGGGTGGAGGCGGTAGTTCAATTGGGACGCATGTGCGGACGTTTTGATTCCATACTTCTTCCGGACTTATGCATTTCCCCCTTAGGGGTGGTGCCCAAGAGGGTCCCGGTACTTCCGCTTGCCACAACATCTGTCTCATCCTCATGGGGGTTCCTTCAATGACGCCATTCCTGTAGATTTTTGCAGGGTCCGTTATCAGTTGTTTGACTAGGCCCTGGGGTTGATACAGGGTTTTGGCCCAGACTCCCTGTTGGCAAAGTTAGATGTTGAGTCGGCTTTTCGACTTCTTCCCCTTCACCCTGACTCATTTAGGTTTATGGGTTTTCAGTTGGGCGGGACTTACTATATGGACAGATGTTTGCCCATGGGATGTTCTATCACTTGTGCCTATTTCGAGATGTTCAGCAGTTTTTTTACATTGGGGCATACGTACAGGCACCGGCTATGAAGGCATCGCCCTCTATATGGACAATTTTCTGTTTATAGGGCCAAGAGATAGCAACGTTTGCCAGGAGTTACTGACTTATGCGTGTGCCCTGTTTACAAAGTTGGGGGTCCCCATAGCCCGCAACAGGACGGAGGTCCTAAGTGCTGCCTGTCCTGCCCGGGTATCGAGGTGAATACGGCAACAGGTTGCCGTCACATTCCGGCCGATACGGTGCAGAAGCTTTTAACCAAATACAGGACTGTTTGGGCAAATGCAGGGTCAAGCTGATCAGGTTCAATCCCTTCAGGGCTCCCTCGATTTCGGCTGCAGAGTTGTCCCCATAGGGAGGGTTTTTCTGCCGAAAACTGGAGGGGGCCACTGCGGGAGTGTCCGGGACGCATCACACCATTCGACTGTCCAGGGAATTCAAGAATGACATGAGAGTTTGGTCTACTTGCTTAGTTGACCTTAATTTGGAGTTTCTATGGCCCCTCCTGCCTGTATCTAATACCCATCTGCAGTTATTCACTGCTGCTGTGGGGTCCACTGGTTTTGGGACGTTTTGTCAGGGCGAGTGGTGTGTTGCTCCATGGCCTCCTTCATGGGTCTCTCGTTGCTTTGCAGTGAATTTGTTATTGTTGGAACTTTTTCCAATAATCCTAGCAGTAGAGTTATGGGCTCCCGAATTGGCGAATCAGACTATCACATTCTGGTGTGACAATTTGGGTGTGGTGCAGGCCATCACCAAGCCATCTCGCACTAGGTTTGTGGGAGAGGGGAGGTCAGGGGAGAAGCTGTTACTGGCTTTCGTTTGGGACCATTACAAACAGGGGGGTCTGAAGCAGCCATGAGCTCTGCATTAGCGGGTATTTCATTCCACGCTCGCTTGCGGCATGAGAACAATCCCACTCAGTATTTTGTCCTGTCCAAAGCTTTAAAGGGCTGGGAAAGGACAGGCCCACTCCCGCTGATTCGCGCAGGCTCATAGAGTTGTGTTTGTTGCGCGAGTTGTCGGCGATTCTCACTGCAGTGTCTGATTCCGAATTTGAGGCATCTTTATTCAGATTACCTTATTCCTGGGCATTTTTTGGGTACTTTTAGGGTCAGGGAGTTA
The DNA here is from genome assembly GCF_028390025.1 of Pseudophryne corroboree. Classification (NCBI taxonomy): domain Eukaryota; kingdom Metazoa; phylum Chordata; class Amphibia; order Anura; family Myobatrachidae; genus Pseudophryne; species Pseudophryne corroboree. The sequence continues at coordinate 268,444,734 of NC_086451.1, read as the reverse complement.
GTGTCTGCAAATAAACGGTCAGGAGATACCGGTCTGTTGTTTACGGACGTAGTTTGCCAGCCGGAGGTGGTTTTGTGCAAGATACCTCGTTCCAGTACCAACCGGATCTGAGACGTTGGGTGGCTTTGTAGGGTCACAGGGAACCGTTGTTGTGCCCGGTTCGGTTAGCTCACATCTATTTGCCCTTATGGCCTCCGGGTGGCTCCCAATTTTTGCTACATGGAGATTCCCTGCCTCTCACCAGGTTTCAGTTTGCTGCAGTGTTGAAACGTTGTTTATGTGCGTTGGAGCTTAACAGCGCAGATTATGGGACACACTCTTTCCGTATGGGGGCTGCTACTTGCGCTGCAGCTAGCGGACTTTCAACAGCAGCCATACTAGACATGGGGCATTGGAAGTCAGCGGTTTTTAGGTCCTATGTTGGGTTAGATAAGGTTTCATGTTACGCTGATTGCGCCAAACCAAAAACGTTGTTTACCTGTCGGTTTGCGAATGGCTAGCATTCGGGAATCGAGGGTGCGCAAATTTTGAATTTTTCCTCCAAGGGGGCCCAATTACAATTGGCTAAATCTCAAGGTCCACGGGAGGTTTTTTAAGTTTTCTCCTTCACTTGGGGTGCTATTTACAGTTTGTTTAAAGTTTATTTAATGTTTTGGTCATATATGCACATTTTTGGGATACCTGACTATTAGGTTGCAATTTCTGTTACAGCTCCTACCTCCCTGTGAACAGGTCTGGGTGGTAGGCCATTCTTAGGTGTTTTGGGATGAGCAGCACCCTGTTGGTGGATGAGCATCTGAATTGTTGGGGCGGTAGGAGAGTCAGATGGCTAGGTGATCGAGGCCTTACTTGGGCTGGTTTTTTGGACGTAGGGTTCCAGCGTGATGGTCAGTGGGGAAGGACTGACTGGTTAATCACTCACCTGGGTGGTAACGATATCGGCCACGTTAAGGGGAATCATTTGATATTGAACGTCAAGTCAGATTTAGAATTGCTACGGCTTCACTGGCCTGAAGTCGGTTTGGTTTGGTCAGCTATTATACCCAATTTTGTGTGGAGGGTTCCCATGGTATGGTTACACTAGACAAAGCGAGGAAGAAGATACATTTTGCAGGGTCAATATTTGTAGTGTCTTCTAGTGGTGTTGCTGTTAGGCACCCCTTGTTGGGGTGCATCTTTCCACGTTGAGTGCTGATGTGTTCCTTAAGGGTATCTTTTCCTTTTGGAGTCAGGTTGTTATAGTTAGATTTGGTCTATTTCTTTGGATGGCAGGCTGCGGTTCATGAACCCGGCGGTGGTGGGAAGGCGCTACGGCCAGTGGTCATATGTAGCATGAGTGTTATCTGTGGGGCATTTACCCCTCTGATGGACGACCGGTGTTGTCCTGCCCCTGAGGGGGGACAATGGGCATTACCAGTAGGAGGTCCGTACCGTGCCAGTAAGGGGTGGTGAGTACTTCACAGCGTAGGTTATGCTTATATATAGTTGGGGCGTTTCGGTCGCCGCCATTACAGTTGGGGCATTTCAGTTGCCGCCAAGTTGTATGATATATTTTTATGGAGCTGGCCATTGTAGCGTCTTCCTTGCCACCCCTACATTTAGGGTCATCAAATTAATAAATACAATGACCTTTTAAATCTAATGCAGTTGGTGTCTGTGTCATTATTTTTAGTTGATAAGCTAGCTTAAAGTATATTGTTAAGGTTAGAGCAATCACAATAAATGATAGATGCCTTAAAATGGGAAAGAGCTGAATAGGCCCGAAAACATATAAGAGTCTATGATTTTTGTGATTGCTTAGTTTAGGCTATGTTGCTAGGCAGATCAAGGGTATTAGGCTGTTTATGAATGGTTTTGGCTTGGCCTATCAGTAGTAGAGGGTAGGTGGGCTTTAGTAGCCTTTATAGGGAGGAGTTTGAGTGATTTTAGTCCTCTTGTCTGTGTGGAAGCTCACCCGCCCTCCCCAAATTTTTTATTTATTGTTCATGTTCTACATTTCTAGTACTCATTCGATCTGAAATTCATTCAGTTTAAGCCGGCGGGAAGGCGCTACGGCCAGCGGTCATATGTAGCATGAGTGGTCGCTGTGGGGCATTTACCCCTTTGATGGATGGTCGGTGTTGTCCTGCCCCTGAAGGGGGACAATGGGCATTCCCAGTAGGAGGTCCATACCGTGCCAGTAAGGGGTGGAGAATCCTTCACAGTGCAGGTTATGCTTATATATAGCTGGGGCGTTTCAGTCGTCTCCATTACAGTTGGGGCATTTCAGTCACCGCCAAGTTGTATGATATATTTGACTGGAGCTGGCCATTGTAGCGTCTTCCTTGCCATCCCTACATTTAGGGTTATCCAATTAATAAATACAATGACCTTTTAAATATAATGCAGTTGGTGTCTGTGTCGTTATTTTTAGTTGATAAACTAGCTTAAAGTATATTGTTAAGGTTAGAGCAATCACAATAAATGACAGACACCTTAAAGACTGTTACAAATTATTTGGGTTTGAGAGCCATAGTATAAACATTGAATTATAGAAGTGAATTGGGCAGGAAAGCCAAATTTATCCAGAGTGGAGAATAAATGCTTCCATTCTATAAGGTCAAATGCCTTTTCGGAGTCTAATGAGAGCAAGAAGTTGTTGGATAAAAGGGAAGTATTAGAGACTGAGATTGCAGAGAGAACCCGATGATTGTTAATTTCTGAATGGTATCCGGCTAAAAATCCAGACTGATCTGGGTGGATCAGTTTGGGCAAAAGTGGTTTCAATCTTTCAGCAAGAATATTTGTAAGCAGTTGATAGTCTAAATTTAATAGGGATATTGGGTGATAACGATACGATCCAGGAAGTGATAAATCCCTCTCTGGTTTGGGTAAAACTTTAAGTGTAGCAGTGTTAAAGTGTGTGGGGGTTGTGAAGTGTGTGGTGGTTGTGAAGTGTGTGGGGGTTGTAAAATAGAATTAAGGGCTTTAACCAGCGTTGAGCCTATTTGAGTAAGTAGAATCTTAAAAAAATCCCCGCTGAGGCTATCTGGCCCAGGAGCTTTATCCGATTTTGTTTGGCGCACATCTTTTTCTATTTCTTCTAAGGTGATGGGGGTAACAAGAGAGTAAGATTTGTTTGACGATAGTCGGGGGCAAGGTAGAGTATCCCAAAAAATATTAGGAATGAGAGAAGTAGAAGGGGATGGTGAGTAAGAAGGGGAAAGGCCCGAATACAAAGCGCTGTAGAACTCACATAAGATGTCAGCAATTTCTGGGTCAGAAGTTGTAAGGGAACCAGAGGACTTGCGGAGAGGATGAACCACCGCAGTTGGGTGAGTACCTTTAAGGAGATTGGTAAGTAATTTTTCAGTTTTGTTTCCAAACGTATGAAAACAGTAGTTTACAGAGAACAGGTCACCCAGTGAGCCCATATACTCTTCAAAATGTGTTTTAGTTTGCTGGTATATTTGTTTATTGTTAGAATTTGGAGATTGCTTATATTGTTGGAAAGCAGATATGAGAGCTGATTGAAGTGATATATATTGGGAAGTGTGTTTGTGTTTGGAATTCACAACAAAGGAAATAATATCGCCTCTAAGAACAGTTTTCGCTGTCATCCAAAATAACATTGGATCTGAGGAGAGGTGATCTCTATTATTCCTTTCAAAGTCCCTCCAAGCGGATTCCAAATGCAAGCGGAAGTCAGGGGATTTAGCTAAATATAAAGGGAACCTCCATAACTAAGGTGTTGGTATAGAATCATCGATTGTTAGGGTAATTGTGACTAAAGCATGGTCTGAAATAACTATCGGTTCAATTGAGGAGTCACTAGTAGAGGGAAATAACGAGAGATGAGAATATAATCGATTCGTGATAATGTAGAGTGAGCAGCTGATAGGCAAGTGTAGTCTTTGTCAGTAGGGTGATGAGCTCTCCAAAAATTGAGTAATTGGAGTTGGTCTGAGAATAGGGCGACAGCAAGTTTAGGAAGGGAATGAGAGGAGGAGGATGTGGCAGATCTATCTAAAAATATGGAAGATGCTAAATTAATATTTTATAAAGTGGAAGGAGGCTGCGCTCACAGAGGAGAAGGTGGTGATGAGTGCTGCTAGACCTGGAGGCGTCCTACCTCCTGTATTTGGGTTTATAGTGAAGAGTGGTCAGCGCGCTCCTTGGGGAGGGGAGAAAAAGAGAAAGAGAGAGATAGGATAGATGCTATGGAATTGTATGTGTACTGGTCCTAATTTTGCTTGGGTGTGTGTTTATTAACAATGACCACTTTAAATGTGGTTAATGAATGTCTGTTTTATTGAGGTTACTTGTATTTCAGGTATATCTTGCAAACTACCCTTTTGTCTGTACCCTCCTGCTGGTACATTAATGTTCAAAATGTTCCTTATCGTAAAGAGGTCCTTCACCACTGTCAGGTGTGTCCTGCAGACTACCCTTTACATGGTATACCTTCCTGGTATAAAAAGACCCCCAGCTCAGGTAAATGTCAGGTGTACCCTGCGGGTCACCTTTACCATAGGTGTTGTGGGTGACTATGTGCTTTCTGAAGCTGTGTCTCGTTCAGTGTGTCTTGGGGGTATGACTAATGCGGCTTCCCGCCTGTCAGTCCCCTATCGTGTGCACCGCTGAGGTGTGGGGTTGTGGGGCTGTGTGTATCACACTTACCGCCGGGGGCAAGCTAGCCGCCTGCCGCCAGTGACAGCGTCTTTCTCTCCACTACCTCCGATGCCTGTGTCCTCCTCATCCGTGTCCTCAGTTACTTCTGGTCCGCTCCAGCAGCCGCCGGTCTCCTCCGTCCAAGGGTCCCGTCTGTAACTTCCTGGTTCCTGCGTCACGTGCGATGTCATGTGAGCGGCTGTCTGTGTTCAAGTGCTGCTGTATCCCCTTCTTCGGCCGGGGAGGGGAGTCTGTAAATTAATGTATTGTTTTTTAGCAAGTCTCCCAACGCGTTTCAGCACGGTTGCCTTTGTCAAGGATACATTAATTGCCTCCAATAATTAAGGGGGTGTCCAAATAAGGGGCGAATAGAGCGATTCATTTTTGGAAAAAAGCTTTGGAATAGGCAGTAGCGGCATATACGTTCCCTAGAATAAACGGTTTGTCCTTGATTGTCAACGAAGCAATGACATAACGTCCTTCAGGGTCAGTAATTATGTTTGTCACTTCATGAGGGATAGCACATTTAACCAAAATTACCACGTGTCCAACCAAGCATTGCTAATTTGGTCACCTCTGAGGGAATTAAGTATATTTCTTGGAGAAGGGCTATATCAATATCAGGGCAGTGGGAAATTAGAATCTGCTAGGATTACCCAGGTGACTAGTACAACAGAATGACAGTGCGTATCATAGTGGAGGACAATAAATCCAAATAACGTTAATAATGTAAAACAATGGGAAATTATGGCGACCAGAGTAAGAGAGTTTGTAGCGAGGAGTGTGGGCCTTCACCCATTGTGTGGAGAATGGTGGGATCTACGCAGTGGCTTTCAGGGGGCATCCGAGCGAGGGGTCACTGATGTCAGCTGGAGAATCGTGCCGAAGGTCACGCAAATAGTGTAGATTTCAGCATCTCTAGGTGAAAGAAAATCTTTGTGGGAGGATCCATCATAAATTCGGAGATGTGCCGGATAAAACAAGCTAAATTTGCGGCCCTCAGTGACGAGCTTAGAACAGATTGGGGAAAAGGCTTTGTGGGCCCTAGTCAGTTCCACGGAGTAGTCCTGAAAAATATACAATCTGTTCCCCTCCCACTGTAAGTCCTTTATACGTCGTGATGCTGACCAGAATGCCATTTTGTGATGGTAATTTAGGCATCTAAATAACGTGACTCGTGTTCTTGGTTTGTTCGGGGTCGGAGTAGGTCCAACTCTATGTGTCCGTTCGATTACTAAGTCTCGGCACTCCTGAGTAATTCCAAGAATATCAGGTAGCGTATTTCTGACAAAGTGAGCTAACACTGGCCCTTTAACAGATTCTGGCAAACCAACAAGACATATATTATTGCGTATCAAACTATTTGCAATATCGTCCAGTTTGTTCCCTATTTGGGGGTCATTCGAAGTTGATCGCACGGTAGCAGTTTTTTGCAGCCATGAGATCAGATAGTCGCCGCCTATGGGGGAGTGTATGTTAGCATGGCAAGTGTGCGATCGCTTGTGTAGGGGAGCTGTGCAAAAAGTTTTTGTGCAGTTTCGGAGTAGCTCTGAACTTACTCAGCCACTGCGATCACTTCAGCCTGTCAGGTCCTGGAATTGACATCAGACACCCTCCCTGCAAACGCCTGGACACACCTGCATTTTCCACAGCACTCCCAGAAAACGATCAGTTGCCACCCATAAACTCCTTCCTGTCAATCTCCTTGCGATCGGCTGTGCGAATGGATTCTTCGTTAAATCCATTGCACAGCAACGATCCGCTTTGTACCCATATGACGGACCTGTGCATTGTGGTGCATACTCAAGCGCAGTAGTGACCTGATCGCTGCGCTGCGAAAAATGGCAGCATGCGATCAGGTCGGAATGACCCCCTTTGGCAGTTTTCTGAGGTAAGATCTTTAACACTATGTTTAATGTCTTCAACCTCATGTACAGTGGCTCCCAATTGATTTTCAGCTAGTGTCACCCTGTGTGTAAGAGCCTTCAGCTGGGCTGTGATGTCTGTTACAGCTTGTGTGAGGAGCGGTGCCATAGTGGACCGTATTGCATCCCAATTTCACCATAGGTGACAGGTGCGTCAGGGGAGTGGTACACCTTGTGTCAGTCAGATCAGTGGCTGTTTTCTTAGATGCAGGGGCTGCCATATCTGTGCCACGATCCAGCGCAATATTCCCCTCTGAGCTGCGTTTCTCCTGGCGCGGTGCGGGCGTGCTGGGCTGGGAGGTGGAGGTCACAAATCGATCCATCCTGGCTCATGGTGAGTGTGCTGCAGCTCTGGAGGAACTAGAGACTGGTGACAGACGTTAAAAGGTGCCATTCGCGGCCGGGACAGCGGAGCTCCGGTGACAGCCTGCTAGTCCATGCAACCCGGAATTGGAAGTCGGGGTGTATTTTTAAATGGCTGACGTGAATAGTATCCAAATAGGGTGCAACATAAGCTGATAGTGCTGTCCCTTGTATACAGAAGCTATCCGCTTCTTGAAAAAGCTGCCTGGAGCAAGGGATCGTGTTGAAGATTACCGATTCCTCTGTATATACTGGAGAGCGATATCAGCTTATATTGCCACCTTATTTGGACTTTGGGCCTAATTCAGTAAGGATTGCAAATTCTGCTAATTAGCAGAATTTGCAATCCTTTGGAATGCATGCTGGGGGCCGCCCATTGCTGTGCAAGACCACTCAGCATGCTGACCTGCGCCTCCCCCCGTTTGACAAGCAGAAATTGCGAACGCATTGCAATTTTTGCTTGTTAGCAGAAACTAAGGATGGCTCCTGCCGGCGCAGCTAAGCTGTGCCCGCAGGAGTCCCGCCGCCATGTTCTCTGTCACGGTGGCTGCGTGTGACGTCATGCAGCTGCCGCCATGTTTTCTATCACAGTGGCTGCATGTGACATCACACAGCTGCTATGATCATGCCCCCGTCACGCCCCCGTTTGGCCACCTCCGCCCTCCTGGAAACGGAGCATTGCTGCCCCCCGCCCCACGACTGCCTCTACCTGATTGATAGGCAGAGGCGATCACATTTTGTGCAACCCCCTCCCTGCAGAAAGTGTGGGCGCATGCGCAGGATGGGCGCTGCGCATGCACCCACGGGGCAATCGTAATAATTCCAGTTGGAGCGTAATTTGCGATCCAACCTGAATTTGCCCCTTTATTCACATCAGTCATTGATAAATAGATAACACTTACTGTACACTAACACTACACACACACACACACACACACACAAATAAGATAGATAACATGTAAAGAAAAACCAGAAAAACATTAACTAGATATAACAGAGACACAAGACAAATTACTTAGTAATTAAAAGGGATGTGTGCCAACCACTGTATTTTGGTTTTGTTTTTTTGATATGGATTAATTTTTTTGTTCTGGTTTTGCAAAACCTCCCTCACATGGGGGTCATTCCGACCCGATCGCATGCTGCACTTCTTCACAGCAGTGCGATCGGGTCAGAACTGCGCATGCGCGACATACGCGTTGTAGGTATAGGGCTGGTCTTGTTTTGCTACTAACTTTTTTAGCATAGGAGGGTTGCACAAGCGTTCGCAGCCCTGCTATGCTAAAATACACTGCCTCATAGGCGGCGTCAGGTTGATTGCACGAGCAGCAAAAAGTTGCTACGTGCGATCAACTCGGAATGACCCCCATGTTTTGGATCTGTATTGTTTATTTTTTTACTAAATTCTAAAAACAGCTACAATTATGTAATTGCCCATGTTTTTGTTCCTGCAATATTATTAACCTTAATAACATTCATTTCCAGTCATTTTTTTTTTTTAAATAGAGTCATTTTTATTCAGAATAAGTAACAAATACAGATAATGCTTGGATCATATAACATCATAACCTCGTAGTACAACAAGGTGGATCATTCACAGAATATATACATTGTACATCTTAGTATTGAAAATGTCTTGTACCAACCAACGTATCTAGAATGACCCGTAGGACTTAAGCCACCACAATTAATGTAGAAAGTTTGCGAAATCTGTATACAATATATGAAACATCATTAACATTTTATGAGTTTTATCTTCACTTGCATTTGCAAGGTATTACCCAACAACACCTAGCAACTACAACTACAAAAGAAAAGGGAAAAAAGAAAAAAAAATGAGTATTATATAATATAATAAATATGAGCGTGAAGAAACATAGCTGATAGGAAGTACTGCAATCATGACATCCACCTAGTAACCCAGGGTACAATGCAGTAGGGGAACATAATGCCCATTATAATGTAATGGCATGGGAGGAATAAGAGGATTCAAGCCAAGGGGACCAAATTTTTTTGAATTTAGACACAGCATTATTTTTCATATATATGTAGCGTTCTTTGAAAATAGTATAATTCACCAGGGCCTTAAAAACAGTTATTAATGGGCAGGTAGGAGCCATCCATTATCTCACAAGGCACACCTTAGCCAGAGCGCATACATGAAGAGCATACAGGCCCTGCCATTTAGACATGGGGGTTTATTTACTAATATTCGTGTTTTAGCCGTTTTTAAGGGTGTTTGATCTCGAATGGTATCGGGTGCATTTACTAAGCTGCTGAGTTTTCAACATTCGTATTTTCCGATGTCGATGTGATTCGTAATGTCAGGCAGTGTTTTACGGGAGTGATTAGTAAAACACTGCCTGACAAAACACAAGGAATCCCGGCCGGATCTGTGAGATCCGTGCAGGGCTTCATTGTGTGCATTGTGAGCAGTGCAGAATGGGTTAAAAACTGAAAAAAAAATTGCGTGGGGTCCCCCCTCCTAAGCATAACCAGCCTCGGGCTCTTTGAGCCGGCCCTGGTTGTAAAAATACAGGGGGAAAAATGACTGGGGTTCCCCTATATTTAAACAACCAGCACCGGGCTCTGCGCCTGGTCCTGGTGCCAAAAATACGGGGGACAAAAAACGTAGGGGTCCCCCGTATTTTTAACACCAGAACCGGGCTCCACTAGTCAGAGAGATAATGCCACAGCCGGGGGACACTTTTATATTGGTCCCTGCGGCCCTGGCAATAAATCCCCAACTAGTCACACCTGGCCGGGGTACCCTGGAGGAGTGTGGACCCCTCAAATCAAGAGGTCCCCCCCTCCAGCCACCCAAGGACCAGGGGTGAAGCCGAGGCTGTGTCCCCCCCCCCCCCCCCCCATCCGTGGGCGGTGGATGGGAGGCTGATAGCCTTTTGTGTAAAAATAGAATATTGTTGTTTGTAGCAGAACTACAAGTCCCAGCAAGCCTCCCCCACAAGCTGGTACTTGGAGAACCACAAGTACCAGCATGCGGGTGGAAAATGGGCCCGCTGGTACCTGTAGTTCTTCTACAAAAAAATACCCAAATAAAAACAAAACACACACACTGTGAAAGTAAAATTTTATTAAACATACATGCACACTTACATACATACATACTTACCTATGATGACACGAAGCACTCGGTCCTCTTATCCAGTAGAATCCCAGGGTACCTGTAAATAAAATTATACTTACAAAGAATCCTGTGTAGATCGGTCCTCTTCTTATAAGTTATAATCCACGTACTTGTAAAAATAAAAAAACGAAAAACTCTGTCAACGCACTGAAAGGGGTCCCATGTTTACACATGGAACCCCTTTCCCCATCTGGCGGGACCCCCCATGACTCCTGTCAAAGAGGGTCCCTTCAGCCAATCAGGGAGCGCCACGTCATGGCACTCTCCTGATTGGCTGTGCGCTCCTGCACTGTCAGTCAAGCGGCGCACTGTAGATACAATGTAGCGCAGAGGCGCTCCATTATATCCAATGGTGGGAACTTTGCGGTCTGTGGTAGACCGCAAGGTTAAGTGGGGCCAACCACAAGAGTGACCCCACTTAACCTCGAGGGAGAGTGGGGGAGGCTGAGACACGGGTCTCCAACCTGAAAGTTTTATGTGGCCCCTTGAAGCAAACTGTGTCGACAGTGTCCGAGCAGGTGTCATCGCTGCAAGTCAAGCTCCTGGACATGGAGGGACGCCTACGCAGAAATAATGTATGGTTTGTAGGCCTGCCGGAGAAAGAAGAAGGGTCGAATCCTGAGGACTTTCTGGAATCATGGCTCAAATAGCTATATGGCGCGGACTCCTTCACCCCAGTTCTCTGTGGAACGTGCCCACAGAATACCCTTCAGGCCTCTACCTCCCGGTGCCCCTCCAAGAACCTTTATCGCTAATTTCTTACATTATAAAGACCGTGACTCTGTCCTTCATCTGGGTCGCATGAGGAGTCCGCTCCTCAGGAACGGCGTCAGGGTATCAGCCTTCCCGGACTTCGCTGCGGATGTCCAGAAAGGGCTGTTTCCACATTTGAGCCAAGGCTGCAAGAGCGGCTATGAGAATATGGCCGATTTTCAGTTAATTTTGACCACCTCATAACTCACAATATTCTTCACCAGTATTGGCCAAAGGCTGGCTGGCAAAACTAAGCTACAGAGCAGCATCACAAACACGCTGCAGTTATTTCTGTTGAAAAATGTATTGCAAATTAGTAATGTATTAGAGCAATAACCAATAAAACTGTCAGTGTAAAAAACACTATCCAATAGATTAGGGAAAAGGGGGACTGGGAATCCTCTGCACCAGACTATTCTCAAATAAGTAATATTACTCGATGTAATTCCCCAATTTATGTATCATACATTAATTCACAATGCTTTTTTAGGGGGTGCCACCATAGACAAAAAAGTTGAAACGAAACAATAGAAAGGAAAGGATTGTCTCTTTGTTGGCGCACTTTAGAAAGAAAGGTAAGTATAATTAAAATATAACTTTTATTAACATACAGTTAAAATCGCCCAATGGTGTGAAACATAATAAGACAAACACTTACAGACCATATGAATAAAAATTTTTAATTAAGTACTCTTGTGTGTCTTTATTTATAAAGTTGTTATGTGTGTGTGATCATTTCCTTAATGTATTTAATTGAATGAAGTCCCTATTTAGGGTTAACTAACACACCCTATATGATTAGTTAACCCTAAATAGGGACTTCATTCAATTAAATACATTAAGGAAATGATCACACACACATAACAACTTTATAAATAAAGACACACAAGAGTACTTAATTAAAAAATTTTATTCATATGGTCTGTAAGGGTTATGTCTTATTATGTTTCACACCATTGGGCGATTTTAACTGTATGTTAATAAAAGTTATATTTTAATTATACTTACCTTTCTTTCTAAAGTGCGCCAACAAAGAGACAATCCTTTCCTTTCTATTGTTTCGTAAAAAACACTATCCACAATGCAACCCAAAATTCAGTCCATTATGAAAAGAAAAGTGGTGCAAGATGAAAATCTCCTTGTGCTCTCCCACCTTATGTTCTGTCTTAAAAATAACATGCACAGTTTAACAAACCAAGCATTTAAGCGAAAGGGACTTGGTTTGTTTGGGACCCACAAACCAATTTTTTGGAAAGACTACCTCTGATCATTAATAATGAGATTGATAATGAGGGTGTTGCTGGTAAAAAATTTCATGGGCTGGTCCAAAGTGCTGGCGGCTGATACTGGGCTGCTTGTTAATATTTTACAAATTATAATAATTTTTTTAAATAAATTTCATGAACTTGCTGCAAATAATGTAACATGGAGTAGATGCCTAAATGGTTAACTTCCCTACCTCTACTAACTTTGGCACACAAAAGAAGCAGATGCCTTCAGAAATGTTGTCAGGATTAGGATAAAAATAATCCCATACCAAAGAGGTGGCGTTTTTGGTCTTATGCCCAGGCATCTCAATGGCTTTCTTTTTATCACAGGCAAGAACTGCTTCCAGTGGTGACTGACTTACATAAACATCAAGATGCTCATTATCAATATCTTCATTAGCATCAGATAGTGCACAAATAACCCCTCATCCTGTTGCACTTCCACGCTAGCATACTCAATTTCTATTATGTCATCATCACCATCTTTACTTGTACCACTCATCCTCACATTTGCAGAAGGTCCAGAATTTATAGTAGGAGGCTTCTCTGTGAGTAAGGAGTGAGAAATTTTAGACTCACACATAGCTAACGTGGACATCCCTAGACTCTCCTCAAGGATTTAAGAACACACAGGGGGTTATTCAGACCTGATCGCTGGGCTGCTAACTTTGCTGTCCTGCATTCAGATAGTCACCGCCTCCAGGGGGAGTGTAAATTTGCTGTGCAAGTGTGCGATCCTATGTGTACGCCAAGCTGTTAAAATCCATTTCGTGCAGTCTCTGCGCAGCCCAGGATTTACTCCCACAGTGTGATGAGAACATGCTGATCGGGGCCGGAGCTGATGTCAGACACCCTCCCTGAAAACGCTTGGGAATGCCTGCGTTTTTCCGTACACTCCCAATAAATGGTCAGTTACCACCCACAAATGGCTTCCTCCTGTCAATCACCTTGCGATTGCCCATGCGATCGGATTTCTCGCACCATCCCATCGCTGAATGGCTATGTCCTTTGTTGCTGTCTGACACGTGTGCACATTGCGGTGCATACGCATGCACAGTTAGTACCTGATCGCCCGCTGTGCGAAAATGCACATCAGCGATCAGGTCTGAATTACCCCCACAGTTTGTTCTTCAACCTTAGCTTTTTTTTGGGGGGTATGTTTTGGGGTTTTTGGGGGGCACTGATTTGTCAGTTTTAAAGGTAACACCTCTACCTCTTTTTTAACATTGGGAAATATTTAAGTTTTAGGTGCCCTTTCTTTAACTTTCTCCACCCTGGACCATCTTTAGTAGATGTTGTAGCACTATCATGGCTGGCAGCAGCCACACCACCAGTACTTTTTTGCTGCTCCTGCTCTTCCATCGACTGATCATGATCCATATTGACTGACAATGCTTATGATATTATCACGGTGGCACGGCAATTACTGAGCGGTATTGTAACATAGTGTCACTGCCTGGCCCTGAACACACAAGTTTAAAAAAATATATATATTTTCTTTCTGTTTTCAACAAATAACAGCAATTTTACACTGCAACTGAAAATGCTTACATTATTAACGCTGTGGAATGGTATCGACTGAGCATTATTGAAACACAGTGAATCATACCTGCAAATTACTGCGCTTATATTATAGTGATGGTGGCACACACCGAAAAAACTTTTGCTGGCACAAGTGTGCACCAATAAAGAGTTAATGCTGCCCTGTATTACCATTAGGAGCTCTAGCCTGCACTGTGGTTAGTTACAGAACCATTGTGCACCAGTAAAGCGTTAATGCTGCCCTGTATTAGGATCTCTGGGCTGAACTGTAGGCACTGCAGCTACAAACAAGACCAGTGTGCACCAAGGGTTAAGGCTGCCCCTGTATTAGGAGATCTGTGCTGCACTGCACTGCAGGCAGTTACGTGCTCTGTGACTGTGCATGTGCACAAATAAAGGGTTAATGATGGTTAATGAAACACTGCCTGTGTTGTTTAGGAGCTCTGGGCTTTGTGCATAAGTATAAAGTATTGATAATTTGCTGCTCTAGCAGTCTAGTGTGCTCTCCATGTGTGAAATTGCACCTGAATCACAGAGGGAGGGATTTACAGTATATTGAATCCAAGACACAGAAGAAACAGTAGTCCTTTTCACCAGCGCTAAGGATTTATTAGTGTATATCTTAGTTTTATAACAGTCTTATCATCCAGTACAGACGAGAAGTCCTTTTCACTATAATCCCATGTGTATTTTGGTCATCTTTCAAGATGTGTCATGAACGTTCCAATACATGCAAGGTAAGCAAGACAAAAAGTACATGACATGGGGGGTCATTCCCAGTTGATCGCATATAGCAACTTTTTGCTGCTTGTGCGATCAACATGACGTCTCCTATGGGGGAGTGTATTTTAGCATAGCAGGGCTGCGATCGCTTGTGCAGCCCTACTATGCTATAAAAAGGTTCATGCAAAACAAGACCAGCCCTGCACCTACTTACCCAGTGCGACGGATCCAGCGATGAAGGTCCCAGCTGTGATGTCAAACGCCTGGACATGCCTGTGTTCACCTTACCACGCCCGGGAAATGGTGAGTAGACGCCCCGATCCTCCTTCCCGCTGTCAATCTTCTTGTGATCAGGACTGTGATCGCTTTGTTCGGTCCTGGCGTCGTTGCCCGGTGACTACCGTCGCTGGTCAACAATGCGCGTGCGCAATGCAGGCGTCGTGCAGCTGGCAGTTCTGACCTGTTCGCACCGCAGCAAAGAACCGCTGCGTGCGAATGGGTCGGAATGACCCCCATAGTCCACTTTTTTAATGGAACACACGACACACTAAAAATGCACACACACAGTAATGACATTCAACTAGATGCACAGAGTAGCAGTGGCTGCAATGGGTCACTTACCAGAAAGGAAAGAACTGATTTCACACAGTTCTAGTTGAGCATATAAAAGATGGTAATCACCCAGTGGCGTCCCGGGACGACCTGCTGGTGCTCCACTCCTTATCAGGCAATATCTCCCTTATGTCTACCGCATGCACTGTCCAGTAAGTGGCAACTGGAAAGTACTTGCAAATTGGTTCAATGGTGTATTGACCTCCAATTGCATTTATTTTTAACCAATGTTTTCCAAACAGAATCGTGTTATTTTTTTACAAATGTGTTTTGCTTTAGTAAATCATTGAGTTTCAAATACAGGCTAAACTTGCATGAGAATGAATTCTCAACCAGACACGATTCTTAATAAATGTACCCCCTATGGTCATGGCTTTTGTAAAAGTAAGACACCACAAAGGACAAAGGGCCTAATTCAGCAAGGATAGCAAATTCTGCTAAGTAGCAGAATTTGCTATCCTTTTGATCGATGCTGGGGGCTGCATATCGCTGGGCAAGGCCGCCCAGCATGATGACCGGCGCCTCCCCCCCTCCCCCCCCCCCCTTCAACAAGCAAAAATTGTGATCATATCGCAATTTCTGATTGTTAGCAGAAACAAAGGATGCTTAGCTGCGCCCGCAGGAGCCCCGCCGCCATGTTCACTATCGCGGCGGCTGCATGTGACGTCACGCAGTCATCATGATCACACCCCTGACACGCCCTCATCCGGCCGACTCCGCCCCCATCCACGCTAAACCGCCCCGCAACGCTCCGTCTCTTCCCTGGATTGACAGGCAGAAGAGAACGCATTTTCTGCGGCCCCCCTGCAGAAAGTGCGGGTGCATGTGCAGGACGGGCGCTGCGCATGCACCCGCAGGGCAAACGTAAAAATTCCGGTTGGATCGCGATTTGCTTCCAGAAATTTTTCGGGGCTTGTTTTCCATCCTAATCCACCCCTGATGAAACCTAAAAAATAATAGATTTCATAATTGTAGTAAGTCTTATATTTTTTAGTGATGAGCACCGGAAATTTTTCGGGTTTTGGTTTTGGGTTCGGTTCCGCGGCCGTGTTTTGGGTTCGAACGCGTTTTGGCAAAACCTCACCGAATTTTTTTTGTCGGATTCGGGTGTGTTTTGGATTCAGTTTTTTTTTTTTTCAAAAAACCCTAAAAAACAGCTTAAATCATAGAATTTGGGGGTCATTTTGATCCCAAAGTATTATTAACCTCAATAACCATTATTTCCACTCATTTTCAGTCTATTCTGAACACCTCACACCTCACAATATTATTTTTAGTCTTAAAATTTGCACCGAGGTCGCTGGATGACTAAGCTCAGCGACACAAGTGGCCGACACAAACACCTGGCCCATCTAGGAGTGGCACTGCAGTGTCACGCAGGATGGCCCTTCCAAAAAACACTCCCCAAACAGCACATGACACAAAGAAAAAAAGAGGCGCAATGAGGTAGCTGTGTGAGTAAGATAAGCGACCCAAGTGGCCGACACAAACACCTGGCCCATCTAGGAGTGGCACTGCAGTGTCACGCAGGATGTCCCTTCCAAAAAACACCCCCCAAACAGCACATGACGCAAAGAAAAATGAAAGAAAAAAGAGGTGCAAGATGGAATTGTCCTTGGGCCCTCCCACCCACCCTTATGTTGTATAAACAGGACATGCACACTTTAACCAACCCATCATTTCAGTGACAGGGTCTGCCACACGACTGTGACTGAAATGACGGGTTGGTTTGGACCCCCACCAAAAAAGAAGCAATTAATCTCTCCTTACACAAACTGGCTCTACAGAGGCAAGATGTCCACCTCATCATCATCCTCCGATATATCACCGTGTACATCCCCCTCCTCACAGATTATCAATTCGTCCCCACTGGAATCCACCATCTCAGCTCCCTGTGTACTTTGTGGAGGCAATTGCTGCTGGTCAATGTCTCCACGGAGGAATTGATTATAATTCATTTTAATGAACATCATCTTCTCCACATTTTCTGGATGTAACCTCGTACGCCGATTGCTGACAAGGTGAGCGGCGGCACTAAACACTCTTTCGGAGTACACACTTGTGGGAGGGCAACTTAGGTAGAATAAAGCCAGTTTGTGCAAGGGCCTCCAAATTGCCTCTTTTTCCTGCCAGTATAAGTACGGACTGTCTGACGTGCCTACTTGGATGCGGTCACTCATATAATCCTCCACCATTCTTTCAATGGGGAGAGAATCATATGCAGTGACAGTAGACGACATGTCCGTAATCGTTGTCAGGTCCTTCAGTCCGGACCAGATGTCAGCATCAGCAGTCGCTCCAGACTGCCCTGCATCACCGCCAGCGGGTGGGCTCGGAATTCTGAGCCTTTTCCTCGCACCCCCAGTTGCGGGAGAATGTGAAGGAGGAGATGTTGACAGGTCGCGTTCCACTTGACTTGACAATTTTGTCACCAGCAGTTCTTTGAACCCCAGCAGACTTGTGTCTGCCGGAAAGAGAGATCCAAGGTAGGATTTAAATCTAGGATCAAGCACGGTGGCCAAAATGTAGTGCTCTGATTTCAACAGATTGACCACCCGTGAATCCTTGTTAAGCGAATTAAGGGCTCCATCCACAAGTCCCACATGCCTAGCGGAATCGCTCTGTGTTAGCTCCTCCTTCAATGTCTCCAGCTTCTTCTGCAAAAGCCTGATGAGGGGAATGACCTGACTCAGGCTGGCAGTGTCTGAACTGACTTCACGTGTGGCAAGTTCAAAAGGTTGCAGAACCTTGCACAACGTTGAAATCATTCTCCACTGCGCTTGAGACAGGTGCATTCCACCTCTTATATCGTGCTCAGTTGTATAGGCTTGAATGGCCTTTTGCTGCTCCTCCAACCTCTGAAGCATATAGAGGGTTGAATTCCACCTCGTTACCACTTCTTGCTTCAGATGATGGCAGGGCAGGTTCAGGCGTTTTTGGTGGTGCTCCAGTCTTCTGTACGTGGTGCCTGTACGCCGAAAGTGTCCCGCAATTCTTCTGGCCACCGACAGCATCTCTTGCACGCCCCTCTCGTTTTTTAAATAATTCTGCACCACCAAATTCAAGGTATGTGCAAAACATGGGATGTGCTGGAATTTGCCCAGATTTAATGCACACACAATATTGCTGGCGTTGTCCGATGCCACAAATCCACAGGAGAGTCCAATTGGGGTAAGCCATTCTGCGATGATCTTCCTCAGTTGCCGTAAGAGGTTTTTAGCTGTGTGCGTATTCTGGAAAGCGGTGATACAAAGCGTAGCCTGCCTAGGAAAGAGTTGGCGTTTGCGAGATGCTGCTACTGGTGCCGCCGCTGCTGTTCTTGCGGCGGGAGTCCATACATTTACCCAGTGGGCTGTCACAGTCATATAGTCCTGAGCCTGCCCTGCTCCACTTGTCCACATGTCCGTGGTTAAGTGGACATTGGGTACAACTGCATTTTTTAGGACACTGGTGAGTCTTTTTCTGAGGTCTGTGTACATTTTCGGTATCGCCTGCCTAGAGAAATGGAACCTAGATGGTATTTGGTACCGGGGACACAGTACCTCCAACAAGTCTCTAGTTGGCTCTGCAGTAATGATGGATACCGGAACCACGTTTCTCACCACCCAGTATGCCAAGGCCTCAGTTATCCGCTTTGCAGCAGGATGACTGCTGTGATATTTCATCTTCCTCGCAAAGGACTGTTGGACAGTCAATTGCTTGGTGGAAGTAGTAAAAGTGGTCTTACGAGTACGACTTCCCCTCTGGGATGACCATCGACTCCCAGCAGCAACAACAGCAGCGCCAGCAGCAGTAGGCGTTACACGCAAGGATGCATCCGAGGAATCCCAGGCAGGAGAGGACTCGTCAGAATTGCCAGTGACATGGCCTGCAGGACTATTGGCATTCCTGGGGAAGGAGGAAATTGACACTGAGGGAGTTGGTGGGGTGGTTTGCGTGAGCTTGGTTACAAGAGGAAGGGATTTACTGGTCAGTGGACTGCTTCCGCTGTCGCCCAAAGTTTTTGAACTTGTCACTGACTTATGATGAATGCGCTGCAGGTGACGTATAAGGGAGGATGTTCCGAGGTGGTTAACGTCCTTACCCCTACTTATTACAGCTTGACAAAGGCAACACACGGCTTGACAAATGTTGTCCGCATTTCTGTTGAAATACTTCCACACCGAAGAGCTGATTTTTTTTGGTATTTTCACCAAGCATGTCAATGGCCCTATTCCTCCCACGGACAACAGGTGTCTCCCCGGGTGCCTGACTTAAACAAACCACCTCACCATCAGAATCCTCCTGGTCAATTTCCTCCCCAGCGCCAGCAACACCCATATCCTCCTCATCCTGGTGTACTTCAACACTGACATCTTCAATCTGACTATCAGGAACTGGACTGCGGGTGCTCCTTCCAGCACTTGCAGGGGGCGTGCAAATGGTGGAAGGCGCATGCTCTTCACGTCCAGTGTTGGGAAGGTCAGGCATCGCAAACGACACAATTGGACTCTCCTTGTGGATTTGTGATTTCGAAGAACGCAAAGTTCTTTGCTGTGCTTTTGCCAGCTTGAGTCTTTTCATTTTTCTAGCGAGAGGCTGAGTGCTTCCATCCTCATGTGAAGCTGAACCACTAGCCATGAACATAGGCCAGGGCCTCAGCCGTTCCTTGCCACTCCGTGTGGTAAATGGCATATTGGCAAGTTTACGCTTCTCCTCCGACAATTTTATTTTAGATTTTTGAGTCCTTTTTTTACTGATATTTGGTGTTTTGGATTTTACATGCTCTGTACTATGACATTGGGCATCGGCCTTGGCAGACGACGTTGCTGGCATTTCATCGTCTCGGCCATGACTAGTGGCAGCAGCTTCAGCACGAGGTGGAAGTCGATCTTGATCTTTCCCTATTTTTGGAACCTCAACATTGTTGTTCTCCATATTTTAATAGGCACAACTAAAAGGCACCTCAGGTAAACAATGGAGATGGATGGATACTAGTATACTTATGGATGGACGAGCGACTGCCGACACAGAGGTAGCTACAGCCGTGGACTACCGTACTGCGTCTGCTGCTAATATAGACTGGATGATAATGATATAAAAAATATATATATATCACTACTGCAGACGGACAGGTATATATTATATAATGACGGACCTGCTGGACACTGTCAGCACTGCAGACTCCTAAAGTAAGCTACTAGTATCAAGAAGATAGAAAAAAAAAACACCACAGGTAGGTGGTATACAATTATGGATGGACGAGCGACTGCCGACACAGAGGTAGCTACAGCCGTGGACTACCGTACTGCGTCTGCTGCTAATATAGACTGGATGATAATGATATAAAAAATATATATATATCACTACTGCAGACGGACAGGTATATATTATATAATGACGGACCTGCTGGACACTGTCAGCACTGCAGACTCCTAAAGTAAGCTACTAGTATCAAGAAGATAGAAAAAAAAACCACCACAGGTAGGTGGTATACAATTATGGATGGACGAGCGACTGCCGACACAGAGGTAGCTACAGCCGTGGACTACCGTACTGCGTCTGCTGCTAATATAGACTGGATGATAATGATATAAAAAATATATATATATCACTACTGCAGCCGGACAGATATATATTATATAATGACGGACCTGCTGGACACTGTCAGCACTGCAGACTCCTAAAGTAAGCTACTAGTATCAAGAAGATAGAAAGAAAAAAACACACCACAGGTAGGTGGTATACAATTATGGATGGACGAGCGACTGCCGACACAGAGGTAGCTACAGCCGTGGACTACCGTACTGCGTCTGCTGCTAATATAGACTGGATGATAATGATATAAAAAATATATATATATCACTACTGCAGCCGGACAGGTATATATTATATAATGACGGACCTGCTGGACACTGTCAGGCACTGCAGACTCCTAAAGTAAGCTACTAGTATCAAGAAGATAGAAAGAAAAAAAACACAACAGGTAGGTGGTATACAATTATGGATGGACGAGCGACTGCCGACACAGAGGTAGCTACAGCCGTGGACTACCGTACTGCGTCTGCTGTTAATATAGACTGGATGATAATGATATAAAAATATATATATATCACTACTGCAGCCGGACAGGTATATATTATATAATGACGGACCTGCTGGACACTGTCAGCACTGCAGACTCCTAAAGTAAGCTACTAGTATCAAGAAGATAGAAGAAAAAAAAACACCACAGGTAGGTGGTATACAATTATGGATGGACGAGCGACTGCCGACACAGAGGTAGCTACAGCCGTGGACTACCGTACTGCGTCTGCTGCTAATATAGACTGGATGATAATGATATAAAAAATATATATATATCACTACTGCAGCCGGACAGGTACATATTATATAATGACGGACCTGCTGGACACTGTCAGCACTGCAGACTCCTAAAGTAAGCTACTAGTATCAAGAAGATAGAAATAAAAAAAAACACCACAGGTAGGTGGTATACAATTATGGATGGACGAGCGACTGCCAACACAGAGGTAGCTACAGCCGTGGACTACCGTACTGCGTCTGCTGCTAATATAGACTGGATGATAATGATATAAAAAATATATATATATCACTACTGCAGCCGGACAGGTATATATTATATAATGACGGACCTGCTGGACACTGTCAGCACTGCAGACTCCTAAAGTAAGCTACTAGTATCAAGTAGATAGAAAGAAAAAAAAACACCACAGGTAGGTGGTATACAATTACGGATGGACGAGCGACTGCCGACACAGAGGTAGCTACAGCCGTGGACTACCGTACTGCGTCTGCTGCTAATATAGACTGGATGATAATGATATAAAAAATATATATATATCACTACTGCAGCCGGACAGGTATATATTATATAATGATGGACCTGCTGGACACTGTCAGCACTGCAGACTCCTAAAGTAAGCTACTAGTATCAAGAAGATAGAAAAAAAAAACACAACAGGTAGGTGGTATACAATTATGGATGGACGAGCGACTGCCGACACAGAGGTAGCTACAGCCGTGGACTACCGTACTGCGTCTGCTGCTAATATAGACTGGATGATAATGATATAAAAAATATATATATATATCACTACTGCAGCCGGACAGGTATATATTATATAATGACGGACCTGCTGGACACTGTCAGCACTGCAGACTCCTAAAGTAAGCTACTAGTATCAAGAAGATAGAAGAAGAAAAAAACACCACAGGTAGGTGGTATACAATTATGGATGGACGAGCGACTGCCGACACAGAGGTAGCTACAGCCGTGGACTACCATACTGCGTCTGCTGCTAATATAGACTGGATGATAATGATATAAAAAATATATATATATCACTACTGCAGCCGGACAGGTATATATTATATAATGACGGACCTGCTGGACACTGTCAGCAGCACTGCAGACTCCTAAAGTAAGCTACTAGTAGTATCAAGAAGATAGAAAAAAAAAACACCACAGGTAGGTGGTATACAATTATGGATGGACGAGCGACTGCCGACACAGAGGTAGCTACAGCCGTGGACTACCGTACTGCGTCTGCTGCTAATATAGACTGGATGATAATGATATAAAAAATATATATATATCACTACTGCAGCCGGACAGGTATATATTATATAATGACGGACCTGCTGGACACTGTCAGCACTGCAGACTCCTAAAGTAAGCTACTAGTATCAAGAAGATAGAAAAAAAAAACACCACAGGTAGGTGGTATACAATTATGGATGGACGAGCGACTGCCGACACAGAGGTAGCTACAGCCGTGGACTACCGTACTGCGTCTGCTGCTAATATAGACTGGATGATAATGATATAAAATATATATATATATCACTACTGCAGCCGGACAGATATATATTATATAATGACGGACCTGCTGGACACTGTCAGCACTGCAGACTCCTAAAGTAAGCTACTAGTATCAAGAAGATAGAAAGAAAAAAACACACCACAGGTAGGTGGTATACAATTATGGATGGACGAGCGACTGCCGACACAGAGGTAGCTACAGCCGTGGACTACCGTACTGCGTCTGCTGCTAATATAGACTGGATGATAATGATATAAAAAATATATATATATCACTACTGCAGCCGGACAGATATATATTATATAATGACGGACCTGCTGGACACTGTCAGCACTGCAGACTCCTAAAGTAAGCTACTAGTATCAAGAAGATAGAAAGAAAAAAACACACCACAGGTAGGTGGTATACAATTATGGATGGACGAGCGACTGCCGACACAGAGGTAGCTACAGCCGTGGACTACCGTACTGCGTCTGCTGCTAATATAGACTGGATGATAATGATATAAAAAATATATATATATCACTACTGCAGCCGGACAGGTATATATTATATAATGACGGACCTGCTGGACACTGTCAGCACTGCAGACTCCTAAAGTAAGCTACTAGTATCAAGAAGATAGAAAGAAAAAAAAACACAACAGGTAGGTGGTATACAATTATGGATGGACGAGCGACTGCCGACACAGAGGTAGCTACAGCTGTGGACTACCGTACTGCGTCTGCTGCTAATATAGACTGGATGATAATGATATAAAAAATATATATATATCACTACTGCAGCCGGACAGGTATATATTATATAATGACGGACCTGCTGGACACTGTCAGCACTGCAGACTCCTAAAGTAAGCTACTAGTATCAAGAAGATAGAAAAAAAAAACACCACAGGTAGGTGGTATACAATTATGGATGGACGAGCGACTGCCGACACAGAGGTAGCTACAGCCGTGGACTACCGTACTGCGTCTGCTGCTAATATAGACTGGATGATAATGATATAAAAAATATATATATATCACTACTGCAGCCGGACAGGTATATATAATGACGGACCTGCTGGACACTGTCAGCACTGCAGACTCCTAAAGTAAGCTACTAGTATCAAGAAGATAGAAAAAAAAAACACCACAGGTAGGTGGTATACAATTATGGATGGATGAGCGACTGCCGACACAGGTAGCTACAGCCGTGTACTACCGTACTGCGTCTGCTGCTAATATAGACTGGATGATAATGATATAAAAAATATATATATATCACTACTGCAGCCGGACAGGTATATATTATATAATGACGGACCTGCTGGACACTGTCAGCACTGCAGACTCCTAAAGTAAGCTACTAGTATCAAGTAGATAGAAAAAAAAAACACCACAGGTAGGTGGTATACAATTATGGATGGACGAGCGACTGCCGACACAGAGGTAGCTACAGCCGTGGACTACCGTACTGCGTCTGCTGCTAATATAGACTGGATGATAATGATATAAAAAATATATATATATCACTACTGCAGCCGGACAGGTATATATTATATAATGACGGACCTGCTTTACACTGTCAGCACTGCAGACTCCTAAAGTAAGCTACTAGTATCAAAAAGATAGAAAAAAAAACACACCACAGGTAGGTGGTATACAATTATGGATGGATGAGCGACTGCCGACACAGAGGTAGCTACAGCCGTGGACTACCGTACTGCGTCTGCTGCTAATATAGACTGGATGATAATGATATAAAAAATATATATATATCACTACTGCAGCCGGACAGGTATATATTATATAATGACGGACCTGCTGGACACTGTCAGCACTGCAGACTCCTAAAGTAAGCTACTAGTATCAAGAAGTAAGAAAAAAAAAACACAACAGGTAGGTGGTATACAATTATGGATGGACGAGCGACTGCCGACACAGAGGTAGCTACAGCCGTGGACTACCGTACTGCATCTGCTGCTAATATAGACTGGATGATAATGATATAAAAAATATATATATATATCACTACTGCAGCCGGACAGGTATATATTATATAATGACGGACCTGCTGGACACTGTCAGCACTGCAGACTCCTAAAGTAAGCTACTAGTATCAAGAAGATAGAAAAAAAAAACACAACAGGTAGGTGGTATACAATTATGGATGGACGAGCGACTGCCGACACAGAGGTAGCTACAGCCGTGGACTACCGTACTGCGTCTGCTGCTAATATAGACTGGATGATAATGATATAAAAAATATATATATATCACTACTGCAGCCGGACAGGTATATATTATATAATGACGGACCTGCTGGACACTGTCAGCACTGCAGACTCCTAAAGTAAGCTACTAGTATCAAGAAGATAGAAAAAAAAAACACCACAGGTAGGTGGTATACAATTATGGATGGACGAGCGACTGCCGACACAGAGGTAGCTACAGCCGTGGACTACCGTACTGCGTCTGCTGCTAATATAGACTGGATGATAATGATATAAAAAATATATATATATCACTACTGCAGCCGGACAGGTATATATAATGACGGACCTGCTGGACACTGTCAGCACTGCAGACTCCTAAAGTAAGCTACTAGTATCAAGAAGATAGAAAAAAAAAAACACCACAGGTAGGTGGTATACAATTATGGATGGACGAGCGACTGCCGACACAGAGGTAGCTACAGCCGTGGACTACCGTACTGCGTCTGCTGCTAATATAGACTGGATGATAATGATATAAAATATATATATTATATATCACTACTGCAGCCGGACAGGTATATATTATATAATGACGGACCTGCTGGACACTGTCAGCACTGCAGACTCCTAAAGTAAGCTACTAGTATCAAGTAGATAGAAAAAAAAAAAACACCACATGTAGGTGGTATACAATTATGGATGGACGAGCGACTGCCGACACAGAGGTAGCTTACAGCCGTGGACTACTGTACTGCGTCTGCTGCTAATATAGACTGGATGATAATGATATAAAAAATATATATATATCACTACTGCAGCCGGACAGGTATATATTATATAATGACGGACCTGCTGGACACTGTCAGCACTGCAGACTCCTAAAGTAAGCTACTAGTATCAAAAAGATAGAAAAAAAAAACACACCACAGGTAGGTGGTATACAATTATGGATGGACGAGCGACTGCCGACACAGAGGTAGCTACAGCCGTGGACTACCGTACTGCGTCTGCTGCTAATATAGACTGGATGATAATGATATAAAAAATATATATATATCACTACTGCAGCCGGACAGGTATATATTATATAATGACGGACCTGCTGGACTCTGTCAGCACTGCAGACTCCTAAAGTAAGCTACTAGTATCAAGAAGTAAGAAGAAAAAAAAACAGGTAGGTGGTATACAATTATGGATGGACGAGCGACTGCCGACACAGAGGTAGCTACAGCCGTGGACTACCGTACTGCATCTGCTGCTAATATAGACTGGATGATAATGATATAAAAAATATATATATATCACTACTGCAGCCGGACAGGTATATATTATATAATGACGGACCTGCTGGACACTGTCAGCACTGCAGACTCCTAAAGTAAGCTACTAGTATCAAGAAGATAGAAAAAAAAAAAACACCACAGGTAGGTGGTATACAATTATGGATGGACGAGCGACTGCCGACACAGAGGTAGCTACAGCCGTGGACTACCGTACTGCATCTGCTGCTAATATAGACTGGATGATAATGATATAAAAAATATATATATATCACTACTGCAGCCGGACAGGTATATATTATATAATGACGGACCTGCTGGACACTGTCAGCAGCACTGCAGACTCCTAAAGTAAGCTACTAGTAGTATCAAGAAGATAGAAAAAAAAAACACCACAGGTAGGTGGTATACAATTATGGATGGACGAGCGACTGCCGACACAGAGGTAGCTACAGCCGTGGACTACCGTACTGCGTCTGCTGCTAATATAGACTGGATGATAATGATATAAAAAATATATATATATCACTACTGCAGCCGGACAGGTATATATTATATAATGACGGACCTGCTGGACACTGTCAGCACTGCAGACTCCTAAAGTAAGCTACTAGTATCAAGAAGATAGAAAAAAAAAACACCACAGGTAGGTGGTATACAATTATGGATGGACGAGCGACTGCCGACACAGAGGTAGCTACAGCCGTGGACTACCGTACTGCGTCTGCTGCTAATATAGACTGGATGATAATGATATAAAATATATATATATATCACTACTGCAGCCGGACAGATATATATTATATAATGACGGACCTGCTGGACACTGTCAGCACTGCAGACTCCTAAAGTAAGCTACTAGTATCAAGAAGATAGAAAGAAAAAAACACACCACAGGTAGGTGGTATACAATTATGGATGGACGAGCGACTGCCGACACAGAGGTAGCTACAGCCGTGGACTACCGTACTGCGTCTGCTGCTAATATAGACTGGATGATAATGATATAAAAAATATATATATATCACTACTGCAGCCGGACAGATATATATTATATAATGACGGACCTGCTGGACACTGTCAGCACTGCAGACTCCTAAAGTAAGCTACTAGTATCAAGAAGATAGAAAGAAAAAAACACACCACAGGTAGGTGGTATACAATTATGGATGGACGAGCGACTGCCGACACAGAGGTAGCTACAGCCGTGGACTACCGTACTGCGTCTGCTGCTAATATAGACTGGATGATAATGATATAAAAAATATATATATATCACTACTGCAGCCGGACAGGTATATATTATATAATGACGGACCTGCTGGACACTGTCAGCACTGCAGACTCCTAAAGTAAGCTACTAGTATCAAGAAGATAGAAAGAAAAAAAAACACAACAGGTAGGTGGTATACAATTATGGATGGACGAGCGACTGCCGACACAGAGGTAGCTACAGCTGTGGACTACCGTACTGCGTCTGCTGCTAATATAGACTGGATGATAATGATATAAAAAATATATATATATCACTACTGCAGCCGGACAGGTATATATTATATAATGACGGACCTGCTGGACACTGTCAGCACTGCAGACTCCTAAAGTAAGCTACTAGTATCAAGAAGATAGAAAAAAAAAACACCACAGGTAGGTGGTATACAATTATGGATGGACGAGCGACTGCCGACACAGAGGTAGCTACAGCCGTGGACTACCGTACTGCGTCTGCTGCTAATATAGACTGGATGATAATGATATAAAAAATATATATATATCACTACTGCAGCCGGACAGGTATATATAATGACGGACCTGCTGGACACTGTCAGCACTGCAGACTCCTAAAGTAAGCTACTAGTATCAAGAAGATAGAAAAAAAAAACACCACAGGTAGGTGGTATACAATTATGGATGGATGAGCGACTGCCGACACAGGTAGCTACAGCCGTGTACTACCGTACTGCGTCTGCTGCTAATATAGACTGGATGATAATGATATAAAAAATATATATATATCACTACTGCAGCCGGACAGGTATATATTATATAATGACGGACCTGCTGGACACTGTCAGCACTGCAGACTCCTAAAGTAAGCTACTAGTATCAAGTAGATAGAAAAAAAAAACACCACAGGTAGGTGGTATACAATTATGGATGGACGAGCGACTGCCGACACAGAGGTAGCTACAGCCGTGGACTACCGTACTGCGTCTGCTGCTAATATAGACTGGATGATAATGATATAAAAAATATATATATATCACTACTGCAGCCGGACAGGTATATATTATATAATGACGGACCTGCTTTACACTGTCAGCACTGCAGACTCCTAAAGTAAGCTACTAGTATCAAAAAGATAGAAAAAAAAACACACCACAGGTAGGTGGTATACAATTATGGATGGATGAGCGACTGCCGACACAGAGGTAGCTACAGCCGTGGACTACCGTACTGCGTCTGCTGCTAATATAGACTGGATGATAATGATATAAAAAATATATATATATCACTACTGCAGCCGGACAGGTATATATTATATAATGACGGACCTGCTGGACACTGTCAGCACTGCAGACTCCTAAAGTAAGCTACTAGTATCAAGAAGTAAGAAAAAAAAAACACAACAGGTAGGTGGTATACAATTATGGATGGACGAGCGACTGCCGACACAGAGGTAGCTACAGCCGTGGACTACCGTACTGCATCTGCTGCTAATATAGACTGGATGATAATGATATAAAAAATATATATATATATCACTACTGCAGCCGGACAGGTATATATTATATAATGACGGACCTGCTGGACACTGTCAGCACTGCAGACTCCTAAAGTAAGCTACTAGTATCAAGAAGATAGAAAAAAAAAAACACCACAGGTAGGTGGTATACAATTATGGATGGACGAGCGACTGCCGACACAGAGGTAGCTACAGCCGTGGACTACCGTACTGCGTCTGCTGCTAATATAGACTGGATGATAATGATATAAAAAATATATATATATCACTACTGCAGCCGGACAGGTATATATTATATAATGACGGACCTGCTGGACACTGTCAGCACTGCAGACTCCTAAAGTAAGCTACTAGTATCAAGAAGATAGAAAAAAAAAAACACCACAGGTAGGTGGTATACAATTATGGATGGACGAGCGACTGCCGACACAGAGGTAGCTACAGCCGTGGACTACCGTACTGCGTCTGCTGCTAATATAGACTGGATGATAATGATATAAAAAATATATATATATCACTACTGCAGCCGGACAGGTATATATAATGACGGACCTGCTGGACACTGTCAGCACTGCAGACTCCTAAAGTAAGCTACTAGTATCAAGAAGATAGAAAAAAAAAACACCACAGGTAGGTGGTATACAATTATGGATGGACGAGCGACTGCCGACACAGAGGTAGCTACAGCCGTGGACTACCGTACTGCGTCTGCTGCTAATATAGACTGGATGATAATGATATAAAATATATATATTATATATCACTACTGCAGCCGGACAGGTATATATTATATAATGACGGACCTGCTGGACACTGTCAGCACTGCAGACTCCTAAAGTAAGCTACTAGTATCAAGTAGATAGAAAAAAAAAAAACACCACATGTAGGTGGTATACAATTATGGATGGACGAGCGACTGCCGACACAGAGGTAGCTTACAGCCGTGGACTACTGTACTGCGTCTGCTGCTAATATAGACTGGATGATAATGATATAAAAAATATATATATATCACTACTGCAGCCGGACAGGTATATATTATATAATGACGGACCTGCTGGACACTGTCAGCACTGCAGACTCCTAAAGTAAGCTACTAGTATCAAAAAGATAGAAAAAAAAAACACACCACAGGTAGGTGGTATACAATTATGGATGGACGAGCGACTGCCGACACAGAGGTAGCTACAGCCGTGGACTACCGTACTGCGTCTGCTGCTAATATAGACTGGATGATAATGATATAAAAAATATATATATATCACTACTGCAGCCGGACAGGTATATATTATATAATGACGGACCTGCTGGACTCTGTCAGCACTGCAGACTCCTAAAGTAAGCTACTAGTATCAAGAAGTAAGAAGAAAAAAAAACAGGTAGGTGGTATACAATTATGGATGGACGAGCGACTGCCGACACAGAGGTAGCTACAGCCGTGGACTACCGTACTGCATCTGCTGCTAATATAGACTGGATGATAATGATATAAAAAATATATATATATCACTACTGCAGCCGGACAGGTATATATTATATAATGACGGACCTGCTGGACACTGTCAGCACTGCAGACTCCTAAAGTAAGCTACTAGTATCAAGAAGATAGAAAAAAAAAAAACACCACAGGTAGGTGGTATACAATTATGGATGGACGAGCGACTGCCGACACAGAGGTAGCTACAGCCGTGGACTACCGTACTGCATCTGCTGCTAATATAGACTGGATGATAATGATATAAAAAATATATATATATCACTACTGCAGCCGGACAGGTATATATTATATAATGACGGACCTGCTGGACACTGTCAGCAGCACTGCAGACTCCTAAAGTAAGCTACTAGTAGTATCAAGAAGATAGAAAAAAAAACACCACAGGTAGGTGGTATACAATTATGGATGGACGAGCGACTGCCAACACAGAGGTAGCTACAGCCGTGGACTACCGTACTGCGTCTGCTGCTAATATAGACTGGATGATAATGATATAAAAAATATATATATATCACTACTGCAGCCGGACAGGTATATATTATAATGACGGACCTGCTGGACACTGTCAGCACTGCAGACTCCTAAAGTAAGCTACTAGTATCAAGAAGATAGAAAAAAAAAAAACACCACAGGTAGGTGGTATACAATTATGGATGGACGAGCGACTGCCGACACAGAGGTAGCTACAGCCGTGGACTACCGTACTGCGTCTGCTGCTAATATAGACTGGATGATAATGATATAAAAAATATATATATATATCACTACTGCAGCCGGACAGGTATATATTATATAATTAATGACGGACCTGCTGGACACTGTCAGCAGAATGCGTTTATTGAATAAAAACACCACACGACGAGTGTTTAACTTTTTCAGGCAGACAATCACAATATACTGGTGGTCAGACAGTGGTCACTGGTCAGTCACACTGGCAGTGGCACTCTGGCAGCAAAAGTGTGCACTGTTAAATAATATGTACTCCTGCTACTGCTCCCCAGTCTCCCCCACAATTAAGCTGTGTGAGCACTGAGCACTCAGCACAGTCAGATATACATAGATGATGCAGCACACTGAGGCTGAGCACAGATATGGTATACTGTTACTGTGCCACTGTGTATCGTTTTTTTTTCAGGCAGAGAACGGATTATATTAAATAATAATATAATAAAACTGCACTGGTGGTCACTGGTCAGTCACTAGTAAACTCTGCACTCTCTGAGTACTCCTAAGCTCCAGTAAATCAAGTGTCTCACTCTCACTCTCTCTCTTCTAATCTAAATGGAGAGGACGCCAGCCACGTCCTCTCCCTATGAATCTCAATGCACGTGTGAAAATGGCGGCGACGCGCGGCTCCTTATATAGAATCTGAGTCTCGCGATAGAATCCGAGCCTCGCGAGAATCCGACAGCGGGATGATGACGTTCGGGCGCGCTCGGGTTAGCCGAGCAAGGCGGGAAGATCCGAGTCTGCCTCGGATCCGTGTAAAAAGGCTGAAGTTCGGGGGGGTTCGGATTCCGAGGAACCGAACCCGCTCATCACTAATATTTTTATGGCCAAAAGAATAAGATGGCAATATCCAGTCATGGGGCCTAATTCAGTATGGTATGCATCATCGATACTGATGCCCCTGTGAGGTGTGCGCACACGTAGGAGCCGCACTGCATGTGCGCACACAGTGATATGTGATGGTATCTCACTTATGCAAATGCTTCCGCCTGATTGACAGGCAGAGGCATTCGCGAGGCTGGAGGGGGTGACAACGCTGCATTTTAGGGGTGGCATTGGGGGGCTGGCCGGACAACGCAGTCGTGTCCAGACCGATTGCGGGGGAGGCGCGGCAGCTGTGTGATGTCACCTGAAAAATGGCGTCCCAGCGAGGCTACCCTAAATGTGCAAGCAGTTCGTTGTTTAGCAAAGCGCTCGCATTTTAGCGGGGGGGGGCAGAACCTGGCAGGTGGGGCGGCCTTGCCCTGTGCTGTACGGCCCCCCCGCATGTTAGTGGAAACAGTTATAGGGGGTAATTCTGAGTTTATCGCAGCAGGAACTTCAGGGGTAATTCCAAGTTGATCGCAGCAGGACATTTTTTAGCAGTTGGGCAAAACCATGTGCACTGCAGCAGAGGCAGATTTAACATGTGCAGAGAGCGTTAGATTTGGGTGTGGTGAGTTAAATCTGAAATCTAAAATGCAGTGTAAAAGTAAAGCAGCCAGTATTTACCCTGCACAGAAACAAAATAACCCACCCAAGTCTAACTCTCTCTGCACATGTTATATCTGACCCCCTGCGGTGCACATGGTTCTGCCCAACTGCTAAAAAAATTCCTGCTGCGATCAACTTGGAATTACCCCCTTTGTTAGCAGTTGGGCAAAACCATGTGCACTGCAGGGGGGGGGGGGCAGATATAACATGTGCAGAGAGAGTTAGATTTGGGTGGGTTATTTTGTTTCTGTGCAGGGTAAATACTGGCTGCTTTATTTTTACACTGCAATTTAGATTGCAGATTGAACACACCACACCCAAATCGAATTCTCTCTGCACATGTTATATCTGTCCCCCTGCAGTGCACATGGTTTTGCCCAACTGCTAACAAAGTTCCTGCTGCGATCAACTCAGAATTACCCCCTTTGGGGATAATTCCAAGTTGATCGCAGCAGGATTTTTGATAGCAATTGGGCAAAACCATGTGCACTGCAGGGGAGGCAGATTTAACATTTGCAGAAAGAGTTAGATTTGGGTGAGTTATTTTATTTCTGTGCAGGGTAAATACTGGCTGCTTTTTTTTTACACTGCAAATTAGATTGCAGATTGAACACACCCCACCCAAATCTAACTCTCTCTGCACATGTTATATCTGCCTCCTCTGCAGTGCACATGGTTTTGCCCAATTGCTAACAAAAATCCTGCTGCGATCAACTTGGAATTAGGGGGTGATTCCGAGTTGTTCGCTCGCAAGCTGCTTTTAGCAGCATTGCACACGCTAAGCCGCCGCCTACTGGGAGTGAATCTTAGCTTATCAAAATTACTAACAAAAGGTTCTCAAAATTGCGAATAGAAATTTCTTTGCAGTTTCTGAGTAGCTCGAGACTTACTCTTCCAGTGCGATCAGTTCAGTGCTTGTCGTTCCTGGTTTGACGTCACAAACACACTCAGCGTTCGCCCAGACACTCCCCCGTTTCTCCAGCCACTCCCGCGTTTTTCTCAGAAACTGTAGCGTTTCTTCACACACTCCCATAAAACGTCCAGTTTCCGCCTAGAAACACCCACTTCCTGTCAATCACACTCCGATCAGCAGAACGAAGAAAAAGCCTCGTAATGCTGTGAGTAAAATACCAATCTTCATAGCAAATTTACTTGGCGCAGTCGCAGTGTGAACATTGCGCATGCGCAGTTAGCGGAAAATCGCTGCGATGCGAAGAAAATTACCGAGCGAACAACTCGGAATGACCACCGTCCCCCATAGTTTTGCAAATTCTCACAAAACTACAACTCATGCTGAATTAGGCCCATAATTACACATTAAAATGAGACATGTCCTCTGACACAGTAAACAATGCATGCCTGTTCAATATAAAGGATGAATAAATTACAAATATTATTGTTAAGGTATATTTTCAGTATTAAGTACATTTTACTTTTAAATAATTATAGTCCTTATACAGATACAGTAACTAACTATTAACAACAATGAACTAATAAAATTAAAGAAATATATACAAAGCTTGAAAAATAAATATTGACAAGTCTTTCTGCTTCATTGCTTTGCCCCACTACCACCTCTCTAAGGAATTTTTATTGCTGTAAATCATAATTTAGTAGCAGTTTAGGCACACACTTTAAAGTGTCTAGTACTTTGTGATATTTCATATTTATTGTTATTGCAAATTACTGGTTCATACAACCTTATCCATTCGTTTAATGCTCCAGTAGCCTCATCAATGTAGACAAATCCACATAGATCCTTGTACATATAAATGAATCAAGGTTGTAATATGAAAAGTCTTAAATCTAGCAGTGTTTTTTAAGCCGCTGAACTCACTCTCATTCCATAGCAGTAAGATTTATCTACTGTATGTGTTTTCTTTAAAAAATCTGCTAATATTCACATACTACAGTGCATCCGGAAAGTATTCACAGCGCATCACTTATTCCACATTTTGTTATGTTAGAGCCAGTGCTCGAAGTGGGCCGGTATACACCGGTATGGCATACTGGCACATCGAGCACTGAAGACCCTCATTGCCACCACAGCATTTCAAATTTGAAATGCTGAAATGAAATTAATTTGAAATGCTGTGGCAGCGGCGAGGGTCTCTGGAAAAGGCAGTCAATCAGGAGCGGCTGCTTCTGATTGGCTGCCGGTCAGCTGTAGGGAAGCGGCAGATTTCAAATGGTACCGAAGGCCTCCTCTGCACCGCTGCTGCCCACGGCTTCATCCTCCCCACCGCTGTCCGCTTCCCTCTAGGGCCATTACTGCCATGTGGGCAGATCCACCCACGATCGTGGAGAGTCGGCAGAGGAGCCAGCCAGCAGCCGAGATCAGTGGAGGGGCCGGGAGCTCTGGCCGCTGGACAGCAGCCAGGAGGTGTAGAGCAGGAGGATTGTGGTGAGGAGAGACGCTGCCGGGACTGTGTCTGTAAATCAGGTACTGCTGGAGACAGAGGCATAGCGTGGAGACATGACACCCAGAGCAGGGTCATGTCACTGCGCCCCCACCCACCACCACACATACATACATACATACATACATATATACATTGTAACACTGTAGGGGTGCAAGGTGCCTTTTCCTGGGGAATATGGCAGCACGCAGCAGCTGAGGAACAACACAAGTCCAGTTTCTGGTACAACTGACCCCGGCCAGTTTTATTGAAACAGAAAATAAAACAAACCCCAAAATAAAAATACCTTGCCTGTCCGGCACTAACTAAACATAAGATGTTCCTAACTGTCACTAAACAAAACACAGAGTTCTTCAGTACATACTGTATAGCTTACTTGCATCAGAAAGCGTGTCTCTCACACACAGATCCTGCAGCCTTCCCAGGCAGTCTGCCCATACTAATCAGGTTAGAAGCACTATATCACTCTTACACAGCTGAAACCCTGAGGGCTACTCTGTGAGGCCAAAGACCCGAACTGGGCCCAATGTCTAGAACTCGCCTTATCTCTCTCTCAGAGCCTTTACCCAGATTTTACAGCAAACTGAAAAGGTTCAGACAAAACAAAAAGCATTTTTCCTAGAAGTTAACATTTTCTAAAACATGTAAGACAAGAACCTGGGACAAATATACCTGCCCTCAAACACTATCCCAGTGTTCTTGTCACATATCCCCCTCCCCTGTTTCGACCTAGGGGCCGGAACACTTGTAGCCCCCAAACAGAAGATGCGAGACAATGCATCTGCGTTGGCCAATTGTGTTCCCGGTCTATGTTCGACAGTAAACTTAAAGTCCTGCAACGCTAGAAACCATCTAGTTACACGAGCATTCTTGCCTCTATTTACATACATCCATTTTAAAGGGGCATGGTCTGTCACTAGTCTGAATTGTCTACCCAAGAGGTAATATCTCAAGGTATCTAGTGCCCACTTAATGGCCAAAGCCTCCTTTTCCACAATGGCATACCTTTTTTCATGCTCATTGAGTTTCCTACTCAAATAAATGATAGGGTGTTCGTCCCCATCTCTGGTTTGGGACAGCACAGCACCTATCCCTACCTCTGAGGCATCTGTCTGTACCACAAATTCTTTTGAAAAATCTGGTGTTATCAACACCGGTTGTGAACACAAAGCCACTTTTAACGCTTGGAACGCCTTTTCTGCATCAGGGTTCCATTTCACCACATTTGACTGCTTCCCTTTGGTAAGGTCTGACAACGGCACCGCTGTGGTCGCAAAATTAGGAATAAACCGTCTATAGTACCCAGTAATTCCCAAAAAAGCCCTTACCTGTTTTTTATTCACTGGACGAGGCCAGTTTTGAATAGCATCAACTTTATTCAATTGGGGCCTAATCAGACCTCTGCCTATGGTGAAGCCCAAGTATTTGACCTCCTCCAATGCGAGGCAGCACTTCTTTGGGTTAGCAGTTAACCCTGCCTCTCTGATTGAGTCCAGTACTGCTTGTACTTTAACCAAATGTGACCCCCAGTCTGTACTGTGAATTACCACATCATCCAAATAGGCCGCTGCATATTTTCTATGGGGCCTCAAAATTTTATCCATCGCCCGTTGAAAGGTTGCTGGAGCCCCATGCAACCCAAAGGGTAACATCTTATACTGGTACAGCCCCTCCGGAACCGAAAAGGCTGTTTTTTCTTTGGCGCTATCAGATAAAGGTATTTGCCAGTAACCTTTGGTCAGGTCCAATGTGGTGAGAAACCTGGCTGTTCCCAGCCTTTCTACAAGCTCATCCACACGGGGCATGGGGTATGCGTCAAACTTGGACACCTCATTTAACTTACGAAAGTCATTACAGAAGCGTATGCTACCGTCGGGCTTCGGGATGAGCACTATGGGACAGGACCACTCACTGTTAGACTCCTCTATGACTCCAAGTTCTAACATGGTTTTAACTTCCTTAGAAATAGCTTCTCGCTGAGCTTCAGGAATCCTATATGGCTTTAAATGAACCCTGACCCCTGGTTCTGTGACAATGTCATGTTTTATTATGGTCGTTCGGCCAGGCAGCTCTGAAAATACCTCCCTATTTTGGATGAGAAATTCTTTAACCTGATTGTTCTGATCAGCTGATAATGTCTCTGACACCTTCACTGCGGGAAGCAACCGGGGTGAAGACACCGAAGGGCAAGGCTCCGCTGACAGAGACAACCTATCTTTCCAGGGTTTGATTAAGTTAACATGGTAGATCTGTTCGGGTTTTCTCTTTCCCGGCTGGTATACTTTGTAATTAACCTCATTCACTTTTTCCCTAATCTCAAATGGACCCTGCCATTTAGCTAGGAATTTGCTTTCCACAGTGGGTACCAAAACAAGAACTCTATCTCCAGGAGCAAATTCCCGTATCTTGGCACTCCGGTTATAGACCCTCTGTTGAGCACTTTGGGCCTGTTCCATGTGCTCTCTGACAACAGGTACCACGGCTGCAATCCTATCCTGCATTTGTGTTACATGCTCAATAACGCTTCTATAAGGAGTGGGCTGTCCTTCCCACGTCTCTTTGGCAACATCCAACAGCCCTCTGGGGTGTCTACCATACAACAAATCAAATGGAGAAAACCCCGTAGAGGACTGAGGAACTTCTCTGATGGCCATTAACAAGTAGGGCAACAAACAATCCCAGTTTTTCCCATCTCTCTCAACAACCTTTTTTAACATACTTTTTAATGTTTTATTAAACCTTTCCACCAACCCGTCAGTTTGGGGATGGTAGATGGACGTCCTGAGGTGAGTGACCTTAAATAACTTGCACAATTCTTTCATGATCCTTGACATAAATGGAGTACCTTGGTCAGTCAAAATTTCTTTTGGTATTCCCACTCTACTAAATACCTGCACCAGCTCCCTAGCTATCGCCTTGGTTGTGATAGTGCGTAAAGGGACAGCCTCAGGATATCGAGTGGCATAGTCCATAATTACCAGGATATACTGATGGCCCCGAGCAGACTTTAACAAGGGCCCCACGAGATCCATGGCTATTCTGTCAAACGGGACCTCTATAATAGGCATGGGAACTAGTGGGCTCCTGAAATGGGGTCTAGGGGCATGATACTGGCATTCAGGACAGGAAGAACAATATTCAGACACTTCTTTATAAACCCCTGGCCAAAAGAACCTTTGTAAAACTCTTTCAGTGGTTTTTTCTGCCCCTAAATGTCCTGCGGTAACGTGACTATGAGCTAAATCTAGTACCGTTCTCCGATAAGGCTGGGGAACTACCAGCTGTTCCACCACATCCTCACCCCTTTTGACAATGTGGTACAAGAGCTCATTACAGATGGCCATGTGGGGATACGTAACCCTGTCACCTGGTACCACAGGTTCCCCATTAACAATCTTAACATTCTCTCTAGCCTTTATTAAGGTAGGATCCTTTAACTGTTCAGACGCAAACAGATCCTTCTTTACCTCCAGGTCAGGCACGCTTTCAGTTCTAACTACTATGTCTCTGTTCCCGGCAAGAGGGTCCTCACTGGACTCCCCATCTGTCACTTCCCCAGCCAAACTAGCAAAAGGCAAAGGGCCAGAAAGTTCCGAAGACCCACGTACATCCAAAAAATCACCGGTATTATCAACTGGCTTTTTACTTCTCACATCTGTTGATAACCGTGATTCCCACAGTTTCCAAAAATGAGGAAAATCCCTCCCTATTATGGCCTCATGCACCAAGGTAGGGACCAGTCCCACTTTAACCATTGCTGACCCACAACAAGTTTCTATATTCACCTCAGCAGTGGCATAATATTGGGTATCCCCATGTATGCAAGTTACCCCAATAGGTATTTGCTGGACCTTTAAGGGGTTCACTAACCCAGCTTTCACGAGGGTAACTAAACTTCCTGAATCTAGCAAGGCCTCTACCCGGTTACCTTCTAAGAACACATCACACATTTGTTTTTCCAGCTCAGGTGAAGGTACCACAGTACAGGCTAACCTAGCAAAGAAAGACATTCTGCGACATTCAAAGGCAGCATCACATTGCATGGGTTCTTGCGTGACTGGGCAATTGGCAATAACATGACCTGGCATACCACACCTAAAACATTTAACCACACGATTATCAACCCATTTGGGCAGCATAGACCGTTCTAGCCCCATTGGCCTGTTTCCAGGGCCAGTGTTTACAGTCTCTCCAGCCTTGCGTTCTCTTAACCGCCCAGCAACGTTTTCCCACGGAACAGTCTTACCAGTCTTTACTGAAGGGCGCTGTCGAGGATCTATGGGTTGCTGGGTGGTCATCAGTAGTTCCTCTGCTGCCAAATACCTCTCTACCATGTCCACTAATTGGTCAGCAGTACCCGGGTTTCCATGGCTCACCCACTTGCGCAGGACCATGGGCAAAGATCTCAAGTAGCGGTCCATGACGACTCTTTCCACCATCTGGGGACCAGTTAATGTCTCTGGCTGCAGCCATTTTTTTGTTAGCTGAATAAGGTCGTGCATCTGGGAGCGCGGAGGCTTCTCCATGGCGTACAGCCAACGGTGCACCCGTTGCGCTCGTACTGACAGCGTGACTCCCAGGCGGGTCAGGATCTCAGTCTTTAGTTTATCATAGTCCCGAGCCTCAGCAGGGCTTAAATCAAAGTAAGCTTTTTGGGGCTCACCTGACAGGAAAGGTACCAGCAGACTGGCCCACTGTGCTTTCGGCCAGTTCTCACGCTCGGCAGTCCTTTCAAACGTGGTCAGATAGGCCTCCACATCATCAGCCTCTGTCATTTTCTGCAGGAAGTGACTGGCTCGTATAGAACTAGAGCTGGTTGGAGCACTGACGGCCACATCTCCAACCCGAGCTGCAAGTCTCTGCACCACTTCTGCTAAGGCCTCTCTATCCTGACGCTGTAGTCTCCAATTTTCCTCCATTGCCACCTGCTGCTGTCGGTTGGCCTCCTGCTGAGCCGCTGTAGCTTGCAGCAAGGCTTTAAGCAGATCCTCCATGTCAACAGATTTTTCAGGTGGCTTTGCAGCTGCTTTCACCCAGGACATATATCAAACCCTCAGGGGTGAGTCTCAGTAACTTCACACTGGGCTGTATCTGCATAAACCACCGTTTTCTGCAGGCCTCACAAAGCTGCTGCTTTCACTTATGCGCAGAACGGCTTGCCCGCATTCTCCACCAAGTTGTAACACTGTAGGGGTGCAAGGTGCCTTTTCCTGGGGAATATGGCAGCACGCAGCAGCTGAGGAACAACACAAGTCCAGTTTCTGGTACAACTGACCCCGGCCAGTTTTATTGAAACAGAAAATAAAACAAACCCCAAAATAAAAATACCTTGCCTGTCCGGCACTAACTAAACATAAGATGTTCCTAACTGTCACTAAACAAAACACAGAGTTCTTCAGTACATACTGTATAGCTTACTTGCATCAGAAAGCGTGTCTCTCACACACAGATCCTGCAGCCTTCCCAGGCAGTCTGCCCATACTAATCAGGTTAGAAGCACTATATCACTCTTACACAGCTGAAACCCTGATTAGCCCTCTGTGAGGCCAAAGACCCGAACTGGGCCCAATGTCTAGAACTCGCCTTATCTCTCTCTCAGAGCCTTTACCCAGATTTTACAGCAAACTGAAAAGGTTCAGACAAAACAAAAAGCATTTTTCCTAGAAGTTAACATTTTCTAAAACATGTAAGACAAGAACCTGGGACAAATATACCTGCCCTCAAACACTATCCCAGTGTTCTTGTCACAACATACATACATACATACATACATACATACATACATACATACATAGGTTCACACACATTTAGGCACAGACATACATAAACACATAAATATACACAGATATATATACACACACACACAAAAATATACACACAGAGACATACATAAATACACACATATACTCACACATACTGTAAACAAAGACATATATATACACATAAACACACACATGTATACACATTAGCACACAGACATATACACACACATTTACACACAAACATTTACACACAAACACAGACATATACACATAAACACACAGTATACACAGGCATAAACACACAGTATACACACATTAATTCTCACCAAGAGGGCAGCAGCAGAGCAGCTCCTCATTCCAGCCTGGAGGGGCGGAGCTTCTATGTGATTGACAGGCTGGACCTCCGCGGGTAAAAGGAAAGGACTGAGGAAAGAGTGGCCACCACACTGCCTGCATGTCCCCCTCTTCCCTAACAACACACCACACTGCACTGCACTGGACTCTCTGTACTGTGCAATCAGTGATATGCAACATGCAGGCAGTGTGGTGGCCACCCCTTCCCTCTCTTCTAGTCATCCCCTCCTACCCCTGCCCGAGATCCCGGCTCTCAGCTGTGCAGTGAGCCGGTGCCTTCTGTCCCCAGCGGCACCTGGAGCTCAAGCTGCACTTGTTCCACCCTCCCTATGCCCCTGGCTGGAGAGCCTGCATGCAGCGGAGGTCAGCTGTGTTAGGGAGGCAGCCTGCCGGGCTCAGCCAGAGTGTAGGCGGCGGAAGCGGTGTGGCAGGTGAGGAGGTCAGTGCAGGGGTGGTCGGACCCATGATTAAGGTGTTGGGTGCAGGGCATTGAGGTTGGAGCTGTGCGGTGCAGTGCTTTAGGGGGCCTCTCCCTGGGAATACTGTAATTTTGAAGTCCAGGAGATTGAACATCTGACTTCAGGAGAGCCCCAGCACATTAAGAGGGAACAATCAGTTTCACTTACTTCCTGAACATAATGTTACAAGAACAAATTGTACACAAGTCAGTTCCCAATGCCACAACAGAACACTTGCACTGTTGTTTTACACTTGTACAGTTTGTAAATGAAGCATTAATGTATTTTGTGGCAACTTCTTTAGTAACGCAAATCATAAAGGAGGAATCAGTCACATAAAATACTGTGACATGCTGTCTGGCATAATGTGAATTTTGGCTCATACTGTATGGAATAATGTGAATTTTGGCTCATTCCGTATTGCATAATGTGAATTTTGGCTCATACTGTGTGGCATAATGTGAATTTTGGCTCTTTGCGTGTGGCATAATGTGTAAGGAGCACCAGTACTAGATAGTAAAGGGGTCCTACTATTGTAGTGCAAAATGTGTATATGGTGTGGTACACTAAACTTAAGGACACGTCCCCTTTTTAGTGGCCACACCCCCTTTTCCAGAGCATGCGCACCTTCTGCGTGCGCATAATTACAACCTACACTTTTCCATACCCCCACTTCAAAACTTCCCCTTCGACCACTGGTTACATCTTTGTTCCAAACTGTAATAAATTCATTTTTTCCTCAAAATTCTACATCAATACCCCATAATGACAACGGTAAAGGGTTTTTTTTAGATTTTTGCTAATTTATTAAAAATAAAAAAATAAGAAATCGCATGTACATACATTCACAGCCTTTGCTCAATACTTTATTGATGCACCTTTGCCAGCAATTACAGCCTCAAGTCTTTTTGAATATGATGCCACTAGCTTGGCACACCTATCTTTAAATTCCTCTTTGCAGCACCTCTCAAGCTCCATCATGTTGGATGAAAAGCGTCGGTGTACAGCCATTTTTAAGATCTCTCCAGAGATGTTTAATCGGATTCAAGTCTGGGCTTTGGCTGGTCCACTTAATGACATTCACAGAGTTGTCCTGAAGCCACTCCTTTGATATCTTGTTGTCCTGCTGAGAGATGAACAGTCACCTCAGTCTGAGGTTGAGTGCTCTGGAGCAGGTTTTTATCCAGGATGTCTCTGTACATTGCTGCATTCATCTTTCTCTCTATCCTAAATAGTCTCCCACTTCCTGCCGCTGAAAAACACCCCCACAGCATGATGCTGTCACCACCATGGTTCACTGCAGGGATGGTATTGGCCTGGTAATGAGCGGTGCCTGGTTTCCTCCAAACATTACACCTGGCATTCACGCCAAAGAGTTCAATCTTTGTCTCATCAGACCAGAGAATTTTGTTTATCATGGTCTGAGAGTCCTTCAGGTGCATTCTGGCAAACTCCAGGCGGGCTGCCATGTGCTTTTTACTAAGGAGTGGCTTCTATCTGGCCACTCTACCATACAGGCCTGATTGGTGGATTGCTGCAGAGATGGTTGTCCTTCTGGAAGGTTCTCCTCTCTCCACAGAGGAATGCTGTAGGTCTGACAGAGTGACTATCGGGTTCCTGGTCACCTCCCTGACTAGGGCCCTTCTCCCCCGATCGCTCAGTTTAGATGGCCAGCCAGCTCTAGGAAGAGTCCTGGTGGTTCCAAACTTCTTCCATTTACGGATGATTGAGGCCACTGTGCTCATTGGGACCTTCAAAGCAGCAGATATTTTTCTGTACCCTTCCCCAGATTTGTGCCTCGAGACAATGCTGTCTCAAAGGTCTACAGACAACTCCTTTGACTTCATGCTTGGTTTGTGCTCAGACATGCACTGTCAAGTGTAGGATCTTATATAGACATGTGTGTGCCTTTCCAAATCATGTCCAATCATCTGAATTTACCACAGGTGGACTCCAATTAAGCTGTAGGAACATCTCAAGGATGATTAGTGGAAACAGAATGCACCTGAGCTCAATTTTGAGCTTCATGGCAAAGGCTGTGAATACTTATGTACATGTGATTTCTTAGTTTTTTAATTTTAATAAATTTGCAAAAATCTAAAAAAAAAAAATGTCATGTTGTCATTATGGGATATTGTGTGTAGAATTTTGAGGGGAAATATAAATTTATTCCATTTTGGAATAAGGCTGTAACATAACAAAATGTGGAAAAAGTGAAGCTCTGTAAGTACTTTCCGGGTGCACTGTATATGTTTTAAAATGTCATGCTAATTAATATATGCATATAACAAAGCACAAGTAAAAATCTTTGCTGATATCTAAAAAATTAGGTGACAGAGGAACCCAGTGACAAACTAGTACCAGCGTACAATTGAGAATGCTCAAAGTAAAAAACAAACAAACAATAAAATAGCCTCCAGGCCATCAGACAACTTAGATACCACTCTTTTCCTCCTTCAAAAGTAGCAGAATGTATATGGTATAATTCAACATGTCACCTCCCCCTCACATGGCATAGTTTATGTCTACCCCTTAAATGGAGGAGTTCCGCTACAGTCAATGCAAGCACCCTGGGTGAACTAGCAGTTATCTCACCCTAGGTTCTACCTCCTGCCACCTTTGACACTTACAGTTTATGCCCTATCACATGTCCCCTACCCCCCCCCCAAATGTAAAACAGTTAGTATATCCTACATACTATACCCCTTCTGCTGAAGTTGAAGAGTGCTACTGAGCAGTCGCCATCTTCACTCTTTAACCCCTTCAGTGGCAAGTTTTACATTTACAAACACACCCTGGGGGGGTGTTTTTAAACTGAAGTGGGAGTGGGGGAAAAGATGCGGGAGGGGGTGACAGATGGGGCGGGTGAGGTAATCGCCTGATGATCGTCGACAGGTATTGCCAGCCCCAGTGCTCATTCCCGGGGGCAGCATAAGCCATTTTACTGCTAATCCCGCTCCTGGCCAATAGGAGTCCAGGGGTGGGCTAAACTCCATAATGGAGTATACTGATTCCCAGGCTCCGTGCACATTGCATGGCTGTCCCTGGGGAATCAATCAGTAGTATGCCCGGAAATGTTCCGGAGTTGCAAGCGCTGGCTAGCCCGGAACATTTCCAGGCAAACCACTGAAGGGGTTAATGAAGGCTGTAATCTCTAACAAAGATGGCTGCCAACTATACTTCTGCTTATGCATGCTGCCATCTTTTTACTGTGTTAGGGCACCATGGATGTATAAGATATATGCCCCAGAGATCCTTTATT
This sequence comes from Pseudophryne corroboree, assembly GCF_028390025.1. Lineage (NCBI taxonomy): Eukaryota > Metazoa > Chordata > Amphibia > Anura > Myobatrachidae > Pseudophryne > Pseudophryne corroboree. Next base: position 268,399,745 of record NC_086451.1, on the reverse strand, counting down.
ACTGTTATATCCAGAAGGCTCCAACCACTGGAATTGCTTGCATTGTGCACCCCTACCCATATACAGTTATCGGCTACTGACCTGTATGCACTGCTCAAGCATTGCTCTATGCTGAGAGTCTGTATATGCATAACTGTGAGTATGGCTGTATAAATCACATTACTGTTAAGTAAACCACCCCACCGGTCAAGTACAGGGCTGTTCACTGATTCTACTGGTGTATACGATTACTCTGCCATTCTTCACATATTCCAACAGGTTATGGGCCCAGGCACACAAGCACCAGTTACACAGTCCTCAAGCTTATAGAATGCCCAGCAGCACACATATGCCATTAGACACCTGCAAACACAGAGTGAATACAGCTCAAATTTTTTTCAGTGCAGTGTGTCAGCATAGAGAGCTGCATAACTTTGCCAGTAAGAAGTAGCAGGAGCTACACCTCTATTGGGGACTGTGACAGTCCAAAACCAGATGATGTCAAGAAAACCATGGGTATGATTGGTTTGAGTGTTGAGCAACACATGTATACATGAAAAGGTCAGCAAAAGACATGTGAACAGTCACCATATTGTCTTCTTAAGGGTGATCCCTAACCAAGATGGCCACTGTCTGTACTTTTGCACATACACGGTGTTAGAGTGCCACAGTGGAACATGGATGTGTTCCACCTATCTCCCAGAGACCCACCATAACCACTTGATCCAGAATTCTGCAACAGCTGGGGTTGCTTGCATCCCGCAGGGCTAACCCACCTATAGTCACTGGCTGGTGACCTGTAAGCTCTGTTCCATGCTGTATATGTATAACTGTGAGTACTGCTGGCAAATCACATTACTGCTGAATAAACCATCCCACTGGGCTGTTCACTGACTCAGGGCATCCACTGGGGTGTACCATTACCCTGTCATTCCACTGCCAATAGTACATATTGCAACTAGTGATGTGCACCGGAAATTTTTCGCGTTTTGTGTTTTGGTTTTGGGTTCGGTTCCGCGGCCGTGTTTTGGATTCGGACGCGTTTTGGCAAAACCTCACCGAAAAATTTTTGTCGGATTCGGGTGTGTTTTGGATTCGGGTGTTTTTTTCAAAAAACCCTAAAAAACAGCTTAAATCATAGAATTTGGGGGTCATTTTGATCCCATAGTATTATTAACCTCAATAACCATAATTTCCACTCATTTCCAGTGTATTCTGAGCACCTCACACCTCACAATATTATTTTTAGTCCTAAAATTTGCACCGAGGTCGCTGGATGGCTAAGCTAAGCGACACAAGTGGCCGACACAAACACCTGGCCCATCTAGGAGTGGCACTGCAGTGTCAGGCAGGATGGCCCTTCAAAAAAATAGTCCCCAAACAGCACATGATGCAAAGAAAAAAAGAGGCGCACCAAGGTGGCTGTGTGACTAAGCTAAGCGACACAAGTGGCCGACACAAACACCTGGCCCATCTAGGAGTGGCACTGCAGTGTCAGGCAGGATGGCCCTTCAAAAAATTAGTCCCCAAACAGCACATGATGCAAAGAAAAAAAGAGGCGCACCAAGGTGGCTGTGTGACTAAGCTAAGCGACACAAGTGGCCGACACAAACACCTGGCCCATCTAGGAGTGGCACTGCAGTGTCAATCAAGACAGGATGGCCCTTCCAAAAAATTGTCCCCAAACAGCACATGATGCAAAGAAAAAAAGAGGCGCACCAAGGTGGCTGTGTGACTAAGCTAAGCGACACAAGTGGCCGACACAAACACCTGGCCCATCTAGGAGTGGCACTGCAGTGTCAATCAAGACAGGATGGCCCTTCCAAAAAATTGTCCCCAAACAGCACATGATGCAAAGAAAAAAAGAGGCGCACCAAGGTGGCTGTGTGACTAAGCTAAGCGACACAAGTGGCCGACACAAACACCTGGCCCATCTAGGAGTGGCACTGCAGTGTCAATCAAGACAGGATGGCCCTTCCAAAAAATTGTCCCCAAACAGCACATGATGCAAAGAAAAATGAAAGAAAAAAGAGGTGCAAGATGGAATTGTCCTTGGGCCCTCCCACCCACCCTTATGTTGTATAAACAGGACATGCACACTTTAACGAACCCATCATTTCAGTGACAGGGTCTGCCACATGACTGTGACTGAAATGACTGGTTGGTTTGGGCCCCCACCAAAAAAGAAGCAATCAATCTCTCCTTGCACAAACTGGCTCTACAGAGGCAAGATGTCCACCTCATCATCATCCTCCGATTCCTCACCCCTTTCACTGTGTACATCCCCCTCCTAACAGATTATTAATTCGTCCCCACTGGAATCCACCATCTCAGGTCCCCGTGTACTTTCTGGAGGCAATTGCTGCTGGTGAATGTCTCCACGGAGGAATTGATTATAATTCATTTTAATGAACATCATCTACTCCACATTTTCTGGAAGTAACCTCGTACGCCGATTGCTGACAAGGTGAGCGGCTGCACTAAACACTCTTTCGGAGTACACACTGGAGGGAGGGCAACTTAGGTAGAATAAAGCCAGTTTCTGCAAGGGCCTCCAAATTGCCTCTTTTTCCTGCCAGTATACGTACGTACTGTCTGACGTGCCTACTTGGATGCGGTCACTCATATAATCCTTCACCATTCTTTCAATGGTGAGAGAATCATATGCAGTGACAGTAGACGATATGTCAGTAATCGTTAGCAGGTCCTTCAGTCCGGACCAGATGTCAGCACTCGCTCCAGACTGCCCTGCATCACCGCCAGCGGGTGGGCTCGGAATTCTTAGCCTTTTCCTCGCACCCCCAGTTGCGGGAGAATGTGAAGGAGGAGATGGTGACGGGTCACGTTCCGCTAGACTTGACAATTTTCTCACCAGCAGGTCTTGGAACCTCTGCAGACTTGTGTCTGCCGGAAAGAGAGATACAACGTAGGTTTTAAATCTAGGATCGAGCACGGTGGCCAAAATGTAGTGCTCTGATTTCAACAGATTGACCACCCGTGAATCCTGGTTAAGCGAATTAAGGGCTCCATCCACAAGTCCCACATGCCTAGCGGAATCGCTCTGTTTTAGCTCCTCCTTCAATGTCTCCAGCTTCTTCTGCAAAAGCCTGATGAGGGGAATGACCTGACTCAGGCTGGCAGTGTCTGAACTGACTTCACGTGTGGCAAGTTCAAAGGGTTGCAGAACCTTGCACAACGTTGAAATCATTCTCCACTGCGCTTGAGTCAGGTGCATTTCACCTCCTTTGCCTATATCGTGGCCAGATGTATAGGCTTGAATGGCCTTTTGCTGCTCCTCCATCCTCTGAAGCATATAGAGGGTTGAATTCCACCTCGTTACCACCTCTTGCTTCAGATGATGGCAGGGCAGGTTCAGGAATGTTTGGTGGTGCTCCAGTCTTCTGTACGCGGTGCCTGAATGCCGAAAGTGGCCCGCAATTCTTCGGGCCACCGACAGCATCTCTTGCACGCCCCTGTCGTTTTTTAAATAATTCTGCACCACCAAATTCAAGGTATGTGCAAAACATGGGACGTGATGGAATTTGCCCAGATGTAATGCACGCACAATATTGCTGGCGTTGTCCGATGTCACAAATCCCAAGGAGAGTCCAATTGGGGTAAGCCATTCTGCGATGATCTTCCTCAGTTGCCGTAAGAGGTTTTCAGCTGTGTGCCTATTCTGGAAAGCGGTGATACAAAGTGTAGCCTGCCTAGGAACGAGTTGGCGTTTGCGAGATGCTGCTACTGGTGCCGCTGCTGCTGTTCTTGCTGCGGGAGGCAATACATCTACCCAGTGGGCTGTCACAGTCATATAGTCCTGAGTCTGCCCTGCTCCACTTGTCCACATGTCCGTGGTTAAGTGGACATTGGGTACAACTGCATTTTTTAGGACACTGGTGAGTCTTTTTCTGAGGTCTGTGTACATTTTCGGTATCGCCTGCCATGAGAAATGGAACCTAGATGGTATTTGGTACCGGGGACACAGTACCTCAATCAAGTCTCTAGTTGGCTCTGAATTAACGATGGATACCGGAACCACGTTTCTCACCGCCCAGGCTGCCAAGGCCTCAGTTATCCGCTTTGCAGCAGGATGACTGCTGTGATATTTCATCTTCCTCGCAAAGGACTGTTGGGCAGTCAATTGCTTACTGGAAGTAGTACAAGTGGTCTTCCGACTTCCCCTCTGGGATGACGATCGACTCCCAGCAGCAACAACAGCAGCGCCAGCAGCAGTAGGCGTTACACTCAAGGATGCATCGGAGAAATCCCAGGCAGGAGAGGACTCGTCAGACTTGACAGTGACATGGCCTGCAGGACTATTGGCTTTCCTGGGTAAGGAGGAAATTGACACTGAGGGAGTTGGTGGGGTGGTTTGCAGGAGCTTGGTTACAAGAGGAAGGGATTTAGTGGTCAGTGGACTGCTTCTGCTGTCACCCAAAGTTTTTGAACTTGTCACTGACTTATGATGAATGCGCTGCAGGTGACGTATAAGGGAGGATGTTCCGAGGTGGTTAACGTCCTTACCCCTACTTATTACAGCTTGACAAAGGCAACACATGGCTTGACACCTGTTGTCCGCATTTGTGTTGAAATAATTCCACACCGAAGAGCTGATTTTTTTGTATTTTGACCAGGCATGTCAAGGGCCATATTCCTCCCACGGACAACAGGTGTCTCCCCGGGTGCCTGACTTAAACAAACCACCTCACCTTCAGAATCCTCCTTGTCAATTTCCTCCCCAGCACCAGCAACACCCATATCCTCATCCTGGTGTACTTCAACAGTGACATCTTCAATTTGACTATCAGGAACTGGACTGCGGGTGCTCCTTCTAGCACTTGCAGGGGGCGTGCAAATGGTGGAAGGCGCAAGCTCTTCCCGTCCAGTGTTGGGAAGGTCATGCATCGCAACCGACACAATTGGACTCTCCTTGGGGATTTGTGATTTTGAAGAACGCACAGTTCTTTGCTGTGCTTTTGCCAGCTTAAGTCTTTTCTTTTTTCTAGCGAGAGGATGAGTGCTTCCATCCTTATTTGAAGCTGAACCACTAGCCATGAACATAGGCCGTTCCTTGCCACTCCGTGTCGTAAATGGCATATTGGCAAGTTTACGCTTCTCCTCAGACGCTTTTAATTTTGATTTTTTTGGTCATTTTACTGAACTTTTGTGTTTTGGATTTTACATGCTCTCTACTATGACATTGGGCATCGGCCTTGGCAGACGACGTTGATGGCATTTCATCGTCTCGGCCATGACTAGTGGCAGCAGCTTCAGCACAAGGTGGAAGTGGATCTTGATCTTTCCCTTTAACCTCCACATTTTTGTTCTCCATTTTTTAATGTGTGGAATTTTATGCCAGTATCAATAGCAATGGCCTACTACTATATTTACTGCGCAAAACTAAAATGCACCACAGGTATGGAATGTAGATGGATAGTATACTTAATGGATGGCGAGTGACGACACAGAGGTAGGTACACAGCAGTGGCCTACCGTACTGCTATATATAGTATACTGGTGGACACTGTCAGCAAACTGCAAAACTGTCTAAAATGCACCACAGGTATAGAATGTAGATGGATAGTATACTTAATGGAGGACGAGTGACGACACAGAGGTAGGTACACAGCAGTGGCCTACCGTACTGCTATATATAGTATACTGGTGGACACTGTCAGCAAACTGCAAAACTGTCTAAAATGCACCACAGGTATAGAATGTAGATGGATAGTATACTTAATGGATGACGAGTGACGACACAGAGGTAGGTACACAGCAGTGGCCTACCGTACTGCTATATATAGTATACTGGTGGACACTGTCAGCAAACTGCAAAACTGTCTAAAATGCACCACAGGTATAGAATGTAGATGGATAGTATACTTAATGGATGACGAGTGACGACACAGAGGTAGGTACACAGCAGTGGCCTACCGTACTGCTATATATAGTATACTGGTGGACACTGTCAGCAAACTGCAAAACTGTCTAAAATGCACCACAGATATACAATGTAGATGGATAGTATACTTAATGGATGACGAGTGACGACACAGAGGTAGGTACACAGCAGTGGCCTACCGTACTGCTATATATAGTATACTGGTGGACACTGTCAGCAAACTGCAAAACTGTCTAAAATGCACCACAGGTATACAATGCAGATGGATAGTATACTTAATGGATGACGAGTGACGACACAGAGGTAGGTACACAGCAGTGGCCTACCGTACTGCTATATATAGTATACTGGTGGACACTGTCAGCAAACTGCAAAACTGTCTAAAATGCACCACAGGTATAGAATGTAGATGGATAGTATACTTAATGGATGACGAGTGACGACACAGAGGTAGGTACACAGAAGTGGCCTACCGTACTGCTATATATAGTATACTGGTGGACACTGTCAGCAAACTGCACAACTGTCTAAAATGCACCTCAGGTATACAATGTAGATGGATAGTATACTTAATGGATGACGAGTGACGACACAGAGGTAGGTACACAGCAGTGGCCTACCGTACTGCTATATATAGTATACTGGTGGACACTGTCAGCAAACTGCAAAACTGTCTAAAATGCACCACAGGTATACAATGTAGATGGATAGTATACTTAATGGATGACGAGTGATGACACAGAGGTAGGTACACAGCAGTGGCCTACCGTACTGCTATATATAGTATACTGGTGGACACTGTCAGCAAACTGAAAAACTGTCTAAAATGCACCACAGGTATAGAATGTAGATGGATAGTATACTTAATTGATGATGAGTGATGACACAGAGGTAGGTACACAGCAGTGGCCTACCGTACTGCTATATATAGTATACTGGTGGACACTGTCAGCAAACTGCAAAACTGTCTAAAATGCACCACAGGTATAGAATGTAGATGGATAGTATACTTAATGGATGACGAGTGACGACACAGAGGTAGGTACACAGCAGTGGCCTACCGTACTGCTATATATAGTATACTGGTGGACACTGTCAGCAAACTGCAAAACTGTCTAAAATGCACCACAGGTATAGAATGTAGATGGATAGTATAATTAATGCATGACGAGTGACGACACAGAGGTAGGTACACAGCAGTGGCCTACCGTACTGCTATATATAGTATACTGGTGGACACTGTCAGCAAACTGCAAAACTGTCTAAAATGCACCACAGGTATAGAATGTAGATGGATAGTATACTTAATGGATGACGAGTGATGACACAGAGGTAGTTACACAGCTGTGGCCTACCATACTGCTATATATAGTATACTGGTGGACACTGTCAGCAAACTGCAAAACTGTCTAAAATGCACCACAGGTATAGAATGTAGATGGATAGTATACTTAATGGATGACGAGTGACGACACAGAGGTAGGTACACAGCAGTGGCCTACGGTACTGCTATATATAGTATACTGGTGGACACTGTCAGCAAACTGCAAAACTGTCTAAAATGCACCACAGGTATAGAATATAGATGGATAGTATACTTAATGGATGACGAGTGACGACACAAAAGTAGGTACACAGCAGTGGCCTACCGTACTGCTATATATAGTATACTGGTGGACACTGTCAGCAAACTGCTAAACTAGTCTAAAATGCACCACAGGTATACAATGCAGATGGATAGTATACTTAATGGATGACGAGTGACAACACAGAGGTAGGTACAGCAGTGGCCTACCGTACTGCTATATATAGTATACTGGTGGACACTGTCAGCAAACTGCAAAACTGTCTAAAATGCACCACAGGTATAGAATGTAGATGGATAGTATACTTAATGGATGACGAGTGACGACACAGAGGTAGGCACACAGCAGTGGCCTACCGTACTGCTATATATAGTATACTGGTGGACACTGTCAGCAAACTGCAAAACTGTCAAAAATGCACCACAGGTATAGAATATAGATGGATAGTATACTTAATGGATGACGAGTGACGACACAGAGGTAGGTACACAGCAGTGGCCTACCGTACTGCTATATATAGTATACTGGTGGACACTGTCAGCAAACTGCAAAACTGTCTAAAATGCACCACAGGTATAGAATGTACATGGATAGTATACTTAATGGATGACGAGTGACGACACAGAGGTAGGTACACAGCAGTGGCCTACCGTACTGCTATATATAGTATACTGGTGGACACTGTCAGCAAACTGCAAAACTGTCTAAAATGCACCACAGGTATAGAATGTAGATGGATAGTATACTTAATGGATGACGAGTGACGACACAGAGGTAGGTACACAGCAGTGGCCTACCGTACTGCTATATATAGTATACTGGTGGACACTGTCAGCAAACTGCAAAACTGTCTAAAATGCACCACAGGTATAGAATATAGATGGATAGTATACTTAATGGATGACGAGTGACGACACAGAAGTAGGTACACAGCAGTGGCCTACCGTACTGCTATATATAGTATACTGGTGGACACTGTCAGCAAACTGCTAAACTAGTCTAAAATGCACCACAGGTATACAATGCAGATGGATAGTATACTTAATGGATGACGAGTGACGACACAGAGGTAGGTACAGCAGTGCACTCTGCACTGTACTACTCCTATATAATATTAATTATACTGGTGGTCCCCAGTCCCCACAATAAAGCAGCACACTGTGAGCACAGATATGGAGTGTTTTTCAGGCAGACAACGTATACTGGTGGTCACTGTCAGCAAAACTCTGCACTGTACTCCTGCTATAGCTGCTCCCCAGTCCCCACAATTAAGCAGTGTGAGCACTCAGCACAGATATATCATGCAGCACACTCAGCACAGATATGGTATGGAGCGTTTTTTTCAGGCAGAGAACGGATAAAAACTGGTGGTCACTTATCAGCAAAACTCTGCACTGTACTCCTCCTAACAGCTGCTCCCCAATCCTCCCCACAAATAAGAAATAAAGTAAACCAATCAACTTCTACAATAAACGGAGAGGACGCCAGCCACGTCCTCTCCCTATCATCTCCAATGCACGAGTGAAAATGGCGGCGACGCGCGGCTGCTTATATAGAATCCGAATCTCGCGAGAATCCGACAGCGGGATGATGACGTTCGGGCGCGCTCGGGTAAGCCGAGCAAGGCGGGAAGGTTCTAACCTGCCTCAGACCCGTGTGAAAAAGGTGAAGTTCGGGGGGGTTCGGTTTCGGAGAAACCGAACCCGCTAATCACTAATTGCAACACCTTTTGAATATCTATAAATGGCAACATAATTAGCACAAAGAGACTGCCAGCAGAATTAAACACAATGAGCCACAAACTCACAAAAAACTATCACAGCCCTACGTATTAGCAAGTAAAACATCACAGAGGAGTAATAGTACATTATTCCCAATAGATTGCTAATGCAATTAAAATACACACTAAAGTTTAGAGTGCCCTCATCAAGAGAAGCAGGTTTGAGCTTTCAGTGGGCAAACAATGGCCCACTAGAAAGGATGTAAGGATTACTTGCCAATTCTCCTGGAAGGTCCCAGAGAGTCCTAAACTTGCGGGATTTTCCTGGTGTCCCAACAGAGTTAACAATTTTCCTGGTGTCAGCCACTTCCTGACTGATGTGGGCCACTGGGATGACGCAATTCACATTTAATCATCTTTCCCCTGCCTCGCTGTAAAAGGCAGCAACTTTAAATGTATAAATGTAAAGTCTTTTGTTCCAGACAGCTTGAAAGTAAGTAGCTGCTGAGGCATGAAGGATGATGTTTAGCTCCACTTGTTTAAGAGCATGCACTAACTTGGGGAGTGCGAGCAGTGCCATCGCACAAGGGCATTGCCCTGGGGGCATCACTATCACTGTCCCATGGAACCTACATGTGGGTTGCAGGGTGCCTGGAATTGCATCCTGCAGCCAGTTGCGCTACTGAAGAGCCGTCTGAAGCATCCAAGGGATGCTCCTAGCAGGCACCATGCAGCCTGTGGAGCTGCCCAAAGCATCTTTAGGATGATACAGGCAGAACTATACTTCCCAGAGCTGGTGGAAACATCCCCTAGGCGTTACTTAAGGATATCTTGGGTTTAAGAGGTGGCACTGCCTCCCAGTTCAGGCGCTGATAGTGTTCTCACTCTCTATGTTGTACTAAGTATTCTGTATTTTTTTATGTTTAACGTTTGTATTAAAGGGCCAATATACTGTATGAAGGAGAGCTTTGGTATTGTTTCATTTATTGAGTGTTCTGTAATTATGTGATTACCAGACACAGTACTTGAACTAGAGGCTTTTTATGACAGCTTCTGCAGGAAACAAAACTCTACATGGTCGCAATCATTACACATTCTTTGTCACTTACAGTGCTTCAATTGGTCAACTCAATTGGTAAAAAAAACAAAAAACTGTGTTTAGTCTTTACATTCTGTACCATAATCTACTAAAATAAAAATAAACAAAATTAACTGGAGCTTGTGACATTCATAGTAATAAGGCAACTTGCAGTCAAGAAACACTAATGAGAGACTTTAATATTTTACTGTTTACAAAGACATATCAGCAATATTTATAATCTAAGATGTGCAAAAATTTAGATACAGATGCATTATATATACTTACTCAACAAAAACTGGCATAATTGCAGACTTTGTGGAACTACCATCTGGGAGATCCTGGAGGGAAATGTTCCAAGGGCAACTGCAGAAAGGCATGGTGCAGTGAAAAATGCAGTTACAACGGGTGCAATGTGTGCGGCGAACACGGCCCCTGGGTCTAGACACACTGCACTCATATTTTAATACTTACCTTTCCGGAGTCCTGCGCTGGCCTCTGCAGCAGGGGTGAAGAACACAGCCAAAATGGCTGCCATGCATGCTCAGTAGTCTGATGAAGCTAGGTGACCGTGCCTAGGGAAACGCGTTAAGTGTAAAAGCTGCCATCAATACAACTACAAGTGCTCCACATTACAACGGATCCAGATATGGACTAACAATCAGTTTTGGAACACCTGCTTTGGAACTTTCTCTGTGGGACATTCACAATTACAGCACCGACTGGAGAGACCCAGCTTGAATACAAGTGGCATAGCTTGCTTGCTGTTATTTAAAGCCTCTGGAAGCCTCCGTCCTCACGGGTAACACCAGCTGTATCCATTTCTTTTCCCCAGGGAACTTTGTCCAGTGTTCTAGTCCGGGATCCTTAATGGACACTTATTAGCAGCAGATTTAAATGCTTCACAGCTCTTTATATGCCCTTAATTTCATGTGTATATGTGAATTTTAACTCTAGTTTTATTAATTGATGTTTAGCTAATAAATTCAAGTGTGTTTTTACAATCATCCATGGTTTTCTAATTATTTACTATTGGAGAAACAGCCAGCGCCGGCCTCAGTGCTTTTCTTTGTTAAAAATTTCTTTTGGGACTGATAATCCCTTGCTGGCAGCTGTGACAGCGCGTCTGGAATTGCTCTCATGCTCAGTAGTTAAATTGGTTTCCAGAACATGATGGCAGCCATTTTTCTAGAGACCTGCGTATGCGCAGTAGACCCACCTGGAGTCTGCACATAGGTCCCCTCCTCTGTTAACGCCCCTGCATCACAGTTTCACCCACTTCGCGAAAGAAAAGGATGAGAGGTGGGAGAGTAGGCCATTAAGTTACATTGCTTACTGCTGCAGTAGAGCATAGTACTGAAGTTTTGTGCTGGGAACAGCTGAGCTTGTAAACGCAATTTTGACATGATTCATGTACAGTGTTGTCTATTGTGTTTTTTCGACGTGCTTTGTAACTGAACAGTTTTTCATTGACTAGTACTGTAAATGCATGTATTCTCATTAATAACAGTCAAATGTACCTCTAAAGAAACTGAATGGGCAAGGTCTCTATCACACTATAATGCTTTTCAGCAGCATATTACCCTGCAGGCCTCTAGTAGGAGACATGCATTTCCCTGCTTCTGTGTGCTGTGATGAGAATCCGCATAAGGACATTACAATGTAATGAAAACTTTAAATCTAAAAAGCAGCACAGTAGGGAATAAATAGTCCACACTCTATACCATGTTTTATTAACATTACCGCTAGCACGGTGACTGAGGAATTGGCTTTAATTTTGTTCTGGGCTAACATTCCTGTATTTACCCCAAGAGATTTTCAATACAAATATACTGTATAAACTATGCCTAATTTCGGTCTTAAAAGTCACCTCTTTGTAATTTTCTTCTTTATTCTGTCTGATGTAGCCTTTATTCATGCTATTCTTTTCATAAAATGTTTTATTATTGGGAAAAAAATCAGCAAATCCTATTGAAATGTAAAAATTATTACATTGGCTTAAAAAAGGAGATTAGTTTGTTAGGATTTACAGGTACAGTACTGTATGTAAAAGGATTTCTCAGAGTTAATAATCTACAACAGGAAGCTAATCTTCACCCTCCAGGGAGTCAATCCACTGTTATAGCTGTTTGCAGTTTAAGCTGGTCGACTGTTACATTTGCAAAATCAACCAATTCTATATTCTGTTGTTAGAGGCACAAATGTAGGCTTTCCAGTAATGTTTACAATATGTATTTTACCACATTACTTTATAACATACTTGCTCTCTTTTCATATCAGATGGGCTGGTAATTATAAAACAAGAGGTGCAAGCAACATACAGTTCATATAACAAAGGGAGCAGGGAAAAGGTATGTGATAATATTTAGGGGTCAATTCAATTAGCTTGAAACGCAAGTAAGTGTGCGGATATGATGATGATGATGATGATGATAATTATTATTATTATTATTATCATCCTTTATTTATATGGTACCACAAGGGTACCGCAGCACCTATCAAAGTACATAATCATATGACCAAAACAAAATAACAGTAATTTACAGTACAAAACATTGCAGGACAAGGACATGGTTTATAAATGTGGATGCATCAGCAGTCATAACACTCAAATAAGCATCAGGTAGGCAGATACCTGGGGTTAGTTGCCATTGTCGAGAGTATGGTTTAGATGACAGTTATAAGTAAGGGAAGGAAAAGCACATGAGGGAAGAGGACCCAGCTTACATACTAAAGGTGAGAGCATTCACACAGGAGTGAAACAGATTGGATAGAAAGTGAGCATGGAGCAGAGGATTCAGGATGGCTTTGATGAAGAAGTGGGTCTTGAGTGCCTGTTTTGATTGGTGTAGAGAAGTGGAGAGTCTGATAGGAAGATGGAGAGAATTCCAGAGGTAGTAAGCAGCATGGTCAAAATCTTGGAGCTGGGAGTGGAAGGAAGTAATCAGTTAGCAGGAGAGGTGGCAGTCATTTGTGCAGCGTAGTGGCTGGCGGGAGTATGAAGGAAAATAATAGATATGATTTGGTGAGGACTTTGTGAGTGTGAGAAGCTTGAATTGGGTTCTGAAGGGGAAGTGGAGCCAGTGTAGGGCTTATAGGAGAGGGAAGGCAGATGTAAGATGAGCCAGGGAAGTCAGGGATGCCAGATAGGAGGAAGTTACAGTAGTCCAATCTGGAGATGATGTCCTGAGCCACCGCTGTGGCTCATTCCTGTTTGCATACTATTTATGTTTTTATGTTGTATTTCTGTTAGCATTCCAGGTTTTCTCATGTACTTGTTTAGAGTACTGTTGCAAGCCACCTTTGGTGAGTCTGTGTAACTGCAGCCTTTCTCCTGTATGTGTGGCTTGTGCAGCCTCACCTGTCAGATAATTAGGCCATTATGTGGTGAGTCTGTGTAACTGCAGCCTGTCTCCTGTATGTGTGGCTTGTGCAGTCTCACCTGTTAGATAATTAAGTCATTACCTTGTGTCTGGCTTCCAGCCATCCTGATTGGGACGTGCTGCATTTATTATCCATCCTCCCTTCACCTGAGGTCGGTGATAGCTACATGTTCCTGTTTGTACCTGTGTCCAGGCCCTGTCCTATGGTGGAATCTTGAACCTGTGCAATTGGTTCTATTGTACTACTTGTGATGTCTAGTTGGAATCCTGTGTACCCTATCCTGACAGAATCCTGAATTCATTACCTGTCACCTGAGTTCCTGCTTCAGTGAAGAACCTGTCAGCTTATATGAGATCCTGTCTGCCTGTGTGAACCTGTGACCCAGAGACCTTGGCAGATTTATTACCTCACCAGAACCAGCTAGCCTTGTATTCAGGTTTTTGTGGAGTTTCCACAGAGACACTGCTTGCCTGCATTTCTGTATTATAACACTGTTGAGCATTGTTGCTTTCACAGTTTATTAAGTTGCTTATTACATCTTATGCATTGTTGCATTCACAATCACTTGTATATACAGTGTCATAGCTTTCAACACTCTGTGCCTTGGTTTCTTTGTTGGGATTTCGTCAGCCGCGCCGCACATAATCTGTTCATTGCCCTTTCTGTATTCTCTCCCATTGGTAGTCACGCTACTCTTAGTTAGCTTCCCCCTTATTCACTTGCAGCCTCAGTTGGTGCCTTGTTACCTCGTAATACCTAGGGCCATCAGAGTCTGGGCAGACCTAATTCATCCATTCAAACGCAGCTGCTATAGGATAAGACTAGCTCTGCAGGCACCAACCGACCACTGGGGGTAGTAACGGAGTCAGTGTTTAGAGTAGGCATTCCTGCGGTCATCCATAACTAGCCGCAGCTTCAGTCATGAGTACTGGAACTCCCCAGTTGCCACCCACTCCCCTGAGTTCCAGATACTCAGTTCATAACATATAACAAATGAGGGTGAGAAAAGATGAGATAATGGAAATATTTATCTGAAGAAACCAGCAAGACTGCGCAAGGAACTGAAAGGTGTGGATTTAAGGAGAATGAAGATTCAAGCATAACTCAAAGACAGCATACTTGGAGACTAAAGGAGATGGTTATGCTGCCAATAAATAATGAAATTGTGGAAGGTGAGGTTATGCGGGAAGGTAGGAAGATGGTCAGCTCAGTCTTAGACATGTTAAGTTTAAGAAAAAGCAGGGACATGCAGAGAGGCAATTGCCAATTGGGGGACAAGTGGAAGTGGTGGGAAAGTGGATTCCTGAAAGAATGTGTTATGATTCCAGCACTCTGGTCTGAGGAGATCTTATTGCAAGGACCGGAGCACTGGAACGTAATGCTGGGAAAGGGGAATGGAAAGGGAATAGCCCCTGGCGCCCTATCTCCGTTGTCTCGCCCGTGCTGTCAGTACACTCTTGCGAGACTATGGTTGCTTGAGCCCATGGCAGCCGCGTTTGAAGGGCGGATTACGTCTGCCCAACTTCGATGCCCCCTCAGGTCTTAACGAGAGACAAAGAGTGTACCAAGACAGGGTGATAACAAGGGGCCCTCTTACTGAAACAACCAAAAGCCAGGGGCTACTAACTAGCCTAAAACTAAATGTATGTGCGGTTTGCCGCCAAAGGAAAAGAACAACAAAGGAAATGCTGACCACACGCCCACACAATACTTTTGTGTACCGGCGGTGACAGCATAAGCAGAACCCTCTGCAAAACACCAGTGACAGAAATAATAATGGAATACAGCGGCCTAGGCCGACGGACGCGGCAGAGCCGCTACTCACGGAACCGGTACGAATACTGGCAAACGGACAGGAACTCCTCACGGCAGGACACGGAATCAGACATAGGAATCGACACAGGGACTGACACAGGAATCGACACAGGAAGCTCAGGAACTAGCAGGAACCAAGCTCAGAACTCAAGCAGACTGGATACCCAGAAATATCACCAGCGTCTGTGAATTGCAGTCAGCCAGCATATAACAGAGAGGCCTAATTAATAATCTCATGCAGCTGCCCTGTTGCATGACTCCAAACTGACAAGATGCAATTAGCAGCCAGGTGAGGCTGAACACATGGGAACAAGCTGCAATTACACAGACTCACCAGCGGCAGCAGACAAGAGTATTCTAAAACAGAGCAACAGGAAATCCTGGCATGCAAGACAACTTTATAAACATAAAATAGGAATGAACCACTACCTGTGGTTCATAACAGTATCCCCTCCTTAAGGGTGAGCTCTGAGCACCCCATGACACCCACGGGGAACATGAACAGAAGTATAACATAAAATACATAACCAAAATGCAAAAATGGAAATGAGCCACAGCCGTGGCTCATAACATTACCCCCCCTTGAGGAGGGGTCAAAGGACCCCAAAATACAGACTATCCAAAACAAGGGATACACAAAAAAAAAAACCTGACACTGGTCTAACAGACACGAAAACAGAAACAAGCTGCAATCACAGCTTGTAACAGTGCCCTCCCCCTGACGGTGGCCACTGGACACAAGATAAGGAAAAAAAATCTTTTTTTTTTTTTAATATCAAGGCAAGAGTCAAAAATTATTTCTTTTTCTTCTTCTTCTTTTTACAAAGCTCTTTAGGTCTGACCAAGGTAATTCCCCAAACATTGTCTGAACTGATGGTACCACCCAGCAAGGCTGCGTTCAAATCAGAGACAGGTTTCTTACCCTTGGGAGCTGAACTTTCTGGCAAAGTATTATTATTAGAAGAAGAAGTCAGAAAAGCACATCCTGCAGTCAAAACAATGGGCTGGGACTCTTGTGCCGAGTTTACAGTATTTGGTGGACTCTCAGCAGACAAAACGGGTGACTTAGAGGAACCTGAACCAATTTCTTTGGAACCATATCTTTTAATAATTGCATCACTGAATGCTGGGGGATCCTGAAGAATGGGATCTTCAGCTTTCATTAGGCTGGTCGCCCACTCAAAAGGCTCTCCTCTAAAAGAATAAATCAGATAAAGCACAAGGTTCTCTGAAGTGATGCCCAGAAATGGTCTAGACAACATAATAATGTAATAGTGTTTGTAAAGTGCCAGAAAATGGGCTAAGTCCCCATCAAAGATTATGGATGTTGAGATATCAGAGTCAGAATCTGTTTCCTTCCCATCTGACTGACTGGAGTGCTTTGCTAGGACCTGGTCACTATTGACCTTACTCGAGGCTGAGACTCTCTGAACCCCACCCGGGGCAGTGACTTTCTGAACCCCACCCGGGGCAGTGACTTTCTGAACCCCACCCTGGGCAGTGACTTACTGAACCCCACCCGGGGCAGTGACTTTCTGAACCCCACCCGGGGCAGTGACTTTCTGAACCCCACCCGGGGCCGTGGCCTCCGGGAACCCCGCTGGGGCCGTGGCCTCCGGGAACCCCGCTGGGGCAGTGGCCTCCGGGAACCCCGCTGGGGCAGTGGCCTCCGATTCTTTTACTGGGACCGAGCAGTCGGCCTCCCCCACTGGGACCGAGCCATCGGCCTCCCTCTCTGAGTCGATAATTATCGAAACTTCTCCCGGGACTATGACTTCCGGAACTTTTGCTGAAGCTATAACCTTCAGCACCTCCACTAATGCTACACCTCTTAAGTTCTTTCCTGGGGAAGCGACCTCTAGACCCTTCTTAGAGGTTGCGTCTCTCGAGACCCCACTTGGGGATATTACTTCAAAGATCCCTCCTGGGGTTTTGCTTCTCGAGTTCCCTTCTAGAACTATGGTTTCAGATACCCTTTCTGGGGTTGCGCTCTTCAAGTCCCTACCTGGAGTAACAGCTTCTGAGACCCTTTCTGGTATGGAAACCTGAGCTAAAATATTTGATGTCCCTCTATAAGCTAGAGCATCAGGTACCGCACCAGCACTCTGGGCATCGGGTACCGCTCCAGCACTCTGGGCATCGGGTACCGCTCCAGCACTCTGGGCATCGGGTACCGCTCCAGCACTCTGGGCATCGGGTACCGCACCAAGATCCTGAGCATCGGGCACCACTCCAGGAACCTGGGCAACGGGCACCACTCCAGGAACCTGGGCAACGGGCACCACTCCAGGAACCTGGGCAACGGGCACCACTCCAGGAACCTGGGCAACGGGCACCACTCCAGGAACCTGGGCAATGGGCACCTCTCCAGGACCCTGGGCAACGGGCACCACTCCAGGACCCTGGGCAACGGGCACCACTCCAGGACCCTGGGCAACGGGCACCACTCCAGGTACCTGGGCATCAGGCACCACTCCAGGGGCTTGCAACTCTGCTTCAACAGGAACCTCAAGAGAGGAGAGAAACATTCTCTTTTGATTCCTAAATCTATAATGGGGCTCCCTTGCCCAAGGACCCCAATTATAGGACAGAGAGCTTTTTAGTGTGGGTTGTGTGACAAGTACCTCTGCCACAGTAGAGACAGGAGTAGGTCTTGTATCCTGACTCAACTTGGCCAGAGGGCAAGACTCGTCGCCACACTTTGGCTTGCGCAACTCACAGGTCTGCAGATAGTGGCCTAAACCCCCACAATTTAGGCATAAGTTTAAGTTTCTGCGACGCAGACGCTCCTCTTCTGAGAGCCTGGGCCGCAGAAAACTTTTAAACCTTTTCTCTTCAATTAAACCAGAGGATTCTCTTGTCACCATACTGTGAACAAGAGTCACTTTAGAGATAGATGTACTCTCAACGACTTCTGGCAAGATGAGCAAGATTTTAGTCAGAAGGTTTTGCAGTTGCTTTAGGGATTGCTGCAAAACTTCTAGTCGCTCTGGTCTCAAAGCATTGAAAACAGAGTTCAGGGCTGCGAGAGATGCCTGCAGGGCTTGCATAGTAGACATAGGAGGATTTAAAACTAGACAAGACTAGACAAGGCAAGACTAGACAAGGCAGGACTAGACAAGGCAGGACAAGACAAGGCAGGACTAAATTTTTGCTAAACAAAACAAGACTTTTTTTTTTTTTTTAAACACCGGACTGGATTCTAAACACCGGACTGGATTCTAAACACCGGACTGGATTCTAAACACTGAATTCTAGACAAGACTGGATTCTAAACACCGGATTGGATTCTGCACACTGAATTCTAGACAAGACTGGATTCTAAACACCGGATTGGATTCTAAACACTGAATTCTAGACAGGACTGGATTCTAGACTAGACACTGGACTGGGCCAAAAAAGAAAAAAAGTTTTATTTCTTTTTTGTGGTATGGCTGGTGATAATGTTATGATTCCAGCACTCTGGTCTGAGGAGATCTTATTGCAAGGACCGGAGCACTGGAACATAATGCTGGGAAAGGGGAATGGAAAGGGAATAGCCCCTGGCGCCCTATCTCCATTGTCTCGCCCGTGCTGTCAGTACACTCTTGCGAGACTATGGTTGCTTGAGCCCATGGCAGCCGTGTTTGAAGGGCGGATTACGTCTGCCCAACTTCGATGCCCCCTCAGGTCTTAATGAGAGACAAAGAGTGTACCGAGACACAGAGCCGGATTAAGAGGGGGGTCCCGGGGATAAGTACCCCGGGCCCCCTTTTTTTAAAGGGCCCCCCGTCGCCGCCGCAGATCGGAACAGAGATCCGATCTGCGGTATTGCGCTGCACTCCCGGGAGCTCAGCGATTGCTGTCCCTGGCGGCTCTGGCTCCCGGCTCCACTGACTGTCCGCTATCCGGATGGGCTGTGTGGTATGATTGGCATATATGCAACTTCCGCCAACCACGTCTGGGTTTCCGAGCACTTCCGGTGGCTGGAACCAGTGCTGTGGGGTTGTAAGTTTACCCCTGTGATCGGCGGTGCACACGGCGGATGTGGTGACGTGAGTTGCACCAGACGGTGTGCACATCCGGGGGCCGGAAACCAGCGCTGTGAGGCTATTATATTCTCCGCGTGTTCGGCGGTGCACAGGGTGGAAGTAGAGACGTCACTTCTGGTGATGTGGGCTATACGAGATTGATTTAATGAATACTTAAAGGGAAACACACAGTTGCCGGATGCGGAAGTTCATATATGGTATGTGTTGTATTTAGTATGCTAATGTTTTACAGATGTTTGGAGTCTCATCATGATTGCAATAGGTATATATACTCTGTGTGTTGGCATTTGCACTTTAGACAGCCCTGGAGGAAGGTGGCGAATACCACCGAAACGGTATCGTCGGCTGTAACATGTGGGCGCATGTAACCCTAAAAAAGTGATGGATTGGGTGACTATTTACTATACCCACTTTTGCTGTCTGAAAAATTATGGATTTATAGATTGTTCTGCTGAGACATGGTTTTTACATGAATTAAAAACTGTTTGCATATAAATTTGATTGGTGTGCTGGCTACCCGTGCGTCATATTTATTATTATTTTTGACCTTAGGGCCCCCTTGTTTTAAGTACCCCGGGCCCTCAAAGCCTTAATCCGGCTCTGCCGAGACAGGGTGATAACAAGGGGCCCTCTTACTGAAACAACGGGGCTACTAACTAGCCTAAAACTAAATGTATGTGCGGTTTGCCGCCAAAGGAAAAGAACAACAAAGGAAATGCTGACCACACGCCCACACAATACTTTTGTGTACCGGCGGTGACAGCATAAGCAGAACCCTCTGCAAAACACCAGTGACAGAAATAATAATGGAATACAGCGGCCTAGGCCGACGGACGCGGCAGAGCCGCTACTCACGGAACCGGTACGAATACTGGCAAACGGACAGGAACTCCTCACGGCAGGACACGGGATCAGACATAGGAATCGACACAGGGACTGACACAGGAATCGACACAGGAAGCTCAGGAACTAGCAGGAACCAAGCTCAGAACTCAAGCAGACTGGATACCCAGAAATATCACCAGCGTCTGTGAATTGCAGTCAGCCAGCATATAACAGAGAGGCCTAATTAATAATCTCATGCAGCTGCCCTGTTGCATGACTCCAAACTGACAAGATGCAATTAGCAGCCAGGTGAGGCTGAACACATGGGAACAAGCTGCAATTACACAGACTCACCAGCGGCAGCAGACAAGAGTATTCTAAAACAGAGCAACAGGAAATCCTGGCATGCAAGACAACTTTATAAACATAAAATAGGAATGAACCACTACCTGTGGTTCATAACAGAATGACCAGAGAGATAGGAGTTACTGTTACTGTCTCCTGGCCTTCCACAAAGGTGTCAAACTCTTTTGAAGTACAGTAAGGCAACAGAAATTTCTTAAGAAGGGCATTAGGTCAGTCCTTCCTGATTATGTCCTGCCCAGTACTGTATTTTTGCAAATTCCAGATCTTAGGCTTTAAACAGTATGAAGCAAGTAATTAAATGCCCCTGCTGGTTTGGCAGTGAAACCCTATGGCAACACAAAGGACCTTCAGATACCTAAGTACAAAAATTCTGGTTTTGAAAGGGTTAAAAATCCCAAGGGTGGGGATTTTTTGTCAAGGAGCAGTTTTGGTGGATGGATAAAACTGTGTGTCTTTAGCTGGTTCAGGGTCATTCGCCTAAGGAAGTCACACTGGCTTGGATGCCCAACTCTTTTTTATTCTTTTTTTTTTTTTTTTTTAATGTCTATTACCTGTGTGTGTTTTTAAAATAATTATGTATACTTTGTAACTCTCTTTTTTTGTAACTTTAAACTCTGAATTTATTCTTGAAATTAAATCCTAATTTCTAGTTCTGGTGAGATATGGTAAGATATTTTCTTTCGATTTTGACTATATAGTCAAAATCACAAGAAAAGTTAGTGCAGAACGCAAGGGGAAAGTCACCTTGCGATCCCAATTCGATGCCGATGCATGGTCCCGCCAGGTCGGCATCGCAAGAAAAGATAGACTGTGCAGGCACGTCAATCCTTGATAGATCGGTGTACTATCTAGTTCATCTCACATAAGCCAAAATCGTAAGCACACATAGTCCATATCTCAAGAAAAGTTAGTCAAAATCGGTGGTGCTTTCAAGGGAAATCGCAAGTGAAAATCGGGCATAGCAAGGATCTCACCTTGTGTACACACCCTTAGACTTACAGCCTGTGAGGCTCATGTTACCTTGTTTGTGAAATATTAATAATTGTGTATGCAGGTAGAAGCAAAGGCTACCTAGTGTCAGAGCACTGAATTCTTCCTGCCGGTGGCAATTACTGTATCGTAAGTAACACATTAATCACTGGCTGTGATTTTCAGATTGGTGTATCTGGAGAATTGGCTGGCAAATCATGACACACTATGAAAAGCAGCAGAGAGGTTGATGATAATTACCAGAGAAAAATGGCCCTTGGATTTGTCGGCAAGGAGGTCATTGCTGGCTTTCATAAGAGCAGTTTCAGTGGAGTGGAAAGAATGGAAGCTAGACTGAAATGGGTCAAGCTGGCAGTGGAAGGAAGAAAGGCACTAATACAGTTGTAGACAATATGTGTCATGCTTGCGTTTGTTCGTGGAACCAGTTTCAGGGAAAAGTCTGTATGGGTATCTGGAGGTGTATAGATAAAGCCCTGACCAGGATTCAAACCTGGGTCTCGGCAGTAAGATGCCGGATCATACCCATTAGACCACAATGGACTTTCCTGTTATTGACAGGGTGATATGTGTAGAAGAGAAGAGTGTAGCAATACAGGCTGACACTGGATTGATACTGTTGCTAGAGAATGACAATGGGGGTAATTCAGAGTTGATCGCAGCAGGAACTTTGTTAGCAGTTGGGCAAAACCATGGGGGTAATTCCAAGTTGATCGCAGCAGGAAATTTTTTAGCAGTTGGACAAAACCATGTGCACTGCAGGGGAGGCAGATATAACATTTGCAGAGAGAGTTAGATTTGGGTGGGTTATTTTATTTCTGTGCAGGGTAAATACTGGCTGCTTTATTTTTACACTGCAAATTAGATTGCAGATTGAACACACCACACCCAAATCTAACTCTCTCTGCACATGTTATATCTGCCTCCCCTGCAGTGCACATGGTTTTGCCCAATTGCTAACAGAATTCCTGCTGCGATCAACTCAGAATTACCCCCTCTGGAGGTAATTCCAAGTTGATCGCAGCAGGATTTTTTTTTAGCAATTGGGCAAAACCATGTGCACTGCAGTGGAGGCAGATATAACATGTGCAGAGAGAGTTAGATTTGGATGGGTTATTTTGTTTCTGTGCAGGGTATGGCTGCTTTATTTTTACACTGCAATTTAGATTGCAGATTGAACACACCCCACCCAAATCTAACTCTCTCTGCACATGTTATATCTGCCTCCCCTGCAGTGCACATGGTTTTGCCCAATTGCTAACAAAAATCCTGCTGCGATCAACTTGGAATTACCCCCTATGTGCACTGCAGGGGAGGCAGACATAACATGTGCAGAGAGTTAGATTTGGGTGTGGTGTGTTCAATCTGCAATCTAAATTGCAGTGTAAAAATAAAGCAGCCAGTATTTACCCTGCACAGAAACAAAATAACCCACCCAAATCTAACTCTCTCTGCAAATGTTATATCTGTCCCCCCTGCAGTGCACATGTTTTTTTCCAACTGCTAACAAATTTCCTGCTGCGATCAACTTGGAATTACCCCCAATCTCCTTACTTGGTAACTGTAGTCAGAATGCTAGACTGGAAGAACTTGGCAGTGTATTAACCAGGCTTTAACTGGGTTTGCTGCTGTAGTCCAGGATCTGGGAGCACTCAGATGATAGCAGGACAGGATGCATACTGAACACTGGAATGGATGGTAGCTGTGGATAATCAGGAATGGAACCAGTGAAGCAAGAATAAACGTGAATTACCTGTGCAGTCAGGAATAGGGTTTGCACAGGTGTGAAGCTGGATCAGGTACCATGAACAGGCTGCAAATATCTGTGCATCCTGAGTTGTAGTTTGCACAGATATGGAGAAGGATCAGGAATCTGTGCAGAATTCATGAACAAAACTGCACCATTAGAATAAAGAATAAATGCAGCAGGAGCACCGCTTTAGCTTCACTCAGTTATGACTGAGATAGACATTGTACTTGCGATGACTAAAAGCCAAAGGCAAGAATATATATCCCAAGACCAGCCAGGATTGGCTGGATCATTGTGAGGGGGCCAGGCAGCAGTATTCTGGGTCTGGCTGGCTTTGGACTCCAGCCCTGAAGGCCAAAAACAATGAACCCTGCATCCCCTGGGGATGATTGTGGATGCACGTACTATGGGGGTCATTCCGAGTTGATCGCATGCTGCCGATTTTCACTGCGCTGCGATCAGGTCTCTACTGCGCATGCGTATGCACCGCAATGCGCACACGCGTTGTACAGGTACAATGCAGATCGTATCTGAGCGTTGGATTTAACGAATAATCCATACGCACAGCCGATCGCAAAGAGATTGACAGGAAGAGGGCGTATATGGGTGTCAACTGACCGTTTTCTGGGAGTGGTAGGAAAAACGCAGGCGTGTCCGGGCGTTTGGAGGCCGGGTGTGTGACGTCAATTCCGGCACCAAAAAGACTGAAGTGATCGCAGCGGCTGAGTAAGTTCAGACCTACTCTGAAACTGCACAAAATGTTTTTGTAGGGCTCGGCTGCACAAGCGTTTGCACACTTGCAAAGTGAAAATACACCCTCCCGTGAGCGGCGACTATGTGTTTACATGGCTGGTAAAAACACCTAGCGAGCGATCAACTCGGAATGAGGGCTTATCTCCAGACAGCGATGACAGGAATGGTATGTGATCCAGCAGCTGGGGTAACAACCAGATTGTGTCATTATGCTCTAGGAGATTGGAGGCAAATGGGGGGAGAGATATGGGAAAGTAATTGTAGAGAGTGTTAGGATCAAGGGTGGATTTTTTAAGAATGGTGGAGGCAAGGGCATGCTTGAATGCAAAGAGGACAGTACCTGTTGAGAGGGAGAGATTAAAGAGATGGGCAAGATGGGAACAAGAACAGCAGAGACATAGCATATGAGGCAAAGGATATAGGTTCAAGGGGTGGGAACCAGATGAGAGTAGTGACTTCATCTCCAGATTCAAGAGCGAAAAAGTCAGAATTGGAAAGATGGATGGGTAGGGTTAGGCTGGGAAAGGAGGGAGTTGGGTGCTGAGGGC
Organism: Pseudophryne corroboree; assembly: GCF_028390025.1. Lineage (NCBI taxonomy): Eukaryota > Metazoa > Chordata > Amphibia > Anura > Myobatrachidae > Pseudophryne > Pseudophryne corroboree. The sequence goes on along the minus strand of NC_086451.1, from coordinate 268,375,021 downwards.
CTGGGGGATGTGATTTCCTGATGTATGGTGTCAATTTTAGGTGTGAAGTGGGTGGCAAAGTCAAGGGCAAAGAATGAGGAGGGGAGGTGAGGAGGGGGGACAGAGGATGGAGTTTAAAGTTGCAAAAAGACAATGGGGTTTATGGACTGGGAGGAGATGGGTTCTTGAAATACGACTGTATAGAGAGGTAGAGGGAAGCACTGTTTGTTGAGAGTATAAATTTGAAATGGAGGAAGTCAGAGCTGGCCCTAACCAATATGATGCCCTAGGCAAGATCTTGGCTGGTGCTCCCTTGAACAGATGCTAGTTCCGCCTCCAACCCTGTACCCCATTCCCAGCACCATCACCCCTCACCCATACCAGTCCACATTTTGATGCTCTTACCTCCTATATTTTAAATAGGAACAGTGTGCACATTCAGTGCCAGCCCAAAACGGTGCATGTTCTTGCTGGGAAGGGGCATGGCCACACAATAATACCCCTAGTTGAAATTATGCCACACAGTACTGCAAATTTATTCATATTGTATCATGCAATAGTATCTCTTCTTCTTGTTACATCACACGGTAGTACCACATTACTCCTCACAGTAGTGCCTCTTATTCACATTACACCACACCATATTGCTCTTTATTCACATTAGACCACGCAGTAGTGCCCTTTCTTTATGTTACACCACAAAGTACTGTAGTACACCTTATACACATAATGCCGCACATTAGTAATGGATTTCGTATGCAGATAGAGCCGCAGTCACACACAGAATATAGGCATGCTGCATATCATTTTAATCAGCAGAAGCTGCTTGTGCCCCATGGCATTCCAAATGCCCTAGGCATTTGCCTAGTTTGCCTATGCCTAGGGCCGGCTCTGGAGGAAGTCACTGCCACTCGGCAGCTCATGAGCACTTTTTCAGGTATCTTCAGTGGTGAAAGTGGGTGGGTACACGCGGGCATGGTGTACCCTTAAGAATTTAGCCGTGGGTATGCCATACCCACCACCGCCGGGCCGCCGCTCCCTCCTCCGCTGCTGCTGTGAGGGGAGGAGAGTGCAGCGTGCACCTCTCCTGCCCCTCAGTGTTTATCTTCAATTCGTCACCGGCTCATGAGCCAATCAGAGCTTGCGGACCAGCAGCCAGGCTCCTGATTGGCTGCTGGACCGCAAGCTTTGATTGGCTCATGGATTGGCGCCTAATTAAAGGTAGACACCCGCACCACCACCGGAGACTGAGGGGCAGGAGATGTGCATGCTGCACTCTCCTCCCCTCACACACAGGACAGCAGCAGCGCAGTAAGCAGCAGGGGAAGGGGGGGCACTGTGAGGACATGTGTATCTGGCACTGGGGGCATATCTGGCACTGGAGACATATCTGGCACTGGGGGCATCTCTGTATCTGGCACTGGGGCATATCTGGCACTGGGGGAACATGTGTATCTGGCACCGGGGGGGGGCATTTCTGTATATGGCACTGGGGGCATATCTGGCACTGGGGGAACATGTGTATCTGGCACTGGGGGCATTTCTGTATCTGGCACTAGGGGCATATCTGGCACTGTGGGGACATGTGTATCTGGCACTGGGGGCATTTCTGTATCTGGCACAGGGGACATATGTGTATCTGGCACTGGGGGCATATCTGGCACGGGGGGCATTTCTGTATCTAGCACTTGGGGCATTGTATATCTGACACAGTGGGGGCATTTGTGTATCTGGCACTGTGAGGCAATGTGTATCTGCCACTCTGGGGGCATTTGTGTATCTGGCACTGTGGGGCAATGTATATCTGGCACTCTGGGGGCATTTGTGTATCTGGCACTGTGGGGCAATGTGTATCTGGCACTGTGGGGCAATGTGTATCTGGCACTGTGAGGCAATGTATATCTGGCACTCTGGGGGCATTTGTGTATCTGGCACTGTGGGGCAATGTGTATCTGGCACTGTGGGGCAATGTGTATCTGACACTGTGGGGCAATGTTTATCTGGCAGTATTGAGGTCATATGTGTATCTGCCCCCCCCCCCCATATATGTATCACGCTCCCATTTTCATTGGCCGCACCCATTTTTGCGCGCGTGCCTTCTGTGTACGCACATAGTACCTATAAAACATTTTTTCTGCTTGCACCACTGGGTATCCTTTGCATTTGAAGTGCCAGGGTTGCGGTAAGGATCTGCGAGGGTGATCGTGAGTTCCAGAGCAACAGAGTCAAGAGCAGAAGTAAGGGAAATTTTATATAGGGAAGTGGCTTGTTCAGGGCAGGAAAGAGAATAATAGGGACAGAAGTGAGTCGACCAGGGAGGATAAGGATACGGTGTTGATACCCTCAGTATTATACTTAGTCATGGTATTCTTGGGAGACAGAGATGGAGAATAAGTGAGAGAGAAGGTGATGGTTAAAGCAGTGAAATGGTATAATCAGAAATATTACAACAATAAGTGAAAACTAGATCAAGCGAGTGTCCATTCACATGGGAAGGTGGGAAGGTCCATTGGGACAGACCAATTGACGATGTGAGGGTAAGGAATTTAGAGGCAGAGGATTCTGTGGGGACATCAATAGGGATATTTAAGTACTCTACAATGAGGGTGGTAAGGTGTGAAGAGAGGAAGTGTGTGAGCCAGTTAGCAAATTTGGCAAGAAATTTGGAGTTAGGACCAAGGGGGCAATAAAGTACAGCTACTCAAAGGTCAACAGGTTCAAAGAGACAAGTACCATGAACTTCAAATATAAAAAATGTAAGATGTGGATCTGAGGGCATGAGTTGTTAAGAGTAACCAGGGGAAAGAATGACCAAAGCACTACCCCCATGGCATCCCTCGGGCCGGGGGGCGTGAGAGTACATGAGGCCCCAGAGGAAAGAGCCTCAGGAGAAGTAATGTCAGAGAGGGGAATCCAGGTTTTGGTGATGGCTATGAGATTCAGTGGGCTGGAGATGAAAAGGTCTTGAGTGGAAACCAGTTTGTTATAGACAAATCTGGCATTCCAGGGGGCACAGGTGAGAGGGACCTAGTTAGTGGGAGAGATGCAAATGAGATCATCAGGGTTGCTGTAGCATAGATGTGAGTTTAACTTGGAGGACAAAGATGAAGAGAGTGCAGTGATGGTGTGGGCTCCTGAGCTAGGAACGGCAATTGCTAGTGTTCTGCAGGGAGGAAGTTTAGTATGATGCGGCTGGAGATGAGAAGATGTGACAGGGAGAGGAGTGAGGGAGCAGGGATTAGTTGTGGGGTAGTAGAACCATGGTGGGGGAGAAGTGAATGTAAACAGAAGAAAGAGAGAGGTTGGGAATGGAAGCAGTGGGGTGCAAGGGAGACAGAGGAGGGGAGAAAGGGAGAGGAGTAAGTCCAGGAGAATGTGGGGAAGAATACAGGTGGGAACTGGCAGTAGAATAAAAGATTACTGTATGTAGACACTAAGGGGCAGATTTATTAAGCCTGGTGAAGTGATAAAGTGGAAGGTGATAATGCACCAGCCAATCAGCTCCTAACTTCCATGTTACAGGCTGGGTTTGAAAAATGACAGTTAGGAGCTGACTGGCTAGTGTGTTATCATCTTCCACTTCACCAGGCTTAATAAAGCTGCACCTGCAGTACATTTGAAGAAATGCATGGAAAAGTAAAGTTTTGGTAAGAATGTATTCACAATGACAATAGTTTTAATTAGTTTGAATAATTATAGAGTTTTTATGCGTGACGAAAGTAAATACTAAAGTAGACAATGGGGGTAATTCAGACCTGATCGTAGCAGCAAATTTGTTAGCAGCTGGGCATAACTATGTGCACTGCAGGGGGGACAAATATAACATGTGCAGAGAGAGTTAGATTTGGTTGGGGTGTGTTGAAACTGAAATCTAAATTGAAGTGTAAAAGTAAAGCAGCCAGTATTTACCCTGCACAGAAACAATGTAACCCACCCAAATCTAACTCTCTTTGCACATGTTATATCTGCCCAAACCCCCCCCCTCCCCCCCCCCCCTTCCCCGGCAGTGCACATGGTATTGCCCAGCTGCTACCAAATTTGCTGCTACGATCAGGTCAGAATTACCCCCAATGTTAGAATGGAGAGGATGTGAGGGTAGGCTAAACATCAAGGGTAACTCAGACAGTACTTTCAGGGGTTTAAAGGCAAATTGACATTGGTCCATTAGCTCCAGTTATGCAGTCAGATGTTTTTGAAAAACAAAAATCCAGCACAAATAGTTGCAAGCAAAGTGGTAAGTCTTGCAGTGTCCAAGCGAGTGACTTCAGTGTGCAGAGAGTACAGTTGGTGTTTGTATGGGAGAGTCAGCTACCTCACAATTGTTGGAACGAAGCTGCCCTTCTGAAGCAAAGATGGCTGATAGAATGCTCTTCTGTTTTCTTTTGGTTTAACATCAGTGTAACAGAAATGATGCTTAAAATCTAATTACACTTTGAAAATATGTACATAATGAGCCCCACACAGCCTAGTCAGCCTGTAACCTATGGAATGAACTTAAATAAAGCTGTAAGGCACAAGTGCTCATTAATTGGAAACTACCCCTAATACTCACCCATTACAAAAGATATCAATAAAAGGCATAATCAAACAACAAGGCATACTATGTATCTGGAATTTAAAATTAATGCATGCCTCACACAAACTAGAGATTGCCAATTTATCTACAATCATGGGTAGGTTGTAATGCTACCCTAGTTTGGCGGCCGCGCGGGATGCTTGCCGAACTCGGTTGTTTTTCTAAAGGGGCAATTACTTACAAGGCCGTCCGAGTTCGGCCGGCATCCCGTATGGCCACAGGACTCGAACAGCATTACATCCGGGCCAATATATTAGAAGGTACAATAGCAAATGTCTGACACCAACTGTACAGCAATGTTGAAAATTTGGTTACATATATACATATATATATAGCAGAGCAGTATCAGACCGGCACTCCCATCGGTGGTTTACACAAGCTCCGGTGCCCTCAGTGAACAGTACTGTAGAAATAGACAAAAAACTGCGGCACTCAAAGTCTTAAACATGAACAGTGTATTCAATATGCCATCATAAAAGCTCCAACGTTTCGGGCTGTCCCGCCCCTTTGTCAAGGTGAACATTACAAAGCAAAAACCACACACTTATCTAAATACCAAAAGAAGCCCGCCAAAGTGGCCCGCACCGCCCAAGGTCCAGAGTGCTTGGTTCGGGATCCGGCGCCTACCACGCGCGTCATCGGGTGCGTCGCATCGGGTTGCCATAGTTACCAGGACACCCGGCTCGGCTCCCGGTACGTGCTGGAATAGAAAAATAAGTGTTTAAATTATTACAGTGTTTAAATACATATGTTTACAGTTATAATATGCAAGTCATGTAAAAACGGTGAGCAAACGAAGGATGCATTGCTCAAGGTACAAAAAGAAAAAGGATGGATGCTACTGGCCCTACATAGGAACCCCACAGCGTACTTCCATCACTGTACTTACTACTGTATATTCCGCACAATAAAAATAGATAATACTGTATAGATCAACAATAATCGGTGGCTGTCATCCCTCAGAGGGCGTACACTCATTTTATAAATATATATATATATATATATGCAAAAACCAATCAAGTGCCCGCAATTACATAAGCAAGGCAGACATAAAAGTGTCAGATATAAAAAGTGTAAAAGTATACTGTTATAGACATCTATAATAATCCATAGTGATCCAGTGAGGACGTATAGTAGTAAAATAGAAAATCATTGTTCAAAATTCCGTGACTTCAACATCTAAAGTGCATAATTATTTTGAAAGTGCTAGGGTGCATTATACTGTGATATTAAAATTATGTGCAGGACTATTCAAACATTAAAAACTTGATGGAGCATATATATATGCCATATTTAGTAGTGGTCACAGCACACCATAACAGATGATTGCCCGGCTGAAACACCGCACAGGCCACCTTATTATAGGGCCCAAACCTGTTCTAAAACATGCTCTTTGATTTAAAGTAAAGTCATAATACAAAGGTTTATATCAAAGTGACGGGCCAAGCCAGTCCGTATGTGGCGGTATTTAAAGATGTTCACTTTTATGTTCGTTCCTATAGGAACACGTTCCATGGCATAATTTCGTTCAAGCCCCTGGGGTTCAAAAATCCATTTTGCTTCCTTACGCAATAACTTGCCTTCACGGTCGCCTCCTCTGTGACTTTTTGGTACATGATCTATGATCAATTGTTTAAGGTCACCCATAGAGTGACCCTTTTCGGCAAAGTGCTTGGCCACTGGCTGGTCCGCACCTATAGTGTATATAATAATGACACATATAGTGTATATAATAACGTGCCCCTGTAAGCTGTACTACCTAGGCAAATCGAGCAGATCTCTACGAGAAAGAATGGCCCTACACAGGTCAGCTATCAAACAAGTCCTACTAGGAAAAGATGCAGACCATCCTATCAATCCTAAAGTATCGTTTAGTCCACCTGGACGTAACATCTTTAGTTTAAAAATCCATATTTATATATACATATATATATATATATATATATAATAAAATAAGTACTTTAAATGCAATACTCTGCAGCAGTGTTGAAACTGTGATTACCTGTAGCTGACAAGGAGAAAGGCAGAGTTAATTAACATTCGCTGTCAACTGTAAATATAACTAATAATGCTTTGAAAATGTGCACCATACAGCCTATTCAGGATGTAGTTATGTGACCGACGGTCAGACGACCCATGGTCACAATACCGACCACTACATCCCACCTGCTCAAAATCCCACCAGTCGGCATGGCGACCAACAGGGACTGTTACCACTTGTGGGTGTCCACGGCACTCATAGAGTGGGAATAGAACCTGTGGCGAGCATAGCGAGCCACCAACCCCACTGCATCGCGAGCGTAGCAAGCCCACAAGGGGCTTTGTTGCGATCGCCCCCCCCTCCCCCCTTCCCACCGGGCGTCTCGCAGCCAAGATCCTGCCATCAGTGTTGTGACCGGCGGTCACAAATACCCAACCCGCCTATTGGGTCAGCAGCATATGGAATGCCACACAGTAGCCCTGAACATTATTTCAAATAACAAGCTTATATGTGGTTCCTCTATGCCTTAGTTTTAGTATTTTAATATGTGGCATTGTGAATTCCAAGAGTCTGCATACCCAACTGTAGCTGACATGGTTAGTAATGCTGCATACTAATATAATGTTTCTTAATATTTTTACATATATTACCCAATACCCACAGATGTGTTGGATGGAGCCCCCGTGCTATAAACAAGGTCTTTCCTAGGAAGATGACCTCTATTTTGCTAATCTAGCAAAAATATGCTGCCAATAATCCCTGTTAGTAAGGGCATAGAAACATTGCGAAAAAGCAGTACTGCCAAGGGTGAAAGTACAAGATACAATAAACAAATAATAAATATCCCTGGTGCAGTGTCCACGTTATAGATAAAACATGCCTCCCAACTTTCATATTGCTCAGGGCGGAACCTTCCGCCTCTGGAAAGGGGACGGAGCCTCAGAAGAAGGGGCTGAGCCTTAGGAGAAGAGGGTGGGGCATCACATTACGACCCCTGTTTTCACTTCCACCCCCCCAGTGGGACAATGCCCGAATAGCTAGACTGTCCCGCTGGAATCGGGACAGTTGGGAGGTATGGATAAAACATGTAACTAAAGCAACTGGTTGAAAAAACAGGGAAAACTTTCTTAAAGCTAAACAAAAAGGAGTAACAGACTGTGCTGTGTTGACTTGAAAATATAAATAATATATTACTCTAAAGGTGGGTACACACTGGAAGATATATCTGCCGATCAATTGTTGAGCATACACACTGCCCGATCCGTCGGGGACTGACGTCATGAACTGGGCGGGCTTATACACACGCCCACCCAGTTCAGCTGTCAATCACCGCCTGCCGCAGCATGTGTATGGGCGGTTGGCCGACCGCCCGTACACACACAGCGACGCACCAGTATATCGGTAGATATATTGGCCATCGGCTGTGCTGCTGGGCCGATGCGATACGTCTGTGAACGACGGAGTTCACAGACGTATCGGCTGTACACACTGTCCGACGGACCCGCGATATATCGGCCATTCAAGAGAATGCCCGATATATCGGCCAGTGTGTACGGGCCTTAACAGTGCCTCATAAGACAAAATGTATTAGTTATAACAATCAATAAAATGCAAGAAAAACACATACAGTAGACTAATTAGCCATAACGTTACTTCTATTCATAAATTCCATAAACTCACATGTGTCCTAGATAGTGCAGGGACAAGTAGCCTCTATTTCTACAAAGTGCAGGTATGTGTATAACTGATTTTGCCAGGTTAGGATAAAGTCAGTCATGTAAACAAATGAATGTTAAATCAGTATACTGTATTTTACGATATCTTTTCATTTGGTAACAATCTCCCACAGGTTTCCCACAGGCTATTATTATATGGATTACAAACAAGGGTCTTGTTGATTTCTCAATCTAAAATGTAGTTTCAGCAGCACTTATGAATCGCTGTCAGTCGGAGATTTTAGGTCACCACTTGGTGCCTAATTCAGACCTGATTGCAGCAGCAAAGTTGTTAGCAAATGGGCAAACCCATGGAGTTAATTCCCACAGCAGGCGATCAGGTCTGAACTGCGCATGCGAGAATAGTGGGGGATACCGCACTAGACCAATGATCTTTTGCTTACCAGCATAAAGAAAGCAACATGTAGATAAATACTAAGGATAAATTCCTCTAAATTCATATATTGGTGGTGCACCTAGAGTCAGTGTTGTACTAAACAGTTATACAAAAGGAGAAAGACAGAAGACTCTTTTGTGGGTGTACTCTTAGAATCAGTCAAAAGAAGACTATAGTGTAGAAATATTAAAATATAAAGATTTAATGATACATTGCTAAAATAAAACAGTTGGTGTATCCAACATGGACATAATAACAGAAATTAAACACAGAAATTACACACAGTGGTTACAGAAATTAAACACAGTGGTTAAAAGTCTGTCACTCTGGAGGTCTCTCGTTTACTAGCAAATGCTTATAAACCCTGAATAGGGGGACCAAATATGTTATATTCGTAGTCAGTACCGGTCACCGAAATCAAGAACAGGTGTCATATGAGCCTAAATAGGATATATTTGCTACTGTGTGCAAGAATAGATAGTACCAATAAAAAAAATTGCGGTACAGAAATTAAGAGAAAAATAATTCTGATAAATGAATAGTACAATAGAAGGTAGAAATAGAAATAAAGATCATTAGAAAAAAGAGGTGAATCTGCTGTCCGCGTTAGGCTCAAAGCTTATAAATCACTTCAGCCTCTACTACACTCGGTCTTCCTAGGGGGTCACCCACCCTAGTACTGACCAAGCCCACACTGCTTCGTTTCCAAGATCTGACAAAATCAGGTGTTTACAGTGTGGGTTGATAGTAGAGGTACAAATACCCTGGTTGATCTGGGATCACTGATGAGAGTTCACATAAGAAATGAATCAGAAGCAAAAAGTAATAAGTAGTGAAAAATAGAATGGATGGATCTGCTGCCAGCGTTAGGCAAAGGTATTAGGGTGAATCACCCGTTACCTCTGAATCACTGGAGAGACTCCGGAATAATACTAGAGAAAATTAGTGGAAAACAAGTGTACTTTTTTTTATACAAACAGATTCAAAAACGTTTGACTGTAATTGTCCAAAATCTGCTATATACCCAGAGCAATAGCTAGCATAGATATAAAAGTAATCCTATTGATAGTAAATGCCATTAGGCATATGATTAGAACACCTGGATATATCACAGAACTATTGGTATAGATTTGGTATAAAAGTGATGATAACACAATATACACAGCAAGGATGATAAATGTCCTATATGTTTTGCTCAGCTGCACACCGCAAGAATATATCACAGTACTGATCGTATAAATATAGTATGAATATAGCAATAACAAAATCACACAAAATAGCAAAGATAATGAAAGTCCTATGTGTCTTGCTCAGCTGTACACCCAGCAATTAGTTCAGCTTGTAGAAAAATATAGGCTACATGTAACAGCAAATGTTACAATAGTGGGGGTCATTCTGAGTTGATTGCTCGCTAGCAGTTTTTAGCAGCCGTGCAAACACATTGTCGCTGCCCACCGGGGAGTGTATTTTCCCTTTGCAGAACTGTGAACGCCTGTGCAGCAGAGCGCCTGCAAAAACATTTTGTGCAAAACAAAACCAGCCCTGATTCTAATGTTGGAGGGTTGGCTTTTGACGTGACACACCCACCCAGCATTCGCCCAGCCATGCCTGCGTTTTCCCCGGCACACCTGCGTTTTTCCAAACACTCCCTGAAAATGGTCAGTTGACACCCAGAAATGCCCCCTTCCTGTCAATCTTCTTGCGTTGTGCCATGCGTCTGAAAGCTTTGCTAGAACCTGTGTAAAACCACAAAGGATTTTGTACCCATACGTCACGCGTGCGCATTGCGGTGCATATGCATGCGCAGAAATGCTGATTTTTAGCCTGATCGCTGCGCTGTGAACAACAGCAGCTGGCGATCAACTCGGAATGACCCCCAGTGTTCAAAACATAACAGTGATAATAGCTGATATATGCACAGACCACACTGCTGCCCAATTGTAATAAAAGTTACAGCCATAAATAAATATATGATGGCTGAGGAATCAAGACAATGGGTATGCAAAAATAAATGAGCACAATAATAACATCGCGAGCCAAGAAGAAATAATCAATATATAAAATAACTAATAAGGAAAGCTTGTGAGGCTGTCAGATATTATTACCCCATGCTCCTCCAGTGGATTTAGACAAGGCTGGTGGTAATAAAATAGGCAGCGGTCCGTGAGTCCTTTAGGGCTGAAGTGGTGAGCAACGGGGGTCAAAATGACTGAGCTGACACTGGTGCGACTACCGAGAGGACTGGCGGGAGGTCCGTGAATTCCTTGCTGGTTAGGGCGGTGTGCGCTGGAAGACCAGATGAGCGGTGACCGGACTGGAGATGGTACGGCTGAAGGAGAGGGACTTATGGAACGGAAGACGCATTTCACCCTTGTAGGCTTGTTCACTTCCTGTAGCACTTCCTTCGCAGACATTGCAGTGTGCCGGCGCATGCCAGAAATGCGATCAGCATCTCAGCCCAGCGATCGCCTCTGCCTGATTGAATGGCAGAGGTTTTCGCTGGGCGGGCCGGCGGTATTGGGCCTCCATTTTTGGGGTGTGGTCTGGACAACGCAAGCGTGCCAGGACCGTGCAAGGGGGTGTGCCGCGGTGGCTGTGTAACGTCACACGCAGCCGCTGCGACCCAGAGAGTGACTGGTAGCTCCCTGCCAGCGCGCAGGAGCTGCACTGGTAGGGAGCTACTCTTCAGGTACAAAGCATTGCCGCCGTGTGATGTTTATGAATGTGTGCGGGGGAGGAAGGCAGAGCCAGACATGTGGGGCATGTCTGTGAAAGTGATCGTAGATGTGCTAAATTTAGCACATCTGCGATCAAATCTGAATTACCCTCCATGTGCACTGCAGGGGGGGGCAGATATAACATGTGCAGAGAGAGTTAGATTTGGGTGGGGTGTGTTCAAGCTGAAATCTAAATTGCAGTGTAACTATAGAGCAGCCAGTATTCACCCTGCACAGAAACAATATAACCCACCCAAATCTAACTATCTTTGCACGTTATATCTGCCCCCCCTGCAGTGCACATAGGGCCTAATTCAAACCTGATCGTAGATGTGCTAAATTTAGCACATCTACGATCAGGCACACTGACATGTGGGGGGACCAGTAGCGGATCTTGCCACGGGCAAGCAGGACTTTTGCCCGGGGCGCCGCCTTCCGTAGGGCGCCGGCGCCATCCGGAGGGCGCCGCACCATGGCAAGATCCGCCACTGTGCCCCCTGCTGTGCCCCACTGTGCCCCCCGCTGTGCCCCCCGCTTTGAAGGGAACCAGATGCATAGCGTCTAGTTTCCCTTCATGGAGAGGACCTTGTTGTGCGGTGCGCGATGACGTCATCGCGCACCGCACAGCAAAGGACCTCTCCATGAAGGGAAACTAGATGCTACGGTCTAGTTTCCCTTCATGAAGAGGACCTTTGCTGTGCAGTGCGTGATGACATCATCGCGCACCGCATAGCATAGTGGCACAGACACAAGGGGTCATAATTGACCTCTAGCGTCTATGCTGTTCTATGGGAGAGATGTCATTACGTCTCTCCCATAGATGGAGGAGAGGAGATGAGTGGCGCGGCGTTGGCGGAGGAGGTCTGCAGCAGTCTGGATCAGGAACGGGGATAGTAAGTATATATTTTTTTATTTTATTTTTTCTTTCAGCGGCGCTACAGGGGGCACAAATGGGGGCGTAACTGACCACGCCCCCATTCGAAGCCACGTCCCTATACTTTGCCCGTGGCGCCACAAGGGCAAGAACCGGCCCTGGGGGGGACGCCCAGCACAGGGCTAGTCTGCCCCACATGTCAGGCCTTACCCCGTCACACAAGTACAAAAGCATCACACAGCGGCGATGCTTTTGTAATTGAAGAGTAGCTACCGACAGTGCAGCTCCTGCGTGCTGGCAGGGAGGTACTCATCGCTGTGCTGGTCGCTGTGGCTGCGTGTGACATTATGCAGCTGCCACGGCCTGCCCCTCCGCACGGTCCAGGCATGCCTGCGTTGCCCGGACCGCGCTCCCTAAATGGCAGCTAAACGCCGTTGGCCCGCCCCCTCCCATCCAGGGAACGCCTCTGCCTGTCAGTCAGGCAGAGGCGATCGCAGGGCTGAGACAGCCGTCAGCTGTCTGGCATGCCTCGGTGCACTGCGGCGCCGGCACATGCGCAGTTCATAACTGATCGGCTGCTGTGCGAAAACGCACAGCACCGATCAGGTCTGAAGTAGGCCCATGGTTTTGCCCATTTGCTAACAAATTTGCTGCTGCGATCAGGTCTGAATTAGGCCCTTGATCTCTAACTATAGTGCAAATGCCGGGCAAATTTCAGTGAATAACATGAGAGGCAGGACTCTTTAGATTCCTGTCTAGTTTCATTGTGAAGGACACTTTTCTCAAAGGATCAGCAAGCAAGTTGGATCAGCCAACAGAGCTAAAATGTCTAGTTACGGCACTGCCTTACTGTACTAGAGTTGCATGTGCACTCTACAAATCCACTTCTCCAGGTGGAATATGGAGTCAGGGGCGTAAGTCCATCCCAGTCGCCCAGAGCAAGTTGAAGTTTGGTGCCCCGCCTGCTTCAAAGAAAAAAGGGAAAACAAATATGTGTGTGTGTGTGTGTGTGTGTGTGTGTGTGTGTGTGTGTGTGTGTGTGTGTGTGTGTAAACATACACGACTTACATCATTATATACAGTGGTCGAAGTGGGGGTATGGAAAAAGGAAAGGGTTAGTGCTCACCAAAGGTATGTGCAAAAAAGTAGGGGTGTGGATTCATAGGGAAGTGGTGTGGCCACAGAATAGTACCAATTCACATTACATCGCACAGTAGTGTTCGATAGTCACATTACACCTCACAGTAGTACCCCTTGTACACATTACGCTTGGTAGAGCCTCCTGTTCAACACAGGAAAAACAAAAACACAGGAAAAAAAACGTATTCATGCCCTTTACATTATTTGTCATTTCTGCTCCTTATTGTAATGCCCCTTACACATTATGCCACACACCGTAATGCCCATTATACATTATTTCACACCATAATGCCCATTCCACATTACTCCACACACTGTAATGCACATTCCACATTATTCCACACACCATAATGCCCATTCCACATTATGCCACACACCGTAATGCCCAATACACATTATTTCACACCGTAATGCCCATTACACGTTATGCCACACATTATGCCATACACTGTAATGCTCATTACACATTATTTCACACCATAATGCCCATTCCACATTACTCCACACACTGTAATGCACATTCCACATTATTCCACACACCATAATGCCCATTCCACATTATGCCACACACCGTAATGCCCAATACACATTATTTCACACCGTAATGCCCATTACACGTTATGCCACACATTATGCCATACACTGTAATGCTCAAGACACATTATGCCACATACAGTTATGCCGCTGACACCATTTTATGCTCCACACATAATAATGTCCCCCTACAAACTGTGTCCACAGTAAGGCCCCTAATTATTTTTAAATTACCTGCTCGTTGCCAGGGGTCTCATGCTCATTGCCAATGGTTTCATGTCCTGGGTTCCATGCTCATTACCAGTGGTTTCATGCTCGTTGCCAGAGATCTTATGCTCATTGCCAATGGTTTCATGTCCTGGATTCCATGCTCGTTGCCAGCGGTTTGTGCTAGTTGCCATCGGTTTCATGCTCATTGTCAGTGCACCATTTTTAAAGGGACAAAGGGTGCCAATTTCAAAGTGTAATACTGGCGCTAGGCACCAAGTGTAAAAACAAAAAAAAAAATTTTTTAAATGTTTGCTCTGCCACGGCCAGACCTTCTCTGGTGGCTGCGGCAGTGATGGATTAACCCCCGGCATGCTGCGCCGTGGGAGCGGGGATGTAAAGGAGCAGCTGCAGCCAGGAGACCTGTCCAGGGCCACAGCATTCAGTGCAGACAGCTGCCCAGCAGCACAAGGTGGCACTACAACTGTTAACCCCTGGTGCGGTGAGCTGCGCTGCACTGGGGGAACTGGGGGGTGAGAAGCCGCTGCAGCCAGGAGAGCTGTCCCTGTCTGCAGCACTCAGTGCCAAGTGCTGGATACCGGGAACTCCACTCCTAGCACCCCAGCCACACAAGGTGGCAGGAGAACCTGGTGCACCAGGGGTGGAGGGAGCAATGGCTTCCGGTGCGGCGGGGGGGACCCGCTGCAGCCCGAGTGTGCCGCACACAGGGGGACCAGGCTAGCCGGCTCCCTGAGCAGTGCTGAGGGCTCCACCCAGGGGACCGGGAGCTCATCTCTTCTCTGTCGGCCCTGTTCAGTGCTCAAAGTGGTGGTATGCCATACCATTGTATACCGCCCCACTTTGAGGACTTCTTATATAGATATAGCACTCAACCGGTCTACGAGGACTGACACCCACAGTGAATTGACAGAGCTCCTGCTAAGCTGTGATTCAGCCATCTGCAGCATGCAAAATCAGAGTTCACAGCAGGTCCCAACGCACAGTCCAGAAGCAGCAGGTGCACCGTCACTTGGTGCAGTGCAGACTAAGCGGTACCTAGCAGTAGCCATCTTGTCCACTATTGCAGGTGCTAGCAGAGCTCCTGGGGCAGAGCCGATTTAATTCTGCAGCAGTGGGTATGCCTCAGAGCTTCACTGGAAGAGCAGCACACATTGGATCCTTCTACACAGATTTTGCTGTACATCCTGGTGCCCCTTCAGGGCTTGGAGTCCGGACACAGGTGTCTCTATTGCCTCTAGGAGTTACATCCCTGTACAGAGTTCTGTGCAAGTCTTATTTACCTGGAACGCAATATACAGAGCTGCTTCATTGACATGTACAGTAAACAATGTAAATTTTATACCTCAGAGTGGGATTTACGTAGAATTATAAATGATATCCATTATTGCAATCCCCAGTAATATTCTTACATGGTGTACAGAATTGCACTGCTCTAGATGAAGACTTATTTGTTTAATTCCCAATAATATGATTATACTAATCTCTAGTCTGAATAACCTTTTTTTGCATTTTCTCAATATATAATCCATGTGGACTAATTTAAGCAAAATAAATAAATGATATAGTTTATATTTTTATTGAATGTTTATATAACACGAATCAGAGAAGAACTCTGGGTCACAGTATTATTTATACAGGATTTAGGAAAAATTACTGCCTCATTAGGGGGATTTATAAAACCACAAAGGAAGTTAAAAACTTGTTTGTGTGAGTTAAAATGTGATCATACTGTAGTTCATATTAACATTAAGGGGAGAACGCATATTAATATCTGCACATAAGTAAATACAGTATGCCGAGGTGTACTTAAATGAGATATATATATTTTATTTTATTATTATTATTATTATTATTATTATTATTATTATTATTATTATTAGTTTTATTTTGCTGTAAAATCTAAGGGGTATATTTATGAAAGTAATTTTGCAGGAAATCCCTTAAATAAGATATGTTAGGGTGATCCACATATTAATGAGGAGTCATATTTTGAGTTACATGTTCAAGCTGAGACGGGAGCTAAGACAGCTAAATACAAATCCCTGAGTGAAGCGTTATCTATAAGCTTTGAGCGATATAGAGATTCATCCTCTGCATTAACACCTGACACATATGTATGAAACAAAAAGCTAAGTATCTCCAGCACTTTAGAAGAAGGGACCACAGCAGATATCTCCAATATCTGCCTCAATTCCACTATTTCTGACCTAAAAGCCGCCCGGGTTTCTTTGGAGGCTGCTAAACTGTAAAATATGTCAAGCTTAGTCCTCGGAGCTAATGCCATCAATAATAAAAAGAACGTGGTAAAACTAAGACGTAGATAGTGCAGAGGTTCCTATACTCGGTCTTCAAGGAACCCTACGGTCCAGGTTTTAACAAAAACCATGCTTGTGGACAGGTTAATATGATTTAACTATCTATGTCCAGCCATGGAATCCTTAAAATAATATCCTTTATTAGAAACATCATGGGAAGAAATGTAATCAATGTGCAGGTCTGGTAGCATTAAAACTTTCTGTAAATCGATGCATATCATCTGCAATTATAAAGTTACTAGATTTATTTTGCAACTTGATGGCCACATGCTACGGTTTTTATATACTGTACAACAGGGCTGGCCAAACCGGTCCTCGAGATCTACCAACAGTTCATGTTTTCTAGGCCTCCTGGAGATCTGTAGAATTGTCAGTTAGGAATGAATGCAGCACATCTTAATTAGTAATGACTACACCTGTGCACCAGCTAGGTGGTCTGGAAAATGTGAACTGTTGGTAGATCTTGAGGACTGGTTTGGCCAGCCCTGCTGTACAATATTCCTATATAGACAGTTGTGTAGGCTAAATTGTTGATAGTTTAGTTAGAGCATATTTTTCACGTTTTATACTCAGCGTTGTTTTCTATTTTTTTTATAGATTTGTGTTTATATCTGTTGTGCATAAAAAGAGCAACTATAATTACACTGAAAGTTCTTATCACATACCATATATAGAAAGCCATCCTGAAAGTGAATAACCAGCTTCATCATTGTCTCCTTCCTAAGAATCCACTGTTAATTTGGGTACACACTTAACAATTTGTACCCAGCATGACACTGCGGGCGATGGGACCCGATTCTGGCAGCAACAGAACAACCTTCGCTAGCGATATCTTCCACTGGCTCTGCATGCAGGGGCAATGGAGGATGTCGCTGAAGATGAGTGCTCTCTAGACGATGTGCCCGATATGCCAGTCCAATCCACCAGATCGGATGACATATTGTCTAGTGTGTACCCACCATTAGAAGGAGCTGTACACTTCAAAGAAGGAACATCATATGGAACATTGTATGTTGTAACATGTGTCTATGTAAAGTAGAACTCAAGTGGACTCTGGATTAACTGATACCAATGAGATACTGTACAAATGCTATATCTATGTGCTAATATCACCCATTGCCCAATGCGCTTATGCCACTGAATGGAACCACGCCCCAGAGGGATATATGCAAAACATCCTAAGGTGGATGCTTAAATTAGCCTTCTGTCGACCCCAGGCCCACAACTTTTATTTGTTCCTGATGACCTCCTGGTAGTCATTACAGACTTTCAAGTTATTACACTACTTCATCACTTTGGACTTTTCCAATAGTAATGCTGCATCCCTGTCTGGAATGCCATGGGCACAACACGTCTTCCTCAGGAAGCAAGCCTTTGCACTAAGAAAAGCAAGCACAGACACAAGCACTTTGTTTCATGTGAGAAACCCATTTTTATTTTATTTTTTCAATTATTCATTTTATGATTAAGCATCAACATTTCTTATTGGCCATGCTGTTTTATAATATGGATGTTTTTGTGCTGTATATATATATTTATAGGTTATGAAGCATTTTAAAAGGGATTTAGTTAATATCCCGGCGGTCAGGATCCCAGCTGTCAGAATACTGACGCCGAGATCCTGACCGCTGAGAATGCCGACAGCTGCGCCAGGGCTATTCCCACTCGAGGGCTTTCTAGCGCTCTCCCCGCTACCGGCATTCATTCATGTCGGTATACTGACCTCCGTGATCCCGGCCACTGGGATTCCATCCCCAACCAATTTTAAATACCTGTTTCTAGTATATTTGCTTTGTGTCATCAATTATTTATTCATATAAACACTGCAAGTGAGACTAATATCCTAAATATAACTTGCTATATATCTTTGAATACAATTGCATTGGTTCTTGGAAGTGAAGGAATGAACACCCCACACACTTGTGATTTTGTTAACTGATTCATTTATTTCACTGACCACTTGGCTGATCTTTTCTATATATTAATTTCTCAAAATTATATGACAAGGAGATTAAATCTTCACTATATGGGAATAATTTTGACCACAACTAGAGCCCACAAACTTGTTATTAGAGCTCGCATATTGTTAGTGTAACTAATTTCTCCTACTATTTTGACAGAGAATAATCAGTATGTCATATAAAGTACAGCGCCAGAGAAACACATAAAAACCTATCACTTTAACTCCTGGCTACTGTTTGGAAAGTCCCTTATACTCCTAGACACTACACCCACCCCTTTTTAATTTATTTTTTGTTTTATTATTAATAGTATTACTTGAGGGGTGCCAGTCAGAAGATATGCCTATAGGTCCTTAAAAAAGCCTTTGCCGGCCCCGCTATAAATCAAAGCCTCTTCCATGATCTAACATTTAGGTTATTCCAGTGGAGGATTTACCACAAAGCAGCAAAAGCATCTGCTTAGGGCCCAGTGTGTCAAAGGGGGCCCGCCAACAAGGCTGTATAAAGGGAATTTCTGGTGGACCATGAGCAATGCCGAAACTGTCTGAGAGCTGGGCTGGCTGAATACTCACAGCGGGCTGTCAGGGATTAGACAGTGTCTCCAGTCCTGCAGTATTGTGCATGTAAACCTACCAAGACACACGTGTGTATGAGGTCAGACGTGCAGAGAGAGGAGTCAGGGAGCACAGAGAAAAACACGAGGTCTTCTAGTGTACTTTATTAAAATATAACATCAACCTACTTCAAATTCCAATCAGGTGGGGGACAGTGTTATTAGTTATTAGGACAGTAAGTAGTGTATAACATCCACCTGCTACAATCATGGCTGGGGGTAGGCACACACTGACTGGTGATCAATATGCTATTATACTCTATTTTAATTACTACCTTGTATAGGAGATTCCTGCTACAATCAGTAAGGTACTGATATATAATCAATACAGTCAAACTGACCAAGGGGTGTAAAAATGGGTATTATTTAGAATGGTTAGGGGACCTACTACATACCTCCCAACTGTCCTGATTTTCGGGGGACAGTCTCGCTTTTTGGGGACTGTCCCACCCGCGGGCCACAGTGTCCCGCGGTGGGGGGGGGGCAGTTGGGAGGCTCCCACAGTGACGAAACTGGGGACATGGCTCGCGATCGTGGGTCCTCTCACGAAGCCATGCCCTCTTTTATAGGCCACGCCCACTTTCCCATCTTTGAACAAGGGCAAAGTTGGGAGGTATGCCTACTAGGCTGCTACAATCAGTTGGGGGGGGAGGCACTTATCTATAATGAGTACAGCACTAATGTCAATGATTGTAATACATAATATAGGTATGAGTGCCTGCATTATATATCAGTACCAAACTACCACCCCCCTCACCCCATCCACCTCCGCCAAACTCACGGATGGTGAATTGCATATATATAGTGGTGAGTTGACATTTCTTGTATTGTTGTACAGTATATCTTGAAAAAAGCTCAATAAATAGAGCTGAACAATTGACTACACTTTGGTATGCTGAGCATTGATTTGGATAGACCAAATCATGTATTGAATTGGATAGACACCGCTTTATGTCATGCTCCAGTCATATGTGACATTGTTGTTTAGGCTGCATACAGGAAATATTTATACATATATTGATTTAATGATTTATAGATAGAGGACTGCGCAGCAAAATGCTAACATATGCCTGTTTTGTTTCCTTGTCTGTAGGGGGGGGGGGGGGGCTGGGGAGGCTTTACAGCATCTGAGTGCGGCACCCTAGCAACGCATCAAGTGTTGCTATGGAGAGGCCGGCAGCAGCGCTCTGACGTTACAGGAAATGATGCCCGCAACCGTAAGCACCGGGAGACGCAATCCTGACCCGGCTCCAGCTGCTGACACTGGTCCCCTTCCTATATGGTTGGTTCTACATCGGAGTGGGAGAAGGGACTTTCTGATGTACCTAGGGGAGGAGACACGTCACCAGGGGGAGGAGTTACGGCCGAACAGGGTACCCGAAAAGTACCCTCGCGGGCTCACTGGCTCACTCCGCTTCACTCGCCACCTGATTACTAAAGGTAATAGTTGGTGGCGTGGATAGTAGAGGAACTATACTGCTGGCCTAGCTCCTCCCTCTTGTGTAGTAACTCATCCCCCTGACGGAAAAGGCCCCTTAGCCCACTTGAATCTAGCATCAACCCTTCCTATTTAGGTAAGTTTATACACTTATTCTGTATTGTATTCACTATCTGCTGTGAAAAAGGTGCTTTAGTGGCACCGAAACGTCGCCCTGTGATGGTGATACTATGATGTCTTTTCACAAAAAATTACTCGAAAAGATCATGGTGTGCCGCAGTTTCTTTTCTATATATGCATCCATTCCTTACTGAAGGCACCTGAAATGTAAACTATGTCAAGCAAACGAGTGTAGGTTAATTACATATGGATTTTATATATATATATATATATATATATATATATATATATATATATAGAAAGTTCCAAGAGTAACCACCAGAGGGATCAAACTCAGAGGGTCATTCCGAGTTGTTCGCTCGGTACATTTTTTCGCATCGCAGCGATTTTCCGCTTAGTGCGCATGCGCAATGTCCGCAGTGCGACTGCGCCAAGTAAATTTGCTATGCAGTTAGGTATTTTACTCACGTTTTTTTCTTCGTTCTGGTGATCGTAATGTGATTGACAGGAAGTGGGTGTTTCTGGGCGGAAACTGGCCGTTTTATGGGTGTGTGTGAAAAAACGCTACCGTTTCTGGGAAAAACGCGGGAGTGGCTGGAGAAACGGAGGAGTGTCTGGGCGAACGCTGGGTGTGTTTGTGACGTCAAACCAGGAACGACAAGCACTGAACTGATCGCAGATGCCGAGTAAGTTTGAAGCTACTCAGAAACTGCTAAGAGGTGTGTAATCGCAATTTTGAGAATCTTTCGTTCGCAATTTTAAGATGCTAAGATTCACTCCCAGTAGGCGGCGGCTTAGCGTGTGTAAAGCTGCTAAAAGCAGCTTGCGAGCGAACAACTCGGAATGAGGGCCTCAGATAGATCAGCACACTGCTTAAATGCAAGACGTTTTACTTATTTCAAAAGAAAGTGCAGATTATAGTAGCAAGCATATGGCACACATATCTGTAGCAGCATTTGAAATTGAACAATAGATACTTAACATCCCGACAGCTGTTTTGAATATCTTCTTCAGGGGAATGAATAAAGTGTCATAGTGCCGACCACTGCACACACCGCAGTGTCAGTTTTCAAAGTGTCTTGTGTATATATACAGTTAGAATTTAAGCAATAGTAGAATTGACACTAATGGGGATTTTTACACTATACCATGTCCTAAAATGCTTATATTTATATACCTGTAAAATCTAAAAATGGACATAGAGGCACTTCTTCTGTATAGATATATAGATTGTATATCAAAAAGGTGTGAGAGTGCTGTCCTTGGTGAAATATGAAAACTCTTATAATAAGAGGATGTGGGAGAGTGTAGAAAATATTACTAGTATCAGAACATTCTAAAATTATCTGAAATGTGCACCCTTTTATTTGGACAACAATAATTAAAAACTTACTCCCTTAGGTAGAAATAGATTGACAAGGATAAATATGATACATAAATCTATGTGATTTATAGTGATGAGCGGGTTCGGTTCCTCGAGATCTGAACCCCCCACCGAACTTCACCCATTTTACACGGTTCCGAGGCAGACTCGGATCCTCCCGCCTTGCTCGGTTAACCCGAGCGCGCCCGAACGTCATCATCCCGCTGTCGGATTCTCGCGAGATTCGTATTCTATATAAGGAGCCGCGCGTCGCCGCCATTTTCACTCGTGCATTGGAGATGATAGGGAGAGGACGTGCAGCGTTCTCTCAGTTTCTGTGTTCAGTGTGCTGCAAATATCTGTACTCAGTGTGCTGCAAATATCTGTGCTCAGTGTGCTTGCAAATATCTGTGCTCAGTGTGCTGAAAATATCTACGTTCTCTGCCTGAAAAATGTTCCATATCTGTGCTGCATTGTAGTATAGGAGGACAGTGCAGAATTTTGCTGACCAGTGACCACCAGTATTATATAGCAGTACGGTACAGTAGGCCACTGCCCTACCTACCTCTGTGTCGTCAAGTATACTATCCATCCATACCTGTGGTGCATTTTAGTTGTGCGCAGTATTATATAGTAGGAGGACAGTGCAGAATTTTGCTGACCACCAGTATATAATATATAGCAGTACAGTACAGTAGGCCACTGCTCTACCTACCTCTGTGTCGTCAAGTATACTATCCATCCATACCTGTGGGGCATTTTAGTTGTGCGCAGTATTATATAGTAGGAGGACAGTGCAGTATTTTGCTGACCACCAGTATATAATATATAGCAGTACGGTACAGTAGGCCACTGCCCTACCTACCTCTGTGTCGTCAAGTATACTATCCATCCATACCTGTGGTGCATTTTAGTTGTGCGCAGTATTATATAGTAGGAGGACAGTGCAGAATTTTTCTGACCACCAGTATATAATATATAGCAGTACGGTACAGTAGGCCACTGCTCTACCTACCTCTGTGTCGTCAAGTATACTATCCATCCATACCTGTGGTGCATTTTAGTTGTGCGCAGTATTATATAGTAGGAGGACAGTGCAGAATTTTGCTGACCACCAGTATATAATATATAGCAGTACAGTACAGTAGGCCACTGCTCTACCTACTTCTGTGTCATCAAGTATACTATCCATCCATACCTGTGGTGCATTTTAGTTGTGCGCAGTATTATATAGTAGGAGGACAGTGCAGAATTTTGCTGACCACCAGTATATAATATATAGCAGTACAGTACAGTAGGCCACTGCTCTACCTACCTCTGTGTCGTCAAGTATACTATCCATCCATACCTGTGGGGCATTTTAGTTGTGCGCAGTATTATATAGTAGGAGGACAGTGCAGTATTTTGCTGACCACCAGTATATAATATATAGCAGTACGGTACAGTAGGCCACTGCCCTACCTACCTCTGTGTCATCAAGTATACTATCCATCCATACCTGTGGTGCATTTTAGTTGTGCGCAGTATTATATAGTAGGAGGACAGTGCAGAATTTTGCTGACCACCAGTATATAATATATAGCAGTACAGTACAGTAGGCCACTGCTCTACCTACTTCTGTGTCATCAAGTATACTATCCATCCATACCTGTGGTGCATTTTAGTTGTGCGCAGTATTATATAGTAGGAGGACAGTGCAGAATTTTGCTGACCACCAGTATATAATATATAGCAGTACGGTACAGTAGTCCACTGCTCTACCTACCTCTGTGTCGTCAAGTATACTATCCATCCATACCTGTGGTGCATTTTAGTTGTGCGCAGTATTATATAGTAGGAGGACAGTGCAGAATTTTGCTGACCACCAGTATATAATATATAGCAGTACAGTACAGTAGGCCACTGCTCTACCTACTTCTGTGTCATCAAGTATACTATCCATCCATACCTGTGGTGCATTTTAGTTGTGCGCAGTATTATATAGTAGGAGGACAGTGCAGAATTTTGCTGACCACCAGTATATAATATATAGCAGTACGGTACAGTAGGCCACTGCTCTACCTACCTCTGTGTCGTCAAGTATACTATCCATCCATACCTGTGGTGCATTTTAGTTGTGCGCAGTGTTATATAGTAGGAGGACAGTGCAGAATTTTGCTGACCACCAGTATATAATATATAGCAGTACGGTACAGTAGTCCACTGCTCTACCTACCTCTGTGTCGTCAAATACGGAAAGAACAATTGGGTGCGCTATCAATAGCGGCTGGTAAGGGGATGGTAAGTCCCCAAAAAATGAATGACAAGAAAGATAAAAGTTACCAGCGCTGGCTGTTCATGTAGATAATGAAATTAATCCAATAACCAAAAGGCTTAAATATAATATATCACATTTATTTATACAAATATAAAAGATTGATTAATTGAATAAGATATCATAAAAATAATAATAATAATAATAAGAATAAAATTGTGAATCAGTTGTCAATAAGAATGCCACAGAATGCCTGAATTATTAAAATGTCCACATTAGGCTATTTATTGACACTCAGAAGGACCTTGATCACTGGAGATGTCCATCACTAGTCGGTTGTTTTCGCATAAACCGTCAAATAGCAAATGTGAGGTAGTTACCAGTGATCCTTGGAGCAGAGAAAATCCACCTGTAATTGACTGGATCAGTTGTCCTCTTAGGCATGGAGGGTATGTCCAGAATGGTGGATACTGCTCGATAATTGTCCCTTTTGTTGTATTACCGAGTGTCAGGAAAGCCAGTGGTACTGATAAGTATCAGGATGGAGTAGTCGCTCAACGCGTTTCGCTGGTTTTAAATGGTCCAGCTTCCTCAGGAGCAAGTGGAGAACAGCGACTACTCCATCCTGATACTTATCAGTACCACTGGCTTTCCTGACACTCGGTAATACAACAAAAGGGACAATTATCGAGCAGTATCCACCATTCTGGACATACCCTCCATGCCTAAGAGGACAACTGATCCAGTCAATTACAGGTGGATTTTCTCTGCTCCAAGGATCACTGGTAACTACCTCACATTTGCTATTTGACGGTTTATGCGAAAACAACCGACTAGTGATGGACATCTCCAGTGATCAAGGTCCTTCTGAGTGTCAATAAATAGCCTAATGTGGACATTTTAATAATTCAGGCATTCTGTGGCATTCTTATTGACAACTGATTCACAATTTTATTCTTATTATTATTATTATTTTTATGATATCTTATTCAATTAATCAATCTTTTATATTTGTATAAATAAATGTGATATATTATATTTAAGCCTTTTGGTTATTGGATTAATTTCATTATCTACATTAACAGCCAGCGCTGGTAACTTTTATCTTTATCTCTCTGTGTCGTCAAGTATACTATCCATCCATACCTGTGGTGCATTTTAGTTGTGCGCAGTATTATATAGTAGGAGGACAGTGCAGAATTTTGCTGACCACCAGTATATAATATATTGCAGTACGGTACAGTAGTCCACTGCTCTACCTACCTCTGTGTCGTCAAGTATACTATCCATCCATACCTGTAGTGCATTTTAGTTGTGCGCAGTATTATATAGTAGGAGGACAGTGCAGAATTTTGCTGACCAACAGTATATAATATATAGCAGTACGGTACAGTAGGCCACTGCTCAACCTACCTCTGTGTCGTCAAGTATACTATCCATCCATACCTGTGGTGCATTTTAGTTGTGCACAGTATTATATAGTAGGAGGGCAGTGCATAATTTTTTTGACCACCAGTATATAATATATAGCAGTACGGTACAGTAGGCCATTGCTATTGATATATTACTGGAATATAATTCTACACATTAAAAAATGGAGAACAAAAATGTGGAGGTTAAAATAGGGAAAGATCAAGATCCACTTCCACCTCGTGCTGAAGCTGCTGCCACTAGTCATGGCCGAGACGATGAAATGCCATCAACGTCGTCTGCCAAGGCCGATGCCCAATGTCATAGAAGAGAGCATGTAAAATCCAAAAAACAAAAGTTCAGTAAAATGACCCAAAAATCAAAATTAAAAGCGTCTGATGAGAAGCGTAAACTTGCCAATATGCCATTTACGACACGGAGTGGCAAGGAATGGCTGAGGCACTGTCCTATGTTCATGGCTAGTGGTTCAGCTTCACATGAGGATGGAAGCACTCATCCTCTCCCTAGAAAAATTAAAAGACTTAAGCTGGCAAAAGCACAGCAAAGAACTGTACATTCTTCTAAATCACAAATCTCCAAGGAGAGTCCAATTGTGTCGGTTGCGATGCCTGACCTTCCCAACACTGGACGGGAAGAGGTGGCACCTTCCACCATTTGCACGCCCCCTGCAAGTGCTGGAAGGAGCCCCCGCAGTCCAGTTCCTCATAGTCAAATTGAAGATGTCACTGTTGTAGTACACCAGGATGAGGATATGGGTGTTGCTAGCGCTGAGGAGGAAATTGACAAGGAGGATTCTGATGGTGAGGTGGTTTGTTTTAAGTCAGGCACCCGGGGAGACACCTGTTGTCCGTGGGACGAATATGGCCATTGACATGCCTGGTCAAATTACAAAAAATATCACCTCGTCGGTGTGGAATTATTTTAACAGAAATGCGGACAACATTTGTCAAGCCGTGTGTTGCCTTTGTCAAGCTGTAATAAGTAGGGGTAAGGACGTTAACCACCTAGGAACATCCTCCCTTATACGTCACCTGGAGCGCATTCATAACAAGTCATTGACAAGTTCAAAAACTTTGAGTGACAGCGGAAGCAGTCCACTGACAACTAAATCCCTTCCTCTTGATAAAGCCAAATATTTATCCTATATAACACACTATAAAGAGGTTAAGAGACACAGTACGCAATTGGCGCACGAGGTACCGTAAGGGTACGCTCTTAGCGTAGCGGACGCTGTATCGGGAGCGAGCCGCTCGAGCGACACAAACGCTCGCGAGAATACGCTGTTGGTATCGGGCACACTATAGGTAAGCGACTACCGTAATGCTACGCTATCAGCGTAGCGGACGCTCGAGACCACGAGGAGATCACGAACGGCGCAGACGCTCACAAGATAACAATCAGTAGACCTTGAATGTAACACACAGAAATGATATTCTTATACTGTAAACCTTGTACTGAAACACTGTAGCGATATAACGCTGCTTAACCTTGTTTATACTAAAGCTGTTTGAGCGATAGAGACGCTCCTATTGCCCTCTGCAATATAATGAACACACAATACCGGTCTAAGGGTCTAACGCCTTTTAAGGAAATGAATGAACGTTCAATTGCAAAAGAATAATACAATACAAGTTATACACTACCAAGATAACATAAAATACCTAACCAAATCACTACACATAAAATACAATAAAGATACAATTACATTTAAAGGGGGAAGGAGAGAGAGAGTGGCTTATAACATTAAATAAGAGACAATATGATTGCAGAGAAACTTACGCACAAAGGGAAACAATCGCATGCGCCTTCTGGATATCCAGCTCCCGATTATCAGCAATGAGAACCGTTGAAGAGAATAGAGAGCTGGCCCAGATCGGCTTGTCCTTTTATACACTACACACAATACAGTACAATGGTCCCTATATTCTTATTGTTCATTGGACACAGGAATTTGTCTTCGCATTATAACAAAAGGTCATAGGTTGATTCATACAGGTGGGCTGTGACTATTTCCAACTGCTCAGGTGGGTGGGAAACTAGGTTTCCCGCCGCATGGATAATAAAGTGCAAATAATAGTAAATGTCCATAAACTTCTTATGTCCATAACTATTCGCACGAGCGATTAATCCGCTTCAAACCAACACCGGAATATTGCTAATTAAATACTCTTCCGATGGATACTAAACACCACTGTATAACCCCTGTCTGACCCTTCGTATCAAACAAAGAGGGATCTCTTTGTCTATGAACATGCTACATTAACTAAACTTTCAGATTCTATCAAAGGGACCATAATCTACAAAATACATTATATGGTTAAAATATGTAACGATTGAGTCGCCCGCCAGACGCACATAAACTTTACCGTAAATGCGCATACCGTGCGCCTGCGGGTGCACGCAACAGCGAGTATGCGCACGCACGGGAGAGCTCATGCACTCGCAGCAGGCACTCGCATGAGGTGCATATATGGCAGTGTGTAGCGTGATATTTTTCTGACTTTGACAGTCCACCCTTTGGCAGTCACCAATAACTGCCACTTTCTAAAACATTTCAAAAAGAGAAAAATATATGTCATGTGTAAATACATTTCTATGATTGGGTAGGGGAGGAGAGGAGAAGGTAGGAAAGGGTATGACCTAGTGAGATAGCAGAAGCATGTGTGTATGAATCCATGTTTGGGGGGTCATGTATCATCGTGCCGTACGTGTTTTAAATCAAGCTTCGAGGTATTGCGAAGTATACATTTGAATTCCTTCTTATCCCGTGGTACGGGTCTGTGGATGGGCTGTCAAACTTTACCGAGCTCTCT
Source organism: Pseudophryne corroboree (assembly GCF_028390025.1). Classification (NCBI taxonomy): domain Eukaryota; kingdom Metazoa; phylum Chordata; class Amphibia; order Anura; family Myobatrachidae; genus Pseudophryne; species Pseudophryne corroboree. The sequence goes on along the minus strand of NC_086451.1, from coordinate 268,346,572 downwards.
TCGGCTTTTGGTTGCAACAAAATGGGGGAGCACATTTTAGTTGATGATACATGAATGGGGGAATATGTGAATGCTGATATCTGTGCCTGTATTCCCTCTCGACTATGTGTGTCATTACCTGAAAGTTGTAGAGATGAAGATAAGAAACAATTATGGTAAATGCAGTGATAAACTATGTGAGTTTAATATACATTTGCCGATTGAGGTCTTGTCTTGTGTCTTGTCTTGTCTCGATGTACATGTTGACTGTAGTCTCTTTGTGCTTTTGCCAATAAACGCAAGCAAAGCTTTATCAATGTCCATAGACTTACAAAAAGTGTTGGGCTAGCGTAAAATGAAAAGTACTAGGGATATGGGGGTCTATGGCATAGTCCATCAGTTGTCTGTGTAAAAGGTTGTCAAACTTCTTCTTTAGTCCATCTGTTGCCTGTATACAAGGCTGTCAAATTCTTCTTCCAAGCGGATGTCTTTTCACCTTGGAGAGAAACAAAGGAGAAACAGGTGAAAGAAACGGGCCGTGGAATCACATTTTCATCACAACATTGTCTCTATCGTTGGGTCATAAATCACATCAGTCGTTGTTATTACAGTATCTTCACTCCTTAAACTCATCACTCGGGCGCTACGTTTACACTTTGTTAAAACCCGAACGCATCTAAATATCAGACCGACTAATATGATGACACTCAGAACACACAAAAGGAATTTCCCTACATCCATGATAATACCTTGGGTCCATTCTCCTAAACCAGAGAACCAATTTCGCGGGTTCAACCATGACACCCAACTGGTCAGCTCATTACCCACAGCGGCAACGGTGAGATTGTGTTTCCTTCGGAACTCCCATTTTAATTGCAAAATGTCGCCCATCTTTTGGTCTATGACCTCGACCGGGTCCTCGGTGCTGTTGGTAATATATGTGCAGCACTTTATTCCATACTGAGTTGCTAGGGTGACACAATACCCACCCGTCACAGCTGTGAGATAATTGAGAATCATCCTATGCTGAACCAGTTCTGTTTTATAAGCTTGGAGCTCCCTTCCAGTATACCTGAATGTGTCATCATACATTTCAGTGATGTTGTCTAATAAATTTGCAAGCGCAGATATATATTTATAATTTATCACTCCTCTGGCGGTACGAGTGATATCTAACGCGATTAGGAATTGAATCCCGGTGGATTCACTGATCAGGTCAGAGGCCGGATGCTCTGTTCTCTCTATCAGGTGCCGTTTAACGATGTGCTCGTAATGAGTGTGAGTATAAGGAGCTTGGGCACTGCGGTGAATATCTTTCATTTTAGTATGTGATACAGTCATTACCTCAGGCAGTACTTTTCCAATATAACATAACCCTTCTGAGTTTGGGGCAAGCCACTTATACGCCTTCCTCCCGCATATGAAATATGCATCATCGGGGAGAACATATGGGACGGAGTAGGATATAACCATATTACACATTTTCCATATGAAATTTCCTAACCCTAATTCTCCCATCTGTTTAGTACACGTATCGGTTTGTACGATGTGTGCACAGTATCCTGGTGATACCTCTCCAACTCTCATGGTCCTACTTCCTAGGGTATACCTATATCGGAAATATTTTCCACTACCGGCTATGTGGCGTATAAGTTCTGTATCTGTTGGCATTCTATCGGCTCTGTATGAAAAGGTCATGGTTTGGTTATTCCATGACACTTCCCAATTTCCCGGCTTTCGGGGATTGGAAATGTTAAAACATACTAGGGATCTATCCACATGATATTGGTGGAGCTTCAAACTAGGAGGACTGGAGATATTAAACCTCCTGTCCACCGGTCTCCCACCACTTAGCTCAAGTACCTCCCCTATAGTTAACGGGAAGGGCACTAATCCTGATTTGCTATGGCCTTGAGGTACTTGAGAGCATACCCAACAATCTGTCTGATTTAACACTTTACCCACTAAGGAGTGATAGTCACTCAATGGATGCCGGTCCATGTGGATATTAAAACTGGACTGACATTTCTTGATGCACCCATCCTCAACTAGGTTATCACAATGCCTACAGATACAGTTTTCTTCAGCTAACAATCCTTCACAATGTCTACAAATAACATGGCTGCTAGATCGTTTCCGGTACTCGCCTTTGCTTGGTGATTGTGTTGCTATTGGAAATTTACACCTCCGTCTCAGTCATCAGAAATCCATTCTGGATCCTTTCTCGACCTCACTGGTACTCTCACCGAAACAGACTGTTCTGGTCAACATCAGGGTCAACATGAAAATCCATATCACAGTCTCTTGGGGCAAGTCCATCTTACAGGAGAAGAAAAGGAGAAATTTGTAATGGGGGTATAGAATAAAAATTTGAGGGGGAGAGAAACTTGTTACGATAATTAGTTCTCTAGTCTTGTTGTTCTTCTTGTTCTGCTGTCATCTCAAAGGTGCTGTCTCTCAGTCTTCCAACCGAACACTCCGATGATACAATATTTCTTCCAAATCAGCGATCTCTCTGTAAGGAGCAAAAATCTTGCATTACCATTTGTCTAACTGATGTGTGACATACCATCTTTAAAAAATGAAAACATGAATGAGAAGAGAGAAAACAAAAAAAAAAACAAAAGAGAAAGAGAACAATTCATATACATATATATTACATAAACCAACAATAAACAACAACAGGGAAAAACATTTTTCAAACATTTTAAAACATTGTTCATCAGGCTGTCATATCTACATGTCCAATGGTATCCTTGCGCAGTCCCTCCCACCAGCACCTCCATACTCCACCCTTTGTATCTGGCCAGGATACATTGATGCGGGTAGGTCATGCTGGGGTTTGGTAGACTTCTGCAAAGACCAAGTAGCTATGCAATGTTTGAGTCCTGCCGATAACCGTCAGAGATGGGGAAAAAGAAAACATTTCACAGATACATTACAAATTTTACCCGGTCATTCCTGTGTCCTCAAGGAATGACCTCCCAATTTATTAACAATAACCTCAGGCTTACCATCAGTCCTAATGATCACCTTTCCTGATTGCATGTTACAGGTGCGGCCCAAACTCCTTCCTATGTGATCCTTGATTATAATTTGGTGTGTCATATTCATGTCTAGGGGGTCTGACTTTATGTGGGCTGTTACAGTTACTGGCATAATGCCCTTCTCTTTTACAAAGATAACAAACCCTGGGTTTCATCCAAGTGTCAATGACCTGAGGTCTTGGTTGATTTGATGCCTCCTCAAACGCTCGGATGCTCATCACCATCAACCGTTTTCCCTGTACTTCCCTGCTTCCTTGGATATCATGGTTATGTTGTTGTCTAGGGGGTTGATATGACTTTTGTCTACATCCTGATCTACAATCTCTTGCAAAATGACCTTCCTTCTGGCAATTGTAACAGACTATCACATTTAAATTTCTCGCAGGGGTTTGGGGCTTATGCTGGAGTGGTCTTGTGGTTAGGGCCTGTATACTTGCGGCCATTAACTTATCACTTTGTGACTCCCTGTGTCTGGTGATATTCCGATCATGATCAATAGCGGCCTCTCTTAATGCGGCCACCGAGATATTTCTCCAGTTTGGGTTGGTGGTCTGTACCCTTGTTCTCAATACCTCCTTTAAACCATTCATTAATACCTTAACCGCTATTTCTCTATGCTGTGCGTTAGTTTTGATGTCCGTGATCCCAGTGTTCCTAGCCATTACTTGCAGTGCTCGATTGAAATAATTGGAAATACTTTCCCCTTCGTTTTGTCTTATGGAGAAAATTTCATTCCACTTGACAATGGCAGGGAAATATACTCCCAACTGTCGGTTGATCTGCTTAATACATTCCTGATTGTGTTCCTCCGTTTGAGGTACTTCTGTGTCTAATTGACAATCAGTAATAAATTTCGCAGAGTCAACACCGGAGGGCAAACATGCCCTCAGCACTATCCGCCAATCTTTGTTGGTGGGTTCTGTGGAGTTTCCTAGTTCTTTAATGAACCTTTGACATGCGACTAGATTTTTCCTAGGATCAGGAAATTCAGACATAATTGATCTCAATTCGGTCCAGGACCAGGGACGGCGCATTGCACTGTCCTTGACGGGAATGTTTCCCTGATCGTCAGTCTTCCCATTGGGGACTGTGATCACCCTGACAGGACTAAACTCAATTACATCACCTTGTGTTGGTCTTGCAATATGGGGTACATTTGTTTGTGCGTGATATAAAACATTGTACGTACCTGTGGACACGACCTCACCTGACCCTCCGTTAGGGGGTTTGATTATTGCCTTTACCGATTTGGTCACGTCCACCTGGATGTCTTGTGTGATGGCTGCTGGAAGAGGTGCCGACATCGTGCTGGGCTCACTTTCTTGCTTGTAATCCTGAGGGAAGTTTGACATGGGGTGCGACTTGCACAGGTTAACATTTGTAATTTTTACACTTTCATTTTCATAAACATTATTACGTTTGTTACTTTCATCCTTAATACAGTTACTAAGTGCATTTTTATCGTACAACATTGTGCCTTTCTCTGCAACCATAATCCTCTCCATTGCCATGTCTCTCTTCCCAAGATGAGAGTCAGATATGTCAGTTAAATTTCTTTGTATTTCACTTTCCTTTTGCCATAACTTTAAACAATCAAAATGTTTGATCCGTCTCTTTGCTGATTTAATGAGACATATCCTTCTCCTTAGATTTTGTAACACATCTGGGTTAAAGCTACCTACCCGGGGAAACTTCTCCCCGTCATGCACAGTCATTCTTTCCCATTCATCACATAAAACCTCTGTGTGTGAACCGTATTTTTCACACATTACATACCTTGCCGACCCGATTGGCCGGTTTACTGAGTCAACCCGAACCGAGGTTGATCGCCCCCTACCTGAACAACTGGCCCCCATAACTTGCAGGTGTTGCTTTCACTACCTCTGACCTTCAAATCAGGGTCTTCAGCGAACCCTTACAAAAACCAAGATGTCCGGGGCAGGCCGGCGGCGAAGTTTACCGAGTACTCCACTCACTCCTCGCCCACGTTGACCAGTACTGCAATCACTGATTCAGAGCTGCTGTACCCAACTTAGGGCCCCTATGAACCTTTACTCACTGGGGCGTGTTCCCCAGCAAGTATCGGTTGTTGGATAGTTCCCGAGTGACCAGCGAACCTCCCTTAAAATAAAAAAAATTACACAAATCACGTTAGAGTGTACAAATAGCGTTTATGACCCCTTTTGTACGCAAATGGTACTGGTCAGGTTACTAACTAATGCACACAATTACGTGCGGTACAATCGTTCTGCACATAAGCAACTAATCTTATGTGCGGAGCGACCAGTGGAATCGAAAATTGCAGCTGCGAATTCCTTCAGCCTGAGCTTCAATGGCCTATATGGGTTCCGCACCAACCCTTCCTGGTGTTGTGCTACTTTTCTCTATAGCGGACTTCTTAGTCTGCTGTACCTAGACCTCCTGGTCTGTTCCGGACCTCCTGGTCTGTGCTACAGTAGACCTCCTGGTCTGCTATACTCTAATGCTCAAATTTATGTTTAACAAGGGATGCCTCCACAGCCACCATGCACGTCACTTACATGTATGTACCTCACGAGAACTCGACTTCTTGTGGTTCAACCCAAAAATTGTAAAAACTTATATATGCAAACACTCACCACATGTACACTTTAATTTTATTTCTGCGCAGAAATTCCTTTCATTCAGTAAATAGTCTAGACCAGATGAGTCGCAAATTGGAGAAGGATCTATTAGCTTAAAATTTTGGACACTAAAATTGACTTGCGCTATTTATCGCGTTGCCTCCTTTTCGCCTGTTAAAAATAATACTATTGTGTGTTTTGAATTATGTGGGCGTACCCGGACGCTCCGTTGCGTAATATACGCTGCGTGCGTCGGCCTTTGATTTGCGTACGCTTGTCTCACCCTTTTGTTAGAGACACGTGTATGCCAGCCAGATATGTCCACAGAAACACAGTTAACACGTTTATCAATGTAGATGATCTTTAATTGTAATCATCTACCGAGCACCACACAGGTCTTTCCTTGTATCTTTAGGCAAAGCCGTGTGCGTGCTTTACAAATTACCCCTTAATGTATTACTTTTACTCTTTAACTACTAATAGCAACAAATCTTTCTTAGCACGTTATCAATTGTGAAATGGCAACCAAGAGAGTGATATGTGAAAATACACAAATGAAAAGAAATGCAGATGTATGCGTGCGTGCGTGCGTACGCAAGACAGAACAGAAAAAAAAACTGTTTTAAAAGATACTAGCGTATTGTTCTTACCTCCGGTTCCGGATTCCTTCAGCACCCTTTACTAAGCGAAGCAGACGCTTATCGGGTCAGCACTACGAGGAATATTACCGCCCGCCCTTTGCTGATCGATAATGTCTGCTTAAATTACCTAGTGCAGATATGTGAAGGACGGATGAGCCGCCAATTGATAAAGCCAAATATTTATCCTATATAACACACTATAAAGAGGTTAAGAGACACAGTACGCAATTGGCGCACGAGGTACCGTAAGGGTACGCTCTTAGCGTAGCGGACGCTGTATCGGGAGCGAGCCGCTCGAGCGACACAAACGCTCGCGAGAATACGCTGTTGGTATCGGGCACACTATAGGTAAGCGACTACCGTAATGCTATGCTATCAGCGTAGCGGACGCTCGAGACCACGAGGAGATCACGAACGGCGCAGACGCTCACAAGATAACAATCAGTAGACCTTGAATGTAACACACAGAAATGATATTCTTATACTGTAAACCTTGTACTGAAACACTGTAGCGATATGACGCTGCTTAACCTTGTTTATACTAAAGCTGTTTGAGCGATAGAGACGCTCCTATTGCCCTCTGCAATATAATGAACACACAATACCGGTCTAAGGGTCTAACGCCTTTTAAGGAAATGAATGAACGTTCAATTGCAAAAGAATAATACAATACAAGTTATACACTACCAAGATAACATAAAATACCTAACCAAATCACTACACATAAAATACAATAAAGATACAATTACATTTAAAGGGGGAAGGAGAGAGAGAGTGGCTTATAACATTAAATAAGAGACAATATGATTGCAGAGAAACTTACGCACAAAGGGAAACAATCGCATGCGCCTTCTGGATATCCAGCTCCCGATTATCAGCAATGAGAACCGTTGAAGAGAATAGAGAGCTGGCCCAGATCGGCTTGTCCTTTTATACACTACACACAATACAGTACAATGGTCCCTATATTCTTATTGTTCATTGGACACAGGAATTCGTCTTCGCATTATAACAAAAGGTCATAGGTTGATTCATACAGGTGGGCTGTGACTATTTCCAACTGCTCAGGTGGGTGGGAAACTAGTTTTTCCGCCGCATGGATAATAAAGTGCAAATAATAGTAAATGTCCATAAACTTCTTATGTCCATAACTATTCGCACGAGCGATTAATCCGCTTCAAACCAACACCGGAATATTGCTAATTAAATACTCTTCCGATGAATACTAAACACCACTGTATAACCCCTGTCTGACCCTTCGTATCAAACAAAGAGGGATCTCTTTGTCTATGAACATGCTACATTAACTAAACTTTCAGATTCTATCAAAGGGACCATAATCTACAAAATACATTATATGGTTAAAATATGTAACGATTGAGTCGCCCGCCAGACGCACATAAACTTTACCGTAAATGCGCATACCGTGCGCCTGCGGGTGCACGCAACAGCGAGTATGCGCACGCACGGGAGAGCTCATGCACTCGCAGCAGGCACTCGCATGAGGTGCATATATGGCAGTGTGTAGCGTGATATTTTTCTGACTTTAACACTCTTGTAACCAAGCTCCTGCAAACCACACCACCAACTCCCTCAGTGTCAATTTCCTCATTGGAAAGGAAAACCAATAGTCCTGCAGGCCATGTCACTGGCAAGTCTGACGAGTCCTCTCCTGCCTGGGATTCCTCCGATGCATCCTTGAGTGTAACGCCTACTGCTGCTGGCGCTGCTGTTGTTGCTGCTGGGAGTCGATCGTCATCCCAGAGGGGAAGTCGGAAGACCACTTGTACTACTTCCAGTAAGCAATTGAATGTCCAACAGTCCTTTGCGAGGAAGATGAAATATCACAGCAGTCATCCTGCTGCAAAGCAGATAACTCAGGCCTTGGCAGCCTGGGTGGTGTTAAACATGTGTCCGGTATCCACCGTTAATTCACAGGGAATTAGAGAATTTATTGAGTTAGTGTGTCCCCGGTACCAAATACCAACTAGGTTCCACTTCTCTAGGCAGGCGATACCGAGAATGTACACAGACGTCAGAAAAAGAGTCACCAGTGTCCTAAAAAATGCAGTTGTACCCAATGTCCACTTAACCATGGACATGTGGACAAGTGGAGCAGGGCAGACTCAGGACTATATGACTGTGACAGCCCACTGGGTAGATGTATTGCCTCCCGCAGCAAGAACAGCAGCGGCGGCACCAGTAGCAGCATATCGCAAACGCCAACTTGTTCCTTGGCAGGCCACGCTTTGTATCACCACTTTCCAAGGGAGGCACACAGCTGACAAACTGAGGAACATCATCGCATATTGGCTTACCCCAATTGGACTCTCCTGGGGATTTGTGACATTGGACAACGCCACCAATATTGTGCGTGCATTACATGTGGGCAAATTCCAGCACGTCCCATGTTTTGCACATACATTGAATTTGGGGGTGTAAAATTAATTAAAAAATGACGGGGGCGTGCAAGAGATGCTGTCGGTGGCCTGAAGAATTGCGGGCCACTTTCGGCATTTAGCCACCGCGTGCTGAAGACTGGAGCACCAGCAAACACTCCTGAACCTGCCCCGCCATCATCTGAAGCAAGAGGTGGTAACGAGGTGGAATTCAACCCTCTATATGCTTCAGAGGATGGAGGAGCAGCAAAAGGCCATTCAAGCCTATACAGCTACCTACGATATAGTCAAAATAGGGGGAATGCACCTGACTCAAGTGCAGGGGAGAATGATTTCAATGTTGTGCAAGGTTCTGCAACCCTTTGAACTTGCCACACGTGAAGTCAGTTCAGACACTGCCAGCCTGAGTCAGGTCATTCCCCTCATCAGGCTTTTGCAGAAGAAGCTGGAGAGATGGAATGAGGAGCTAAAACAGAGCGATTCCGCTAGGCATGTGGGACTTGTGGATGGAGCCCTTAATTCGCTTAACCAGGATTCACGGGTGGTCAATCTGTTGAAATCAGAGCACTACATTTTGGCCACCATGCTCGATCCTAGATTTAAAACCTACGTTGTATCTCTCTTTCCGGCAGACACAAGTCTGCAGAGGTTCAAAGACCTGCTGGTGAGAGACTTGTCAAGTCAAGCGGAACGTGACCCGTCAACAGCTCCTCCTTCACATTCTCCCACAACTGGGGCTGCGAGGAAAAGGCTAAGAATTCCGAGCCCACCCGCTGGCGGTGATGCAGGGCAGTCTGGAGCGAGTGCTGACATCTGGTCCGGACTGCAGGAACTGCCAACGATTACTGACATGTCGTCTACTGTCACTGCATATGATTCTGTCACCATTGAAAGAATGGTGGAGGATTATATGAGTGACCACATCCAAGTAGGTATGTCAGACAGTCCGTACGTATACTGGCAGGAAAAAGAGGCAATTTGGAGGCCCTTGCAGAAACTGGCTTTATTTTATCTAAGTTGCCCCCCTCCAGTGTGTACTCCGAAAGAGTGTTTAGTGCAGCCGCTCACCTTGTCAGCAATCGGCGTATGAGGTTACTTCCAGAAAATGTGGAGAAGATGATGTTCATCAAAATGAATTATAATCAATTCCTCCGTGGAGACATTCACCAGCAATTGCCTCCAGAAAGTACACAGGGACCTGAGATGGTGGATTCCAGTGGGGACGAATTAATAATCTGTGAGGAGGGGGATGTACACAGTGAAAGGGGTGAGGAATCGGAGGATGAGGAGGAGGTGGACATCTTGCCTCTGTAGAGCCAGTTTGTGCAAGGAGAGATTGATTGCTTCTTTTTTGGTGGGGGCCCAAACCAACCAGTCATTTCAGTCACAGTCGTGTGGTAGACCCTGTCACTGAAATGATGGGTTTATTAAAGTGTGCATGTTCTGTTTATACAACATAAGGGTGGGTGGGAGGGCCCAAGGACAATTCCATCTTGCACCTCTTTTTTCTTTAATTTATCTTTGCATCATGTGATGTTTGGGGACTATTTTTTGAAGTGCCATCCTGTCTGACACTGCAGTGCCACTCCTAGATGGGCCAGGTGTTTGTGTCGGCCACTTGGGTCGCTTAGCTTAGCCATCCAGCGACCTTGGTGCGCCTCTTTTTTTCTTTGCATCATGTGCTGTTTGGGGCCTATTTTTTAAATCTGCCATCCTGTCTGACACTGCAGTGCAACTCCTAGATGGGCCAGGTGTTTGTGTCGGCCACTTGGGTCGCTTAGCTTAGTCACACAGCTACCTCATTGCACCTCTTTTTTTCTTTGCATCATGTGCTGTTTGGGGCCTATTTTTTAAATCTGCCATCCTGTCTGACACTGCAGTGCCACTCCTAGATGGGCCAGGTGTTGGTGTCGGCCACTTGGGTCGCTTAGCTTAGTCATCCAGCGACCTCGGTGCAAATTTTAGGACTAAAAATAATATTGTGAGGTGTGAGGTGTTCAGAACAGATTGGAAATGAGTGGAAATTATGGTTATTGAGGTTACTAATACTATGGGATCAAAATGACCCCCAAATTCTATGGTTTAAGCTGTTTTTGAGGGTTTTTTGTAAAAAAAACACCCGAATCCGACAAAAAAAAATTCAGGGAGGTTTTGCCAAAACTCCTTATACAAATGTCTGTTGCATATCTAAGATAAGCAAAAACAAACACAACACATGCAAACAGAATTATCAAGAAAATGGAATTTTAAATATGGTATGGGACTAACCAACAATCCAACTCCATTATCACATGGAAAATCTCAATTTGTAATATATGTCACAGTGAGTACATTTATATATAGATGTCATGCTGAGCACAGTTTAATGTTGATTGATACCCTATGTTAATTTTAAATTACCTTAATCTGTAAATTACCTAACATATAAAAAACAAAGTCATGTTATATAAACAGAGCATGCTGTATATATCTTTTGATGTATTATTATCTAATTTGAATTGTAAATAAGTTGTAGATTTCTGTGAATGTAAGATAAATATAGTTGAGATGTAGGTAAAGAGTTCCGTCAACCATGCACCTGCCAATTTCTGCTGTCACACCGTTGGACAAGTGCAGTGAACAGTGGATGAGAGAAAAGGAATGGGGGTGGGCAGACCAGAGAAATGTAGAGAGGCCCTTCTACAGATACAGTAGATACTGTAGATAAATAGACCAAGGAGTGACCACAGAAACAACTGAGTCAACAACACATGGAAGAAGAGAAGACATGAAGATGGACCTCTATGGGTGGAGCCAAATCACGGAGCACACATAAACTCAATACTGAGGATAGGACAGCTGGCAAAACACACAAGACCACCAACACCTACTGGTAAGGTACATACCGTTTGGTAAGCTGCCTTCTTTTTCTAAGTTCATACACTATTAAAATCATTCAGCTGGATCACTAGACATCAACCATCTGCACAGAAATAAAGGGGACGCATAGAGCATAGTTTATACGAATTAAAGGTGCTCCTTAAAAAAGTTATCTGATATTCCCGCACCACCACATACTTCATCAAACTAAGTGGGAGTATAGCAGTCTCCTGCTGCTATACACACAAATGGTGCTCCCTAAAGGGTTTCACCAGTTATTTATTTAGGTTATTTTAGCTTCCATGATCACTCAGAGCACTGTGTCTCTCATATAATATTGGCCAAATTAAAATGTATCATTCCAACACTATATCTCGGTCTGACACATAATTCCGCAACAGACCACACCATGGACAGCACTAACACCGAATCCCAGGGCCGTTACTGGCTGCTCCACAGTATCCCTACTGCAGCACCGGCCAGAGCATCTTTTAGACACATGCAGGAATCCTGTAGTGTGCATCTTAGTCGTATTGGTAATGTGACAAAATAACAATGCACGGGTACCCAGGGTCACTGGCTTTGGCTTTGCATGCAGCTGCTGTGTGAGACTTGAATGCTAACCTGTGTGAAAAGGCAAGGGACTGAAATCCAACATGAGTGAGCCGTGCCATGCATTATACCATGTATAGTCATGCTTAATATGTGACTTTATTTGTATTCCTACATGATAAAAATGCTAATCCTGAGTGCCTAGTAGTAGGTCCCAAACTTTTTTGAGTATATCAGAAATTCTTTTACAGCACCCCTAGGACAAACGTTTCTTATTGAGAAAATTAGAAAGAAAAATTAAGCAAATGGGGTTTATGTGTCATCCTTAGGTTCAATTGTGAGGTGTTGGGACAAGATTTGCTTCTGTTTGTCCACATATTTTAGGATTGGCATCCACTAGCACTGGTTTCGCCTATTACATTGACCCAATTTGAATTGGTCCTGGACCACCAATTCAAGGCACCCCAGCAAGTGTTCTGATGCCTCCCAGGGTGCCACTGCTCACAGATTGAGAACCACCATATGCGGCGGTCTAAGTCATGCCATGCATCTCGCATCATAATGCGCAAAAAGGAAAGCTGTATGGGGACATATCCGTATACTTGAATGAAACACTGTGCCAAATTTTAGAAGAAATAAATTAGTAAGATAAATCAATGTTGTCATATGTTAAACCAACTTCTGAAACTGTCATACATTTTTAGCATTAAATTGGATTTTAACTTTATGATTATTACAATTATATTGACAGTAATAACAAGCATTTGAATTTGCACTGACTTCTCATTAATTAGCCATTATTACAAAATGAGTAGCAAGTTTTGTGCTAACCAAAGCTTATTTTTTCCTACAGTGCTTCTCTTATGGAGCATTTATTCAAACATTGACTTGGTTAAACAAAACCTTCCCAATTAGTCCCCATGTAAGAAAAGTGACATGTTTAATAGCTAGTCATAACACGGAGCAGTGGTGTATCTCCCTGAACATGCCTGCCTAATTATAACTTTCTTTCCGTCCGTCATTACAACAGAAAAAGCTGGTTCTCTAAGTGTTCTATGTTAAAAGTTCAATGAAATAATTAATTCTCTTAGGAAAATGGTTTTGCAGCACTCATGTTATATTTAAATTCTAGACATTAAAGTATATTAAGAAGGCTTGTCTCTGTACAACACAGTGCAGAATCTGTAACGCATACTGGACACATGATAAATTCTACCCACTTCCCAGAGTGGCTCCGCTTCCTCTGTGTAATGCCATGATTGGCTGCTTTGCATACAATGGGGAAGGCATCATTATCGCCACCTACTGTACAACTACCCTCTGGGGACCCTCCTGGATGAGACAGAAAGTGGGCAAGTACATTATGGTTATAATAGACAATCACTGTATATGCATGTGTTCATTTGTGTTAGATTTGTGATACCAGTGTTTTGCTTTATCATCCAGCTGCTACTGGAGTCGTTCCTTACCATTTGTTCAATAGCAAGGACACATTCTGTCTACAGTGCCATTAAAAATGTTATTATATTATATATTAAATTAATTTTACTACTGAAATAACATACCTCAAACCCTTAGATTGTATGTACACAGGCCTGAACAGAATTTACAGAAACACACCACCAAAAAATCATGATCAGACAGGGAGGGTGAGAGGGTACATCTGCAGCGACATACCCTCCAACAATTTACACATAATGGTACAAATTCGAAAAGGGGGCGTGGCCACGGGTACAGTGGCGTGGGCACGCCCCTTTTCCTATACTTTCAATGGAAGTTTGGAGAGCCAAAAATTGGTACAGACCATAAAAAAAAGGTACTGTACCTGCCAAATAGGTCCAGCTGGAGGGTATGCCACTGCATCTGCAGCAAGTCTCTGCGCTGTGCATAGGGAAAAAAACCTTCCTATAGGGGTCATTCTGACCTGATCCCTCGCTGCAGTTCATCACAGTGCAGCGATCAGGTCAGAATTGCATATGCGCCAGCACCGCAGTGCACCGGCACATGGTTGACAGTCGAGGACTGTCATTGCCTAGCGATCACCTCTGCCTGATTGACAGGCAAAGGCAGTCGCTAGGTGGAAGGGGCGGCACGGCGCCTTTTGCCCGCCATTTTGTGGCCACGGTCTGCAGCGGCTGTGTGACGTCACATGCAGACGCTGCAACCCGGGCAGCGACGAGTAACTCACGGCCAGCCGCAGGAGCTGCGCCGGCTAGGAGTTACTCTTCAAGTACAAAAGCATTTCCGCTGTGCGATGCTTTTGTACTTGTGCAGGGTGGGGCGGCCTGACATGCGGGGCTGACTAGCCCTGTGCTGGCCGTTCCCCCACATGCCAGTGTAAGTGATCGTAGATTTAGCACAGCTACGATCAGGTCGGAATGACCCCCCATGTCCTGCTGTCATTCCGCCTGCCCCCTCCGGCATCAACAATCCCCACTCCCTAGCCGTGGCGCATGTGGCACAAAAGCTGCTGTGGCCACCAGCATAAATGTGTTTGAAAGTGGTGCAGCGGAAGGCTTTCATAGTCTTACCAGCGCCGCATACTCTCTGAGCTCCGGAGCCTCCTCTGCGCGTGATGTCACAGAAGTGCCTCCCCGCCACAACTGCGCACAGCTCCCCGGAGGCCCTAACTCCGCAACACAGCACCTGGCCGGCCGGCCTGGAAGCCCTGAGATGGCTAATGTAACGGATAGAGTGGGTGATATCACGGAGGGTAATGTCTGGACGCTGACACTGACACTGCACAGCACTCTCACCTTTTATATTGATTCAATAAGTCAGACAGTTCTGCCAGCCAGTCACTATTGTTAGCACCGGTGTCCCAACGCGCCGCATTACAGGGAAGTATACGCACTAAATAAACTACAGCTCCCAGCAATCCTTAGCGCCGAAGCATCCAGGCGCTATGGCCTACTGGGAGCTGTCGTTTATTGAGTGCATCTTCCCTGTAATGCGGTGCATTGGGACACCGGCGCTAACAATAGTGATTAGCTGCTGTGTGAGTCTCTGGGAGAGCCACTGCCAAAGGGAGGACAGCACCCTAGCTGCTTCCAGGAGGAGAAGCAGGAGAAGCATTACCCGTCCTCCCCCACTCACAGTACCTCCGGGCCCCGTCCGCGGCACCTGTACATCCCCCTCCACCACCCAAGGTGGCTCTGGACCCCCCACCCGCACCACTCCTGCACCCACCCCTCACTCACCCGCGGCACCCCCGCAGTGGCTCCGGATCCCCTCCCACGGCACCCTCCCCCACCACCGCACCAGCCCCTCCACCACCCCTGCAACCACCCCTCCCCCACCCGCGGCACCCCCGGCCCCCCTCTCCCTTCCGCGTCTCCCCCGCACCCACTACTCCCCCAACCACAGCACCTACTAGGTGATTCTTCAGGCCCTGCATGCGCTGTTCATGCCATTGCAAAGGGGCTACAACCCCTTAACCATCGCACGCCCTTTGACCGTGCAATATTTAACTACTCACACAATTAAGATTGGAGGTAATACTCCATATAATACAACTATTGCACGCCACAAGAGCATGCAGGGGTTAAGGGGGCATAGCCCCACACGACGGTGTGAAGAGCACCCGTAGGGTGCGATGAATCTCCTAGTTATATTATATTGAGTAGATATACTGTGGGGTAATGTAACTTTTGTATTTTACTAGTAGTAGTAATAATAATAATAATAATGAAAGTCACTGTATTTATTTTGTGCTTTTATAAAAGGACTAAAAGAGCTTTGCAGTTGAAGATTTCAAAAAAAATAACACAATAAACATATAAAGGATCTACGGCCAAATGTATTAAATCTTTAAAAAATATAAAGTGGAGACAGATAAAGAGTAATAAAGTACCAGCCAACCAGCTCCTGTCATTTTTTTTTAAACACATCCTGTAACATGGCAATTAGGAAACTGATTGGCTGGTACTTTACCATCTTAATCACTCTACACTTTATCACTTTTTAATGCTTAATACATTTGGCACTAATACCCCTTTAACACCACCAGCTAGTAACACGGGTTATTGCACATGAACGTGCATAACCCGTGTTGCTGGCTGTTGTAAAAAGGTTGAGTTGGAATAGTCCGGGTTGAGTGACCCGGTATTCCAACTCGGGAAGTTTGCAGGATTGTAAACATGTTCAACCCGGCAAACTGTGCAGTGTAAATGGTAGCCGGGTCGATGCGACCTGGCTTCCCGTTTACACTTTATATGCGAGCGGCGCTTGGAGATCATGTGATCTCCAAAAGCCGCCCCCATCGCAATATGCCGGGTTGGTGACTCCGGTCTAAATGGGGGCTGACACGGGTCGCAGCCGGGTAGCTCCCGTGTCAGGGCTCCCGGCTGCGACCTGTTTAAGTTGGTGTAAAAGCGGTATAACAGAGTACAGAAAAGAGAGTAAATTTTTTTCTTTATTATTTATTTTAATGAAGGGAGTATTAATACTTGAATAAACAGAAAACATTGAGCCTTAAATGAAGTATGGGTAATTCTAGGACTTTGAAGGTCAATAAGCTAATCTTAGAATTGATCCGATATGATATACCAGCAGACGAAATGCCGGCTGTCAGTATACCGACAGCGGCATGCCGTCTGCCGGATTACCGGTAGCAAGTCCCCTCACGGGTTTGCTGCGTTCGACGCCCTTTGGGCACGGTGGCTCGCTTCACTCGTCACAGGATCTATTCCCACTCGGTTGGTGGTGTGGACTTACCAACCGAGTGGGAATACCAGGCGGAAATCGGGCTTCCATTCGTTAGGAAAATGCCAGCTGTTGGGATTCCAGCATCGGTCTCCTGAAAGCTAGGATCGCGACAGCCGGCATTTTAACGGTATCCCCTTGGCGTAGTTTGCCACATTAAATGCAGCCAGCGAAGGGAATGAAGAACAAGTACTATGTGGCAGGAATCAGGTGTGATAATAAACTGCCTGGCTACTGCAATAATTACAGCTGTAAATAAACACCATGTACATGGAGAACCAGCTAATTTGTCTTTATTTGTTTCTTAGAAGATGCATACAGTTCCTTAAAAGAATGAATAGCTGGCTTCCTGTAAATGTTTACTGAAAGAGAAAGGCTGCAATGCTAAATTGAAACTATGCAAAGTCTAAATATATAGCAACAAGATTGGGCTTTATAGAGTTGTTATCATCATGTGTAACTAGAATTTACAATATATGTAAAATATCATTCCGGCCAATATAACTAAAATGACGACCTATGTAGAGAGGCAATGGAAGTGTAGCGCAGTAGAAGCGCTAACATTTACAATTAATAATTACATGACCGGGTACAAAGTCTATAGGGCATGTAAACTTAAAGGACAGGACAAGACATGGAAATGAAATTGAAGTTTATTCACAAAGTCATCAACATCTCATCAACATACTTTAACGCCACAGTTTTAACATCTTGTACATTACATTGTTTAACTTGTTTTTTTATTTTACATTTTTTACAAGTTGATATTTTTAAAATAGACTCCAAAATATATTTTTGTCACAGTTCTAACACCAATTTCATACTATATTTATTTATAAACAGTTTCTTATATAGCGCAGCATATTCCGTTGTGCTTCACAATTGGAACAACAGCAATAGGAGAAAACTGGATAATAACAGACAGACATAGAGGTAGGAAGGCCCTGCTCGCAAGCATACAATTGTATATAAGATCACATCACAATACAATTACTACAGTGCAGTATATGCTTATATGTATGTACTCTGAGAAAATATTAATTAGAGATCATTGATGTTAACATCACTCATCATAGAAAAGAGTTGTGTTCTGTAACCTTTTTTCATAACTTTATGAAAGTTTTTTTAAACTTTTTTTGCATTGTAGTAATGTTACATACATACAGTATTGTATTAACTTACCTTTTCTGCAAAGGTTTACTGTACCTTTTTTTAGAATAAATAGGACAATTTATACCACTTTAATGACTCCCAGAGTTAGATAACACATTACAAAACATACTTCATTATTATGACTCAACAGGATCCAGAAATGTCAATTTAGAACCCAATTAGCACAAGATCTCATGTCACAGTTTCCAGAATCTTGTAACACTACTGATTTTATCAAAACATGTGGGTTCCAGGCAATTATTACAAGTGATATTTTCAGATAATGATTCTAATGACAGATTGTATACAAGGATTATATGGCTAGTTCCTTGTAATTAGTCCCTGGAGTTTATATGATCCTGCCACAAGAGGTATAAAAGTACTGTATATGTACTTTCCCAATAATGTGTGAGTCAATTCCGACAAGAGTACTGTCCTTGAAAAATCATTATTTTTCTTGCAAAGAAGGAATAAGATAGCAAAGGGAAATTATTTTATATATCTGATATTTTCTTATATTTGTTATATATAACAATGGATGAAAATGTTGGGAAACAAATATAGAGCTAATTATGTTGTGTGCAGCCTAACACAGGACAAAGACCGAAAAATATCAGAGCATGTTTCAAAACGACACAGAATACTGCAATGTGGACATTTATTTCCAGTTTTGCGCTTTTGTCAGGTGTGTTTTAATAACACCAGGACTGACTATAAATTTCCTCATCCTGACATCTGTCTTCTTGTGTGTCTATAGCAAAAAGAATTGTATCAAAAACAGCATTGTAGCCTATGTCGTGGGGAGTACAGTTTTCAATATTGTGAACCTACTTTCTTGGCCATTGATGATCGACTGGAGGATTTACCATAAGTGGCGTTTTAGTTCACCAATTTGTGAATTAATGGTCTATGTGAAGCAAACAGCAAGTACCATTTCCTTTTATTATGTGTCATGTATTTCATTTTCCATCTACATTGCAATAGTGTTTGGATATAAAATAGATGAGCGCAGATATTACACACTCTTTCAGTTGTTCTTCCCATGTTTCGTGCTCATGAGCGAAGAGCTGATAGAACATCTTCTTGGGTGGAAAAACGTTCATTATGATACTGTGTACGAAACATGCTTCACTATCATCAATGACCAAACCATGAAGATTAGAATGCTCTTCAAAATTCTGCTCGGGCTCCCACTGATTGCATATTTCTATCTTCATATATTACTCACAATTTTCAGGAGTGCCCAAGTAATGCAGAGGAGTCAAGCGACCAATAAAAAACTGGCAAAAATGTTTTCATCTATCTGTCTGATCACTTTCATTGCACATATACCTGGTGAGTAACCTAGCTATAATCACAGAATGTATAACATTTGAGAACTCTTACTGGGGTTATCCAATTAGGATCCACACACAATTTTGGATAAACACCCAATACCAGCAAAATCCAATTTTTCGAAATTGGTTCCAGGTTTTTTTGCATGGGGCTTCACTGCATGTTCACTGACCCTGCATATGTACCGAAGATCAAATCGGTGGCCTTGGTGGGGTGTACTGGCATTGTTATACCCTCCCTCTAATCTTGTAGAAGAGGCAGGCAATTCTTTGTAGCAGCCCAGCTTGAATACTAAAAAACAAAAATCAAACTATACAGTGATGTCCGGGGAATAGTTTCATAAAACAAAATTGTATTCTGATGACTTTAGGAATGTCTTGAGTTAAATTTTACTTCAGACTTGTTTAACAGTGAACCTGTGCTATGGAATATAGTTTCCTGTCTCAGACACTATCTGCTAAATGTTTAGCTTTTGCTATCTTAAATGCTGAGTCTGGGGGGTTTTCAGGTTTGTTAGCAAACAAAAAAAAGCACACTAATGGGCAAAACCATGCTGCACTGCAGGTGGGGCTGATGCAACATATGCGGAGAGTTAAATATTGTACAAGACTGGATGTGGCCGGGTGCCATGAACCAGTATAGCAAAGATATTGTTCAATGTGTATGAACAATATTGTTTGCGGGGATGGGGGATCTTGCACAATGTCACATCTTATGTGCATCAGCAAGTGTGTACCCAGCCTAAGTGTAACATTCACAGGAATACATAACAATGGGATTAAAATGGAAGAAAAGAGACATGAAAATTGTTTATCTTTTAGTGTAGGTTTAAGTTTAATTCTGTATTTCTAGAGGCATAATAAAAAACCTTTGCAGTATATTACTGTGCTGCACAATACAAACACGTCTTCCATAATTTATTACAAACTACTGTATGGGTAGGTAAAATTGTGCTAGGTTATTTTATATACAATGAAGGACACACATTTAACCGTCATTGTTTCTATAAACAACATTATTTATTAATTATATTTATTCTGAAACTGTTTAATGTTAAGATTACCATGCATTGACACTTTTATCAGTGTGTACAGTATGTTCCCTTTTCAGTTACCAAAAAAAACAGACACCAAGATGTGCTACCCGCTAACATAATAAATAACAATGTTGACATCAGCACTGTCACTTGATTTTGCAGGGGAATATTAGGGTGTAAATCTCAGCATTTGAAAGTGTGCGTAGGTGAAGTCTATAAATTATAGTAGAATTGTGTAATATATTTGTCTACACATACGCAAGGTGCACATAAATGCCTTGTCTAGTATTGAAGTGTCTCTTAACATTATATTCACATTCTAGCAACAAAAGTAAGCTTTTATCCCATACATACTGTATAGCATATAGATCATATTCAAAGTTATGATTATTATGCCTAGCGATACTAAATACCACCTCCCCCAAACAAATTATGTATATATATATATATATATATATATATACATGCAGATGAACAGAAAGAGGCGGCACTCAGCAGACTTATGAAAAACTTCAAAGCAATATATTCAGTGCAGTCAGACTGCACTGAATATATTGCTTTGAAGTTTTTCATAAGTCTGCTGAGTGCCGCCTCTTTCTGTTCATCTGCATGTAGACCAAGGGTTATTCCCTGAGGAGGGCACCGGAGCGAGTTACACCCACTGTTTGGGGAGGCCTTGAGTGCCGGAGTACCTTTTGTTTATATATATATATACTTATAGAAAATTATTACCATCATTATTTCCAAACTCAACCATATGTCTGCAATGACACAGGTCTGAACATCAAGAACACTGATTTTGAGTTCTGTGGCCCCTGTAAATGTGGTATCCTCCTGTAAATGTTTAGCATGACAAATCTGATAAAACATCCTTATTACATTCACAATGCATGAGGAAGTCCCAGTCTGACATGTAAATAGATTATAACTGCCACATTAACTGATTACAGACTCACACACTATTAAAGTGTCCCCATATGGGGATTTAAAGTGTAAAGCAATAATGTAATAAGTGGTTTATGCTCCCTTAGCTGTACCTCACACAATAAAACAATTCCCCCCGCTACCAGGCAGGTGAATGGCAGGGAAATAAATAAATAACAATGCCATATTAGACCAGGAACTCCATTGCTTACAATGTGTCTCTTATTATTCAATTGCATTATGTTCTGTTATATTGATTTATGTTAGTTCCAATATCACATTTCGTAAACAGCTGTCAAGGTGCTACTCAGGTCTTTGTGTAACACTGGAATTTGTGACCAAACAGTTTTTTAAGACATCATAGTAGTGTACAGAAAATGCACTCAAGGATCCGGACTATGGGGGTCATTCCGAGTTGATCGCTCGCTAGCAGTTTTTAGCAGCCGTGCAAATGCTAAGCCGCCGCCCTCTGGGAGTGTATCTTAGATTAGCAGAAGTGCGAACGATTGCATCGCAGAACGGCTACAAAAAAATATTGTGCCGTTTCTGAGTAGCTTCAGACCTACTCAGCGCTTGCGATCACTTCAGACCATGCAGTTCCGGATTTGACATCACAAACATGCCCTGCGTTCGCCCAGCCACGCCTGCGTTTTTCCTGGCACACCTGCGTTTTTTTTAGCACTCCCTGAAAACGGTCAGTTGACACCCAGAAACGCCCACTTCATGTCAATCACTCAGCTAGACCTTGTGTGAAACTACATCGACCATTGAGAAAGTATGTCGCGCGTGCGCACTGCGCCGCATACACATGCGCAGAAGTGCCGTTTTTTTACTTAATCGCAGCGCAGTGAACATTTTCAGCTAGCGATCAACTCGGAATGACCCTCCCATAGGTCAACAATGTCTAGGTCAACATGCATTAGGTTTACATTGACAAAAAGTCTACCTGGACAAAATGTCGACCTATGAAAAGTCAACAATGGAAAAGGTTGACATAAACAAAAGGTCAACAGGTTCAAATGGTCAACATGGCAATAGTCAACCCATTTTTTGTTTTGTTTTTTATGTTTTTGGACTTTTTCATCCTTGACTACCCATGTCACAAATCATAACATTTAGTAACCACACCGTGCCCGAAGAATGGCCATCGAAGCAAGCCTGCAAAGGGAAGCGTTTCTACAAATGGTGGTGCCAGATGGACCAAACTATCCACACTAATCCCTAAAAATGCAAAAAAAGTCTACCATGTTTGTGTCGACCATTGCCATGTTGACCTTTTGATCCTGTTGACATTTTGTCCATGTCGATCTTTTCTAGTGTCAACCTTTCATAGATGGATCTCTTGTCCATGTCAACTTTTTGTCATTGTTGACCTAATGTATGTCGAGCATATGGGGACTGCCTAATGACTGTCAAGCTGGACATTTTAGATATTGTATACCACACCCCTAGTGCTGGCAGAGCTGTCGGTGAAGACTGGGCTGTAGTTTTCTATTAAATACAGTTACTATGGTCCTGATTCTGAGATGGATGAAGTTTGCACAGTAGCTGTGTCTTTGGATGTAGTAGCTGTACAGAAATATGTAGTCGTCTTGAGTAAATAGACTCCTGCAGGCGTCTGTGATCTGCTGCTGCACTAATTGGGGTTCCCCGTCACTTTATGATAAATACAACACCAAAAAAAGTAAAAAAAAACTCATGTCTACCTTTTTCCATGTCGACCTTGTTCATGTCGACCTGATGACTGTGTCGACCTATTTCAGGTGTTGACCTTGTCGCCGTCGACCAATAGTGGTCAACCTAATGCATGTCGACCCTATGACCAATACCCATGTACACAAGCCATCAGGTTTGCTTCCATCTCTGAATTAGGCCTATGGGGTGTATTTACTAAGCCTTGGATGAAGATAAAGTGGATGGAGATAAATTACCAGCCAACCAGCTCCTATCTGTCATTTTTCAAACCCACCCTGTGACATGGCAATTAGGAGCTGATTGGCTGGTACTTTATCTCCTTCCACTTTATCTAGATCCAAGGCTTAGTAAATAGACCCCTATATCTCCTAGAAGACAGAAGATGCTGCCATCAAGCAGCCTCTGTTATTACACACCTTCTGTCCTAGCTGCTTGAACTGACAATCAGCAGGGACAGCTGTGGAGATGTAGTTAGGGAAACCCACCATAATGATAAAAGGGGGGCTTGCTTGGACTGTCGAGTGTGTACAATACTGTACATGTAAAATGTCACCCATTTCAACAAAGATATTAGATAACATGTTTCATTTGTTTTTATTTCTAGGGGGAATACTACCACTTATTGCAGATAAAAACATCTGTTTGGAAACAGCCACAGAGTTTTTGTTTGACTTGCCCATCTTCACCAACCCTATCATTCTATTCTGTATGAACAAAGAGCTGCGTCTGCAGTGCAAGAAGTTGGTGGGGGCACGTGGCAGAGCTAGGCAAGGCTTGCAAAGCAGTGATCTACCTGCCACAACTGAAGATGACCAAAAAATTACAAGTAGCTCCAATGAGTCAAAATTGGAAACACTTTCTTGTAGCTATTAAATATTTCTCTGAATACAGTAATGAATACTTTTCCATAATGAATTACATGGTGTAAAATATATATAAATAAAATTGTGATGATAAATGACAATAGTTGCACAAATAATTTTTTCATTAATCCTGCTATGGGTATGTGGGCGTATAATTCACTAACTGTCAACAGAACCAGTTGTATTATGGGACTAAAATGATACTCAATGTACTACTGTAAGATCCAAACCATATTTAAAACAAGTTACAAAAGATTAAATTGGTTACTCCAGTGCGGAAATGACATTTATATATGCAATAAAAGAAATAGAGTAATGCATTTGTTTTATTTGATGAAGTCACTAGCGTTTTAGTTTTTTTATATATTTTAGTAACCATGTCAATTTATTGATACATTATACATTTTATCACTCATTTTCATTGTTCTATTATGCTAAAATTTCTTAGTTTAAAAAAATTATATTATATTGTACTTTGGGCCTAATTCAGGTTGGATCGCATCCTGAATTGTTTCTGCTCCTCTGCCTGGTTCTGCTTAAATGTTAAGAGTTATTGGGGGTCATTCCGAGTTGTTCGTTCGTTGACGATTTTCGCAACGGAGCGATTAAGGCAAAAATGCGCATGCGCATGGTTCACAGTGCGCATGCGGTTAGTACTTTAGCTCAAAACTTAGTAGATTTACTCAGGTCCGAACGAAGATTTTTCATCGTTGAAGTGATCATAGTGTGATTGACAGGAAGTGGGTGTTTCTGGGCGGAAACTGACCGTTTTCTGGGAGTGTGCGGAAAAACGCAGGGGTGTCAGGGAAAAACGCGCGAGTGTCTGGAGAAACGGGGGAGTGGCTGGCCGAACGCTGGGCGTGTGTGTGACGTCAAACCAGGAACGAAACGGCCTGAGCTGATCGCAATCTGTGAGTAGGTCTGGAGCTACTCAGAAACTGCTATGAAATTTCTATTTGCTATTCTGCTAATCTTTCGTTCGCAATTCTGCTAAGCTAAGATACACTCCCAGAGGGCGGCGGCTTAGCGTGTGCAATGCTGCTAAAAGCAGCTAGCAAGCGAACAACTCGGAATCACCCCCATTTAGTGGAAACTTGGCCCAGAAAGGTTCCTTACCAGTCAGTGATGGATGAATTAAAAAAAATAGGTAAATAAAATGAATAATTTGTCTGACAAGAGTGTGCGCTACTTTCATTAACCCCGGTCTGATATGTACCAAAAACCACCAGAAGAGTTTTGCAATAAATTAGCTTTTTAATTTTCTATCAATATAAAGAATTTTTCTTTAAAACTAGTAACATATTTCTTCTAAAAATATCATATGTATATAAGCAAGAGTATCACATGAATAAAAACACATACATAAAAAACAATCTACTAATATACTTTGCACAATTATGATGGCAAATGTGGGATTTCCTTTTTCAATAATATATAACCTGTCTTGTAGATCATAGGTATTTATAATGGGCCCATTGTACAGTAGGTGATAACTGAAAAAAAATGTTCCTGAAACAGGTATATATAGTGGCACCACTGCAACACGAATATGTATAAGTATATGGAGTATTTATCGCTATATTCCTGTGGCTGGGAAATCAGCAGTGAAGTCAAGTTATGTGAATAATCCAAGACTGCCCTTGGTATCTCACCACTATATAGTAGTAGGTAGCGATTACCTCCTCAATTGATCCCTAGGCACGCCACGCCAGTGGCTAGGTATGTCCCAATTGTGATTCTGCCTGAGTCCCAATGTCGGTGTGTGGCTGCAGCTCCAAACACGCCGGTGATGAGTCCTGGTTTACTCCTGCAGGTGGCTGGAACCCCTCAATAATCAGCAATGGATAGTTATATACCTCCTTAGCAGTGGCAGCTTTCAGTAATAACAAGCAAAGTAACAGCAGCAAAAATTCTCTAACTGGTTTCGCTCCCATATGTGGGAGCTTTTCAAATAAAATTAATAAAGCAATATAACAAAGAGGTTCCAATGAATATGTAAATAATGGAGAAAATGAAGTGATGACAACAAATGTGACATGAGAGCTATGTATTGTATAAGGTTTGAAACATTCTTGGAGTAACTAAATGCAAAATAAAACTAAACAGAAATAAATAAAGTGTAAATATAAAATTACACACACTGATTAAAAAAAAAAACAGATGAAAAATACAAACCACTTACTGTACCTCAGAGTTTTTAACATTCTAACCACATGAACAAAGACCACCACCATCTAATCCTAGATCATACAGGGGAAATTCTTATTAACACAAAAAATATGTCCCAAAACAACACCAGTGCTATTACCCTTAGCCACGTAACTAACAGAATCAACCCAATCTGGTCACAACAAAAAAAATGCAACTTATACCAACCCCATCCAAGATGCTACCAAATATAATTCTACCCTGAAAGGAGAGAAAACCCATTGCAACAAACTTGCATAAAATAAAATTAAAGACCTATTTTACCTCAAACAAAAAATAAATAACCTCAGACCATAAAACAAAAAATACTATAAAGGAAAAAAAAATAACATTGTAATATGCCCTTCATACTGTACATCATAATGGAATTTCATAGAGCAGGCAAAAATCCTTGATAAAAACCATGTTGCACTGCAGGTGGGAGCAGATTTAAAAGGTGCAAAGAGATTTAGATTTGTGAGGGACATGTCCTAGTTCAAATTTCAATTGCAGTGTAATAATAAAGCAGCCAGTATTTACCCTACACAAAAAAGTTTAAAAATATATTTGCACCCCTTCTGGTTGAGCATAGTTTCCACCAGTTTTGAAATTAGGTGCAAGCTTGGACCAGGCACAATGCAATTCTACAGAGAAGCTTCCCTCTGTCATGTTGTTTTTCTAGCAGCTTTAGGGGGTATCTCAATTAGTGAAGTTTTTTCAACTAGTCGAAAAAATAGCATTTTCCGCCCATTTGTAGGTTGCATTCACATTCGACCTTTTTAAAGCCTGTTTAAATTTTTCAACTTTTCAAAAAATCCGCCCGGGCGAAAACAACGTGGATCAGCATATTTGCCGCTGATCCACGTGTTTTGTCAAATTTGCGGGCGTTTTCGGTAGTCTTTTGGTTTGTTTTTGCCCATGCCAATTCGACAAAAAAAAAATTATATTTATTAGCAAAAAGACACGCATGTCGAAAGCAGAGCAAAAACCTGTTAAACACGCCCACTATTGAATACCCAACGGTTGAAATAGTGCAGATTTTCTGACTAATTGAATATGCCCCCTTAATGTGTTTCATTTTAGAAAATTGTGGTTCACACATGTAAGTGGAATTGAAATGAGACAAAGTGGGTGCATAACAGGGCTTGTCTAAAAACTGACTAACCTTGCTTTAGGGATGCAAGCAGTAATCATGATCAAATTGAGTCTTAGGGGTATATTTACTAAAGGTTGATTTTCATCATCAATGTCTAAATCAATGTTATGTTTCTGGGTCTGAATCACACATTTACTAACATTTACAGTATACATTAATATTAAAAATTGCCTGTTAGTAAATGTAAACAATGGTTCACGTTATTGTAAATTCATTGGGCACGGCCATCTTAATCTTTTTTTTTTTTAAATATTTTTTTATTGAAGCATCATCATGTCAATTCAACAACATTGTGGTAAATCATTTCAACATTTTTGAAAGATGGTCCATCATCGTACAGTACCACATATATCAAATTGTCGTGTTATTAGTAAATAAAACGTTTTCATATCAATGTTGTAAAACACATTCTTATTCATCTATTCACATTAATTGAGAATGAAAGTCAAATTAAACATAATGTATGTGAATGTCTGCCGTGTCACCAGAGCCCCACCCTTCCCCCTCGTCCTTCCCCCGGGCATTTCATGTTTTGCATATAACAAAAATGCCCCATCTGAGATCTGACGTTAACTAAAATGTAATATCACAGAGGAATCGGAGGGTCATTAGCGACCATCTGCGACATATACCAAACTGTGTCCTTAAAGCTATTGTGAATTTGGGTCCTTAACGGAAGTGACAGGGTAGCTATATATGTCTCCCACGTTAGAAAGAACCTCTCAACTTTGTTTTCTCTATCCAGTATCACCTCCACCCACTGCATCCTAAATAGGTAGTGTAATTTAGCTTTAAAAAGTGCCAACAATGGCTGAGAGGGTTGTAGCCAAGTTTGTAGGATGGTTTTGCAGGCCGCTGCTCCTATAGCCAGCAGGAGCCTTTTGCCCCCATGTGATGTACGAATATTGGGGGGAAGCATACCAAACAGGGCCCATTCAGGTGTCATAGGGATGTAACTGATCAGGCTATCAGTAGAATATTTCCTGACCTGAGTCCAAAAACCTCGAATTACGGGGCAATCCCAAAGACAGTGGAATAAATCTGCTGAGTTAGCTCCACATTTGTAACAGTTGGAATTTGATGAATTACCTATCAAGAAACTCCTGTTAGGGGACAAGTAAGCTCTGTGCAGTATGTTTAGAAACATAGTGATATATGGAGAGTAAGGCAGTAGTGCACATGCTCTGGTATGAGAACGAAGTATATCGTTTGATGATGTATTTGGAAGTCGTGAAAGCCAAGGAGCTAAGTTGGTGGAAGATTTGTCTGGTATAAACACTTGCCGTATGCAATTGTACGTTAAGGAAATGGCTTTTTGTGTCAAGCTTTGACTTTGAAGTAGTATGTCTAGTGGGTTGTTCCAGTCCAACATTGTGAAGGGACGTATAATAGAGCTAATATAGTGTTGGGCCTGTAAGAATGCAATAGGGTGGACCGCCATCCATGGATGGCGTTCCCCAGCATCCCGGAACGTGGAAGGCCTCCTTGCCGACGTAGAGACCAAATCTCTCACAGTCCTCACACCCTGTGTCTGCCAACTAAAAAATGGGTGGGAAGCCTGCCCATTTTGGAATTCAGGATTATCTACAAAGGTGAGAAAAAGAGATTTGTATGCATTTAATCCAAATTTGTGTCTTAGTACATGCCAGGTTTTCCTAGTGTGCCAAAGCAATGGGTTATCACGTACTTCCTGTGAAATTTCGCAGTCATATACATGAAGGAAACTTGTGAGGTTAATTCCTTCCAAGAATTCCTTTTCTAGTGATGTGTTCGCATAAAGATCCCGGCCGATTAGCCAATCTTTAATATATCTAGTATGCGCTGCATATGAGTATAATTGGACATCAGGAAAGTTTATCCCCCCATTATGTTTCATTTGCTGTAATTTGTTTAGCCCTATCCTCGGATGTTTTCCCTTCCAAATAAATTGTCTAAAACTACGGTTAATCGACTTTACGTCTTTGTTCGAGATCACATAGGGGAGTGCCTGTATTAAGAACATTAATTTTGGGAATGAAATCATTTTAACAAGGTTTGCTCTACCTAAGTATGACAACCACAGTCCCTTCCACCCGTCCAATTCTGTTGCTATAGAGCGAATAACATTGGAAAAGTTGAGACTGTAGAGGAGAAAAGGGTTGTGTGAGATTTTAACCCCCAGGTAAGTAAAGTGTTGATGTGTCCACATTATTGGGATGGTGGATTTAAAAGAAACGCGAGAGGAGGGAGTTCCAAGACGAAGCGCCACCGATTTAGACGTATTGACTTTGAAGCCGGACACCTGTCCATACTTAGTCAAAAGAGAGAATATCCTATCCAGGGATTCTGCTGGGTCTCCAACAAACAACAAAATGTCGTCCGCGAAAGCGGTCAACTTTATTTCTTTTCGACCAATTTGGATCCCCTTAAAGTACTCTCCATCTTGAAGAAGTCTAAGTAATGGATCTATAGCTAAATTAAATAGAATAGGGGAAAGGGGGCAACCCTGTCTTGTACCCCTAGACATCACTATGGTGTTGCTACTGTATCCATTTATTATTAGAGAGGTGGAGGGAGTGGTATAGATGTATTTTATAAGGTTAATGAACATTGGGTCAAATTGCCGTGCGTGGAGAGTTCCAAACAAATGTGGCCATAAAACAGTATCAAACGCTTTGGTCGTATCCAGATTTAAGAGAATATTTTGGGTATGTGGTTCTCCATGAGATTTTACCACCGCTGCTATCGCTGTTCGAATTCCTTTGACTAGATGTTTATGTCGAACAAATCCCAGCTGGTGATCAGTGAGAATCTGCGGGAGCAGCAGCTGGAGTCTATCCGCCATAATTTTGGTTAGTATTTTAATGTCCGTATTGAGTAGCGTAATTGGTCTATACGAATCAATTTGCTGGGGGTCACGCTGTGGTTTGGGGATTAGGATTGTGTGTGAGTCATTGAAATGAGGAAAGATTGTATTATTGTGTAGAATTTCATTAAACAGTTCCCCCAAAGCAGGTGCTATGTGACCCTGAAGTATTTTGTAATATTCGTTGGATAACCCATCTGGGCCTGGTGATTTATGTAATTTTAGTTTCGAAATAGCATTAGTTATTTCTTCTAGAGTGATATCTTGTTTGAATACTTCATTTTGTGAGCTGGACAATTTGGGAAGGTTTGCTTCAGACAAAATACTGTCATGTAATGTCTGATCAAATGGACGTGCATCGTACAAATTAGAAAAGTATGCTTCAAAGTGTGTTAGGATACGTGAGGTCGTTGTGTCAATAGAAGACGAGTTCGGGTCTTTAATGGCGGTGATTAATCTCTTTGGGGTGCTCAATTTGGACATGGTGGCTAACAATCGTCCGGTTTTGTTGCCCCACCGAAAGTATTTAGATTTTGAAAAAGTCAAATCGCGCTGTGCCTGGGACAGCAGAAAATCATCCAACATCTGTCTTGCCTGTGTGTATTCTTGTCTATTTTCTGGGGAAGGGGAATCTATGTATGTTCGCAAAGCAGCCGTTAATGAAGCATGAAGAGCTTGGTATTGCGCGGAGACTTTCTTTTTTCGTTTGGAGATATACTCCATTATGCTCCCTCTTATAGTAGCCTTAGATGCTCCCCAGAATATAGTTGGTTTCTCCCAATAATCAATGTTGTCGTCAGTGAAAGTCATCCAACTATTTGTTAGAAAAAGACGAAAGTCTTCCGAATTGTATAGATAGGTCGGGAATCTCCAGGGCTTAAAGTTCCCAGCTGACGAAGATCTGGTGAGATGAAGTGTAATTGGGGCATGGTCGGAGACCAGGATATTGTGGATGTCAACTTTTAAAACACGCGACACCAAGGGATCAGCTATGAGAAAGGAGTCTATTCTAGACCATGAGCCATGTACTGCTGAAAAAAAGGTAAAGGAATGGTTGGTTGGGTTAAAGAGCCTCCAAATGTCACTAAGCTGTAATGTTGTCTTGAGGAAATGTCTTTGTGTGTAAGAAGCTGACGAAGGGTTCTGTGGGACAGGCTGTTTATCAATCTTTGGGTCATCTACCGAATTAAAGTCACCCGCAAGTACTAGGAGACCATTCTGCCGCTGCGCCAGGGTTTGAGCTAAAGATTGTAAAAACTCCGAAGTTGATACATTAGGTGCATAGATATTAACTAGTGTGTAATTTGTTCCCCATATGATTACGTCTAAAATTATAAATCTTCCTTCTGAATCGAGTATAGAATTAGTGATAGAGTATTGAACATCTTTTTGAAATAGGATCGACACTCCCCTGGTTTTATTGTGAAATTTAGATGAGACGCACTCGCCCAACCATGAAGCCCGCAGTGTCGATTCGCCTCCCGTCTCCCAATGGGTCTCCTGCAGAAATATAATATCTGGATGAAATTTACGTAAGTGGTTCACCACTCTCCTTCTCTTAATGGGAGAGTTGAGGCCTCCCACGTTCCAGGATATTAGCTTCAGAGGGGCAGGGGTATTCAAAGAAGGGATAGGTTGAGGGTTAGATTGCATTATCCAACACCCATTTTGGGAAACCTTCTTGCCATGTGGTATGTGCGTGTTGGAAAGACCCCTCCGTCCCAGCCATCGGAAGGGGTCGAGTATCTAGGGGGACAGGGGGAGGGTGCAGGCCCCGGCAGCTTCGACTTAACATACAAACAATGCTTCAATTCACGTTTTCTAAATTTTCCATAACCGAACATCTTAAGAGTAGTCAATACGTTTAAAGTATTGACACCCATGAACATATACCACAAAAAAATGAGAGATATAAGAACAAAAACAAAATAAAAATCAAACATCAGATCATCTCGAGTAGCCTTGTAGTATCTACTGGCATTATTTCTTAACATACATGGTTGAGTCAACCACTTTATATTTAGCGATTAGATGGGCCCTCTGTATGAAATACCCTGTCAAAGTGTGTTTTGGCCAATTTCGGGTCAGAGAAAAATACGTCGCGGCCATTATCTTGCACCCGCAATTTAGCCGGGTACAATAGTTGGAATCGTGTACCGCTGTCGTGGAGTAGTTTGCATATTTCTCCAAATTCCTTCCTTTTTTGGGAAACAGAGGCCGAAAAATCCTGGAAGATTAAAATTTTTGACCCATTTACCTCTAACCTTGAGATTTTACGATAAGCACCCAGAGTTGCCTCTTTCATACGGTAGTCTAAATATTTGGCTATAACAGGCCTTGGTCTAGCCGCGGACTCGGGTCTTTCTGGTCCCAATCTGTGTGCCCGTTCAATATGTACTAGGAAAGGGGAATCGTGGGTTCCCAATTCTTTGGGGAGGTCAACTGTGAGGAACTCAAGCAGTTTAGGGCCCTTAACTGTTTCGGGGATGCCAATGAAACGAAGATTACTTCGTCGATGACGATTTTCCATATCATCAACCTTAGCTTGGAGATTTTGGATGGAGGAGGTCTGGGTGTCTACCAGTCGTTGTAGTGAGTCTACACGGTCCTCCGAATCACTGGTCCGTTGCTCCAGGGAAGCAATACGGGTAGTATTGGTATCTATTTTAGCCAAGGCTGCATCGAATGCAGTTTGTAAGGTTTCCAGTTTTTTATCAATTAATGGCATGATGATTTTCGAGATTTCATGGGCCGTTTCTATGGCCGAGGGAACTCTGGGGACCTGAGTGGGAGAGGAGGGGGCGCTTAAAGAATCATCCTCTTCCGAGTTGTGCACTGGGGAAGAAGGAGCAGTAGCTCTTCCTTGGTTATTTTTGGATTTCCCCGTCCTTGTGTTCGTAGAGGATTGGTGGGATTTTTGGGAATTTGTTCTGTTATAGTATATGTCCATTTTTCTCTATCTCTGTCACTAATTGCTGTTAGTTTGGGCAAAAAGAATATCTGCCTTTGCAGTAGATGTTTGCAGGTTTGAAAAAGACTACTCGAAAGGTAGGAGCTGGCCTACATGCTGTTTAAGGGATACACTGAGTGTGAAAAAAAAACTCTTAGTGGAAAAACTCTAAGACTGTAGGGTCACACTGCTATTATGTTATGTTTCAAACTTAGTCAGGTAGTATACACTGCTATTTGTCAGAGCGACACCAGATGTCGTTGTTGCATAAACTGTATGCCCTACCTGTATACGCTATTTGATGAATTTTATAGCATTCATCCAATTCAAGCATACATCTTTAACATCAGCCTATAGTAAATCAATGAGTGGCTTGTTTGAATTCTTAGAATGTTAGGCACACAGAAAAATATTTTGTACACAGTCTCCCAAAAAGTGTTATCCGCACACAACGGTTGAGTCACTATTTACTGGTAATCTGAGCGAAAAGGTTATTCGCTTGTGCAGCACTTGTGTGCAGGTTTGAAAAAGATCCTTCAAAAGATTAAGTTAGACCTATATGTCGGGTGAAAGATATATTGAACAAGAAATACCTCTTAATGTTAAAACAATAAGACTGTAAGATCACACTGCAGTTGTGTTATGTTTCAAAATCAATCAGGCAATATACACGGCTATGTGTCTGAGAGGCACTGGATATCACCGTTACCTAAGCCGTGTGCACCACCCGCTTATCCTATATAATAAATTTCCAAGCACCAATATAGTTCCAACCTGCAACCCTACTAGCTACCCGTAGTGAATTGATGAGTGGATTGTTGAAACAGGCCACTCAATAGGTCAAATTAGGACTGCATGTTGTGTGAAGGATACACTGAATGAGAAACAGCACTTAATGGAAAAGCAATAACACTGTGTAATCACACCGCAGTTGTGTTATGTTTCAACCTGAATCAAGTAATATATACAGCTATTCGTCAAAAAGACACTAGATGTCGCTGTTGTATAAGTCACATGCACTATCTGCACAACCTATATAGCAAACTTCATAGCACAAGTAAGGCCAAAAGCCTAACAATCAAACTTGCTCAGGTGCACAGTTGGGCTATCAGAGCTTGAGTTTGTGTCCAGAATCTGGTATGTGTCCAGTGATAGCAATGCACACCGTTCAGAGACCTAAGAGAAGAGGGCAACAGGGAGGGAAAATAGAATATATGGTAGGGGGGTGCAGGGTGGGGTATGGGAAACACAGTAGGTGGGGAGGTTCAAAGAGATGGGGAAGTTGAAGAAAGGGTGTTAGATGAGAGAATGGTGATAAACAAACAATATTAGTACCCTGCAGGGGGAGAGATGCAGCCAGGTGACCAGGGTCCGTCTTGCATCCAGCAGCACCGCGTCTGCTCCCTGAGTTCCAGCGATACGAGTCCGGAGAATAGTTCAGACTGGGGTCCGGATATAGGTAAGCAGCCTCCCTCCTCCGCTTCAGCACGCCATCAGCCCGAGGACCGCCATAAAGATCCGCCTGCAGGGCTATCAGCGCAGTGTACTTGGAGATCCCCAAGGCCACCTCTTATCCGCCTCAGGTTCCACCGCCGCTCCACAGGGCCGCCGGGACAGAGCCACTCCGTCAGCTCCCTCTTGTGTGAAATTTAGTAGGTCCGGGACAGCGTGGTGAACAACTCCGGCGGCTTTCCCGACATGGGCCTCCAGCTGCTCCAGCCAAGCCACTCGACACCACGGGGGGGGGGGGGAGACGGGCCGCGCAGCACCCGCCGACGTTCGCCCCGGCAAGTCCGGGCTCCGATGCAGGTGAATCTCGGGTTGGCAAGGGGTCTGGCAAGCGGGGATAAGCGGCCCAGGGGGATATAGTCACCAAGAGCAGGCCCGAACTCGGCCACGGCGGGTCCCCGGGAAGGCAGCGCCCTTATCAACGGCGTCTCACTGTTACAGGCACCCCTTTTCTGTCGTCTCCTCAGCAGTCCACGCCAAGCCCCAGCGGCAGTAGGGCAAGGCAAGAGACGCAGCAGCTCCCCTCCAAGCAGCACCGTGTCGTCCGGCGCCACGCCACGCCACCGGGTGCTGGGGAGGCCTGATTTACTGCAGGCCTGACTCCGGTGGAAATTCAGCTCCAAAGTTCCCCATTTTCGGCTCCACTGGAACAGCGGGGTCCCCTCTTTTCTTATGAGGAGGATAGACCCCCTACTCAGCAGTATTGAGGGGAGATGCAGTCGGATTGTAGAGAGGGGGAACGGAGCTGGTCTAAAATGCGGCCATCCAGATGCACCGCCCACCGGAAGTCCGGCCATCTTAATCTTTTGTTTGATGTGATTGTATGTATTTTGCTATTGTAAGGTGTTTAGGCGAGCTGCTGCACTCTGAGGTGACCAGCCTGATAATTACAATAGGAATATGGGCAATGCTGCGCTCTACTTCCTCTGTGTCATGCTGTTAGTAAATGTTTTTTAGCCTCTGAAATACATTTAATTAAATTGATTTCAAATCAATAAAAATAAATGGAAATCGACCTTTAGTAAATATACCTCTTATTTTCTGCTTTACAACTGGACAGTCTTCACCCACTACCTCCGACTTTATTACATAAGAGCGGGGATTGCTGTAAAGTTTGAGGCATAACAGTAGTGATAAAAATAATGGGGAACTGTAAATCAGAAACTATTTGGGGCTTCAGGTCCTACAAAAGAACATGGGCAAAATGGAAATTTCGGACTCAAATGTCTTCTGCCAAAGTTTTAAATATCACAATGAGAAAATTGGATTAATGATAAGTCTTTTTCTGCTGACCTTAGCTGGTCCACTCAAAGACAGCTTTATTTGTGGCTGAAGGTAATAGGAATCTCTATGGGTTCATAATTACTTAGGAAAGCAGCTGTATGGTGCAACAATATTTTACTAACATTCTGCAATCACATAGGTTAAAACACTTAAATGGATAATAATTAAAATTAGTTTCACAGCACAATGAGCCTACTTAACAGTTATATCTAAGATATATATTCACCGAGTCCCTTAGAGCATAGTCTGGAGTTCTCATAGTCTGCTCCTCTGCCACCAGATAGAGAACCACATCTTTTGGTAGATGCACATATTGTTAAAGTCTGTGGTGTCTTGATCCCTGACAGGATCATGGACCAGCCATGAAGTCCTGAGACCTAGTCAGTGCTGTACCAAAAATGAAAAGGCACAGGGCTGATGAGGTCCCACTTGAACCTGGTCTGGGCCCCATAGTGAGGTGTCTTTGCTACTGCCAAGTATTGATTAGGATTTCCTGTCTGATTGTGCCTGCTTATCGAAGCTGGTAACTTGTCTCCATCCAAGTGGTTGTTGGCTCTGGACAGTCTGGGGGTGCTCAGTGAAAATCAAATGGAAATTCATTGGTCAGGACAAAAGAGCCAAAAATTCCATTGAGAGTTGTACCCTTCCATGAGTTAATCCTTGAGTTTTTTTTAAAGGAGAATAGGCCCTGGGCTAACCAGCACTTCTGACATACATCCCAGGTTGACTCCAGTTAACTGGATGCCCTGGTGACCACAAATGATAGTACCTCCTTTAAAGAACATGTTAAGGAATCTAGAGGTGCCCAAACAACCAACTTGGAGAACAATACAGTACAACACTTAATATGATACAGTATATGCAATAAGCATAAACACATATCAAAAACCACAGTACTGGTGAGAGGGGATGTCAAGCAGGAATAATTTGTACTATCAACTAAGCCCGGCACCATGCTCTCTGTGCTATAATGCAATTCAGGTATGGTTCAATGTGCACACACAGGGGAAATTTTCCATTGCCTGGAACTATCCACCCCCCATCCCCATCTTCTTGTGCTCAAATCATGTGATCCACAGCTGTGACATAATAAAAATCTGGTGGTTAAATTGATGGTGTTATGGCAAACCTGACTTACCTCATAAACTCAGAGAATGTGGCTAGAGGTCTTCGCCTATAGCATTCACCTTTCCTGAAGAACTAGTTTTACTCACAGGTACTCGGGTACCCGCAGGTCTTAAAGTCAAGGTAGTGGGAGCTTATACAGAAAACCAGGTGGCTACAGAGAGGGGCTGAAGTGTCTCCGATGGTATGTCCAGAGTGTGGAATGGCTAATGTCACCAGCAACTAGTGAGCAGGAACTTAATGCTGGCAGGCACCAATAAATGCAGGATAACTGTTCCTGTGGTTATGTACAAAAAAAGCTGGCAGGTACTAAGTAGAGTTGAGTACAGCTTACAGGCTGTACTCCTAGAGGAATTCCTAGGTTCTAGGAGATTGCAAGATACTGCTGACAGGCAGTTACACAGACTGGACTGGGGTACAGCAGAAGCTGCTCAAAGGCAGTCACACAAGCTGTGCTGAGGTGCAGCTGGTTGTAGGTAATTAGAGACTGAGGTGAGCTAATGCAGCTGACAGGCAGGGCACACAGGCAGAGATCCGAAGCAGGGAGTCAGAGCTGACAGGACAGTAGAGCAAGCTGATAGCTTCTATGCAGGGTAAGGACTCTATAAGTGGCAGGGAGGCTAAGTCCACCCTGTCATTTACCTGAAAAAGAGCCCAGTCAGATTGTCCCAAACTAAGTCATGCTGCAGCTATATGGTTGCACGTAGCTGAGCATCCAAGGAAGTGATCCCGGCTTCTTAGTAATGACCAGGACCATCAGCCAGTGCTGCTGCTGCAGAGACCCGGCTGCTTAGCAACGGCCGGGATGGGTGCAGCAGTGTGAGCTGTCGCGATCAGCGCAGTGGCTCATAACAGATGGGAAGTAGACTGCTGATTTGTTGATATTGCCCCACTACCTGCTGGCGCTACCAAGGGTAAGATGACAATACAGTACCATGCACACAGTCTGTTCACTGTGGTGGTGTCTGTGATGGACCACTATTATCATGGGTTGGAGTGCACTAGTGAACAAGTATATTTATGACTGAGTTGGGTATGATATGTCGACAGTTATGAGCTAGATGCGTCATTGCTTGGAGCGTGAATAAATGGAGAGAAAAAAGTACCAGCCAATCACCTCCTGTCATTTTTCAAACACAGCCTGTGACATGGCAGTTAGGAGCTGATTGGCTGGTACCTTTTCTCTCTCAAATGTATCACTCTCCTAGCGATGATGCATCTAGCCCATTATGTTGATGTTCATCATATCAACATGAGAACATCCACATGGTCATAATGTTGACAGTGACCATGTTGTTGTTTTCCAGTTTGAATCTTGAGTTCTCTCCCGTGTTTGCCTTTAGTAAATCACCATGTTTGGAAAATAGGTGAAACTCACCTGAGATTTCACTCTCAACCAAACAAGGAGCATAATAAATGTAGCCCTCAATGTCTGCAGACTGTAGTGTCCCATGTGTCACCAGCAGTCTTTATACACAGGAGCAACGTTCTTCATCTGCCATTAGGAATATTACCGAGACATTCCAAGGAGGGATATTGTAAAAGTAATTTTCTCTTGTTCTGCTAAGAGAGTCCTCAATATTGTGTTCTCTGAGGAGAGACTGTTATTAAGAGACTGTTAGTGCACAGAGGTGGTATACTAGGTACATACAGCATGCCTGTATAATCAGCACCAATCCCGGGACAAAATAGTCCCAATATACAGTGTGGTTATATTGTTATGTGATGAATGCATTAATACTGTAATATTTTCCTGTGATATATTGTAATATACTTGATTGCGTTGTTCCCTTTCCTGAGGCATTGTTGAATTTGATTGTAGGCCTGTAACTGCTCATTTCAAGTTAATTGCACTTTATGGTTTCTTATGTAAATTTAACTTTCCTTAAGCAAGTGACTTCCAGCTAAATAAAAATTAAAGTCACTGTTCAAATGAGAGACTTGTTAGGGGTCTCTTGGGGGGTCCTCATCTTTCTGCCTGACAACTAAGGGAGTCCAGAAGCAGAAGTGGTCTGGAGACATCTGGAAAGGCCAGATAGATGTTAGCTGCAAGGGAAACAAGTACCACCAACATCCCACCACTCACTAGAAGCATATCACAACAACATATGCACCAAGCTCCGGAATGCTTGGACGCAGTGGGCTATGCCACCTTTAGATGGTGTTACCCTATAGAAGCTTATGGGCTTATTTCTGTCTTTCCCAGTGAGAGGGATCTCTCACAGCACTCCCCATGGTGCCTGAGTCACTTGGCACAAGCGCAGATGGACTCCTGGGTCCTAAACCCAGAAGTCTGCAAACCGCAAAGGACAGCTCTCATCGTTAGATCCCTACTTGGAGGAACCCTACTACTCCCTCTAAAGAAACGGCCAAGTTTACATGGCTGAGAAATTCATTCTTCCAGGTGTTCTGTGAATTGGCAGCACTACTCTCTGGTCACAGCACCATACCTAGCCTTCACCGGCAGCCAGTATATACTGCACATATGAGGCTGCAGCCGCGGATTTAGACTGCAGCACTGGTGTCCACACTGGCTAGGACGCACAATCAGCTTCCATAAAAATGTCTGCTTGGTCTGACTTCTACTAAAATGGAAGTCACTGCTAGCTACAAATGAAACATCAGGAATAAACTCAGGAGCAACTCCATGAATATTGTGAGTACTCACATCATTTCATTCTGTTGTGCATTTAAGGCTCGTAGGGGATAATTCAGACCTGATCGTTGCTAGAATTCGCATCGCAATCGGTGGGTTTTAGCCAAATGCGCATGCGCAAAGCCACAAGTGTACATGTGCCGGGCTCGCCGTGCAACGAATGTGCAGCAATACACATGAGATTTGTGTTCGCTGTCAGGCAACGACACAGAGGTGTGTTGAAGGCGGTGCGTGGACATGGCTTCGCAGGCTAGCGAAAAGGGGCGTGTAGGTGGGTGTCTTGCGGGGGAGTGTGCTAAAGTCTGCAGGCGTGGTTTTTGCATAGCTGCAAAGCATGTTGCTGTTATTGCACACTGGGCGTATGCAGCTGATAAGTAAGTCTTGGGCTGTGCACGACTTGCAAAAGCTCAGTGCAGGTGTCCTGTCCGGCATCTCTCAGCGATTAGCTGCAAATAAAACACACCTGTATACAATGCAACCGCCTCCACAGCTCATTGCACCTCTAGCTCTCTCTGAGATGGTATGTAGTTTATGAAACCATTTATATGTGCATCATACAGTCTACATACGTTTGGTTACAACTATTACATGTGTACTGCACATGTACAACATTTGTTGTTTGACAAGCAATTGTACACATAACACACAACTGTTTCTTTTATTTGGAAGGCCCTCTTTCTGTGTTCACATTGCTTTGTGATGACACATTGCTTTGAGTTGTCTATCAAGCTGCATTGTACATCCAAAATACACATACTATATTTATATATCCCACATACATGCCATGTTTTATTGATTAATACAATTGTTGTGTGTTTCATATAACAACATTCCCACCATAATGCTCCTTTACGGTGACCAATTTAACCCTTTTTCCTGGCTCACACATGGATTACACAGGTTCTGTGGCTGGTTGACTTCAAGCCTACATTTCAGATGGTTTTAATTAGCCACAGAACCTGTGTAATCCATCAGCGTCCCAGGTCATATGGTTACCCTACTTTACCTATAATGTTCTGTAATAATGCTTCAGGTACTACATTCCTAGGGGTTAATTTGCTCAGATGGGATTTTCATTTAAGATGGGATATTGCCAATAGCAACCAATCACAGTCTACTTGTCTTTTATCTAGCACCTTCTCCAACAAAATTCCTGAAATGTATTTGGTTGCTATGGGCAACATCCCATCTTAACTAGAACATCCTTCTTAGTAATGTATCCCCCTAGTATGTTTTTTTTTAAACCAACAAAATACTCAGAGCAGTTTTTTGTTTTTGTTTTTATAAATACAAACATTCCCATGCATCACAATAATAAAAACACACATTTAGGACAAAGTGTAAGGGTTTCAAATATTTATACTCATAAATCTGAGATTACAAAAGCAATACACAAAGACAAAGATAAATTATAAAAAATGTACATCAAATGGCACAGTAACAAGCACCTGGCTGTGCACAAAACAGGATGACAGTACCCAGCAGTGAAGTACCCCCATCTACTGGGCAAGAAACACAACAAGAGACTGGTATCAGAACACTGTGTGAGGAAGATGTGCGCCAAATTGAGGATGTTTCCTCCTTTTTTCCCCCGGATGTTGGGGTGGTTCCGCCTGAGGTCTGTGCACATATCTTCGAGGGGCCTGCCCAGTGGGCTCTTGTTCCTGGGCAGGGCTAGGGGATGGGCCAAATGTAGGAGCCTCCCTGAGACTCTGGCCAAGGAGGTCTGCGATGGTCTGTATGCCTTGTCGAATACTGGTAGAGATGTCACACATGCCTTGTTGCATATTGGAGGATAGCTCATGGACCATGGAGGACAGGTCATGGACTGAGGAGGACAGCTCCCGGACCTCCCGGAGCATCTGGTCATGGAAGTTGGTGTTGATTTTTTCATGGGTCACAAGCGCATCCAGAAGCTCCAGGAGAGTGGGTTGGGGCAGTGTGGCAGTGTGTGGCTGTGATGGTGGTCTTTCCTGCCCCACACTGGAGCTGTCACTCAATCCTCCCTCACCAGCCTCAGTGAGCTGCCTCTTCTGTGCTGTGATTGGAAAAGGAGATAAAAGGACCAAAAAAAAAATTAGGACCCCACATTTTACAAAATAAATAAATATACATTTGTACAAATAAGCATTCATTTACCTTCCAAGGCATGTGGACCTACAAGAGCACGTGTGTCGGTGTCCATTTCAGACACACCTGCCACCTCCTCATTAGACACACAGACCATTGCCTGCTACTCCAACTCAGTGAATTCCACAGTCTCAGGAAGTGGCCCTCCACCTGTTGCCCTCAAAGCATTCCAGTGTGCAGACTTTTTTTTGCTTCAGGCGGGATTTTAAGTCAGCCCAACTACATATGTATTAGTGTTTGAAGGAAATGAGAAGAAACAAAACATTATTAAATTTTATTTACATTGTTGTGTTTTAATTTTCAATTGTATACATGAAGCATTCAGAAATATCACAACCTACATTCCTTTGGTCCACTTCTACTTGTACACATACATAGCACTAAATATTGTAATATGCAAATTTAACTTACAGTTAGATATAGAAACATAGCAAACAAAAATTAAGTTGTTCATTTATGTAGCACCTTCTACAAGAGTATATATGTAATAGTCTTGGTTGCTATAGGCAACATTACTTCAAAAAGCAACATCCCATCTTAGTGAATGCAGACAATAGTGTGTTTGAGTGTGCCTCAGTATGTACTTACCGTCTCCTGACTTCTTGTAGTGTGCGGACAATTGGGCCCACCACATTAACTGCATCGGTGATCTCCCTCCAGATACGGTCCTTGGTCCCAGCACCCATATTTTTACTGCCAAAATGAATTTTCTCAATGGATTGTGGGACCAGAATGGCCAACTCCCTCTTGGTAAATGGTGGTTGGTGTCTTCTCTTTTGGGTCCTTGCCTGCAATGCAGTAGCCTGAGAACTATTTCTAGCTTCCTCTTCGCTGTGTGGGACAGATTCTTGAGTTTGGGTAGTTGGTCCACAATCTTCTTCAGTTTGACCCACATCTTCCTCAGCCAGGGAACTCACACTAGCCTCTTGTTGTGTTTCTTCTCCAGTAGATGGGGGTACTTCACTACTGGATTCTTCGGCTGGCTCCTCAAAGCCTCTTTCCTGCTCTTCAACCAATTGCTGGAGCCCATCTTCTACTCGCTGCTGTCTCCACCTGACTGCTGCATACTCCTTTCTGATTTTCCTATACTCATTTGCGAAATCACGCTCCATGATGATGGCTTGCGCGTAGGGCTCTGGTTTTTTTTTTTATACCTGCGCATGCATTCTTCATCATTCATAATTAGCACAGGTGATGCATACGCAATGTGATTGTTAACACTATTTAAGCATGTTCTACCCACCTGTGGTTTGTGGGTGTATGCAGGCGTGGAGTTGTGGAGTTGATGTTTTGTCGAGGTGGTGATTGTTTATTTAAGTTAAGATATGTTTGTGTTTTGATGTTTTGAAGTAATGTAAATTTATTGTGTTATGCAGAGATGTGCAGGTGTGTGTAATTTTGTGACCAATTGTGTGAAGTATGTTTGCTGATGTGTATGCTCCACGTTCTGGTGTGGTGTGTTTTTTTGTTGTTGTTTTTTTTGTAGTACGAACGCACAGCGTGATGCACAAACATATTTTTATTTTATTCTGGGTCTCTTTGTTTTTGTGTTTGGCATGTATTGTAGTGTAGTTATAACCTGTTTTCTTACAAATCTATTTTTTGTTAATTTTTCACAAAGGAACAACAATATGTGTATCTGTGAGTAAGTATATGCTTGTTCACAGGTGTGGGTGGTGTGGTTTTTATGTATCTATGTGTGTGTTTATTATGCTTTTTTTATTTTTCTTCTGAAGGAAGCTTATTTTTTTATTTAGAATTTTTTGACAGAGTAGCCCTTTCATTTTGTTGTGGCCTTTTGCCATTTTTTTAGGACTCAAGTTCATCTGCGGGTAAGTATGTGGATGCTCATAGGTGTGTGTTGTGGGGTGGTGTGTTGGGTTATCTCATAGTTGCCTACCCTCCCGCATTCTGCAGGAGACTCCCTAAAATAGCAGCAATCTCCCTGACTCCCTGAATAGACCAGCAATCTCCCTGATTACACCTTATCCCCATTATGCAGCTGTTACAGTCTTGGGGGGGAAAATAAATCAGAGATACATACATTCAAATGGTATCATCAGTGCCTTTTCCCTACATTGGTTATAAGGCACAATGATCCCTATGGCTACATGCATTTTAAATAAGGTTTCTCATGGTTACTTACAGTATATGGAACCTCTTGTAAAACACAATACATGAAGAAATCCTAAATAATATCAGTGTCTTTTCTTCAACAAGTAGCTCTTACTAGCTTTGGGGCTTATTTACATTTGAATGTAAGTCATTTTTATGACCCGCCTCTCAGATGTAGAAGTATATGTCAGCGGTCATAGGTGTTACTTTCACAATCTCCCTGAAATGCTTTTTCAGAAGTAGGCAAGTATGGGTTAACTTAGTGTGCTTATTCTGTGTTGTTGTTGTTTTTTTTTTTTTTTTGTCCCCTTCTGAAGGAAGCATTTTGTTGGTTTTTGGCAAACGAGCCCATTTATTTTGTTCTTTGGCCTTTTGCCTTTATATCTATTTTTGTAGTTCATCTGCGGGTGAGTATGTGCATGCTCATAGGTGTGTGTTGTGGAGTGTGGTGTGGGGTTCTCTTAGTGTGCTTATTCTGTGTTTTGTTTTTTTCTCCCCCTTCTAAATGAAGCATATAGGTTTTTGTTTTTGGCCGGAGTAGCCTTTTCTTTCAGTTATTTGGCCTTTTGCCTATTTTTTGGAGGGATACAAGCTCATCTGCGGGTAAGTATGTGCATGCTCATAGGTGTGTGTTGTTGGGTTCTCTTAGTGTGTTTTTATTTTTTAAGTATTTACTCTCAAGGCAGTGTTAATTGTTATTGTATGGCCTAAGTATCCTTGTTTTTCTGTTTTACTTATTGTAGTTGTTTTTTGTTTGCTTTTATGATAAATATACGCATGCTCATTGTAAGTATATGCATGCTAATTGTGGTGTTCTGTTTTTATGACTAATAATGGTTTATTTAATTATTCTTAAAGTTAACAATGTTCCTTTCCTCTGGTGTTCCCAAATTAGCTATGGATTTCCCCACAGCTGTAAGTGGTTATTGTATTATTTAATAGATTGTGACAAATGGTTTGGT
The DNA here is from genome assembly GCF_028390025.1 of Pseudophryne corroboree. Classification (NCBI taxonomy): domain Eukaryota; kingdom Metazoa; phylum Chordata; class Amphibia; order Anura; family Myobatrachidae; genus Pseudophryne; species Pseudophryne corroboree. The sequence continues at coordinate 268,301,864 of NC_086451.1, read as the reverse complement.
CATATCTTTGTATTTTGCTTTTACACTCTGTTAAATCTGGCTTTCAGATGGTTACAGTGTAACACTCTTGAAGAATAATGATGAATTAGGTATGATGGTTGGCTTGGGTAAGTATCTCACACGAACTTTCAATGTAAGTAATTTACCTTGCTTTCTCTGTTTTGGTTACAGATCTCTAGGCCATTCCTCGACACAGAGAGTGGGATTGACCTCGGAATTTACCGCAACACAGTTGATCACAGGAATTATACACTCTGAAGATGTTAATCTGACTCTTTAATAAAACAATTAAAAGTAACACAACCTTCGTTTTCAACGAAATTTAGCAAACAGGAAATAAACAGTTTTATTTGACTGGATCTGGAAACTCCGTGATATCCTCAACAACTGGACTCCGAAACCATCCTAAATAAAGGTTAGTATAACAATTCCCAAACTGATATACATTACTTATACAGGTGAGTAAGATAGTCAACAATTTACATTAGTAATATATCTCTTTCAGTACTGAAATATACCCGAGTAAATCAGTTCAGCTGAGTTTCATTCGTTGGTGCACATACATAAATTTGTAACTTAGTCTCCTGGATAGTTACATATAGCTCTCTAGGTACGGCAGTAGGATCACTGGATACTCTCGCGCATGTAGCTTGGTCTCTGACGCTATAATCTTTTAGCAGGTGTACGAGTAATAACGTTGTAGTTTGGTCAAGAATTAGAATGTCACAGTATTTCCTGGGTGCGAGTCAGTGGATACAACGTGGTCTATCCTAAATATGTATCTCCCGTGAATAGGACAGCTGTAATTATAACTCCTAGAGATGCTGCTCCTCCAAACTTATTCTGTACGCTGTCTATCTCCAAATAGTAAAGCTGCTAACTGCCTCACTGTAGTGTCACACTTCTAATGGGTAGTGACACAGTGGTTTTGACCATTAATAAGATGGTTACCGATAAAGTCTTTATTCTTTATCACTAACACCCACAGAAATTACTCAGCAGATGGGTTTAGGAGGGTTGTGGTAGTGTAAAAGCGGGGAATAAATGTTACGGGTTTCACATACAATGAGAGTAGACGCTGGGGTTATTCTAAGAATCCTTTCCATCAACTTCAATATTAAAAAAGTCTCTCTTGAATTAACTATTGTTTCACCCGGGAATAAGACTGACTCTCTCTGCTGACCCTTTCAGTGGTGCAGAAGTTGAGAGCGTTATTATCCTGATCATAAGGCAGCCGCTTCACACTACGTAACGTCCCCTATGACTCCTCTGACCAAAATCTTGATCTGATTGTTCCTGAGACATTCTGTTATTATTGGCCATCTGATAGCTGGGTTCTGTTTACTATAATAAGACAGGGCTAATGTTCAGCTGACTGTCCTAGGAGCCTGCCTTATTTAGCTTAGCTTAACTCTCCCTCTTGTCACTTAGGGGAATTTGGCTCCACCTCCCAGGGTTAGGACTGCCGGGCTGCTCCTCCTCTGTCCTGCCTAGTACTGTTATTATGAGATCAGACCTCAGTCACTCACCGGCCCAGCCTCTCCCCTGGGTGGATCCTGAACGGATGATCCCCGCCCTGGACAGTGCAGAGGACTGCGTGATCCGGCTCCGTCATGCGACGTCACCGATGCTCTCCTACGATAGCCGCCAGCAGTCTCCGCTCCGTTCGCCGGGACACCGATCCCCAAACCCACGGTGGGTTCCGTGATTTGGCTCTCTTTCTCCCTGTCAGGGTATCCCTTCAGTCGGCTTTGGTCCTGGTGTAGGGACGTTTTTTCCTTCTTGGTGGCGCAGCTTCCACACGTCGCTCACGTCTCCCTCCTCACACCGATACACCAACAACCGTCAGTGCTCGAGCTTCCCCTTTTTTAATTCTTCTTCCCCAGTTGCCCGTATGTCTCCCGCCAGCGGCGCGAGGCCTTTTAGTCCACTTGGCACCAACTCCTTCTGGGTCCCAACGCCTCCATTTTCTCCAGTTTTCCAAATAATAAGCACCTCAGTACTAATAACCAGGGGAAGTAACCCTTAGGTGGGGTTCTCCTGTTATCCAGTGATACCCATACTAATAAAACCATCCAAGTTTGTAATCCCGGGTATCACATACCTCCCCGGTAATTTGATGCGTATCCCTACGCATCCGTGAACTGCGTACAAGACCTCCAGAACAATCCAATTAACAAATGTGAATTGGTGGAACATACAAAACATGCATTTGCTCTTCGTGTAACTACTTTGCTTACAGTTTTATATAACTTCTTATTACTTAATATTTTTACATCTACATAACTTACTAAAGTAGCGGAATAACCAACACTATGTTCAAAATAACATTTTGGAGTCAGATTAACTTAACTGGTGTATTTTAGAGCTGATATCTAACAGGTAGCTTCCCTTTGGTGCTCCTTTCAGAGCGTCTTAACAAAGGAACCTCTGTGTCAACAGGGCCTATAATAATTTCAGTAGGGGTTCAATACTCGCTAAGGCATTGGGTTCTCCGCAAATGCCCAACACTGGCCAGCACAGACTCATCATCGCGTCCGGATATGAGTTTATATTTGGAGATATCTCTGGCTGTAGGACATCTTGGCACTCTGATTCTGGCCAGATAGGACATAGTTTCAGTTGGTCTCTATGTACTAGGCTTTGTCGACTTCCATCCTCTAACTGGATACGGTATACTGCAATTTCTGGATTTGGCATTTCCATCACTCTATATGGAAGAGGCTCCCATCGGTAGTCTAATTTGCTTTGCCGTCGATTGTTCCGTCTGAATACCCTACATCCTATGGGCAAAGGTTTAGCCTGTGCCTTTACATTGTAATTATGCTCTTGCCGTTTTTGCACTATTCCTCTATGTTGCTTTACCAGGTCTTGAGCCACCTTCAATCGACGTTGGTGTTCGGATACCCAATTGGTTTCTATAAACGATTCGGGAGCAATCTCCACATTTAGACTCACATCTACTGGTAGTCTTCCTTGTCTACCGAATATAAAATAATATGGAGTATATCCGGTCGAACTATGGACAGTATTATTATAGATGAACATGAGCTCTGTCAACATCAATGGCCAGTCCTGACGTTGCTGTTCGGGGAGAACCCGTAACATTTGGATGAGCGTCTGGTTCGTCCTCTCACAAAGTCCATTTCCTTGGGGATGATACGAGGTAGTTCTAATCTTCTTACATCCATAGAGGAGGCACAGTTCTTGGAAGAGTTTGGATGTGAATGCAGGCCCTTGATCGGTCAGAATCTTATCCGGAAACCCGTATGGTCTCACGAAGGCCCTCCAAAAGATCTCCGCTGTGGTCTTCGCTGTCATATTCTTTACTGGTAAGGCCACTGCGAATTTCGTGTAATGGTCTACTATCATGATGGCATATTCATATCCAAGTTTACTCTTCTCCAGCTTTACATGGTCAATTGTGACTAACTCCAATGGTTGGTGGCTAACTATCGGATGGAGTGGAGCTCTCTCGTTGGCTAGGGGTGTCCTTCGGAGATTACAGTCGGGACAGTGCTGACACCATTCCTCTACGCTTTGACGCAATCCTACCCAATAGAGCCATTGTCTAAGATTCATTTCAGTCTTTTGACTCCCGAAATGTCCAGACCGATTGTGATAGGCTTTTAACAGAATTGGTGCTTTTGTCATAGGAATGAGCACTTGGGTCATGGTTAGGTGGGTTTTTGGATTAGTACTTTTCCGGATCATTACATTCTGATGGATCTCTAAGCGGTCCCGTTGTCTCCATAATTTCACCAATTCTGGTGCTGCAGCTTGTCGTTCGGCTTTAGATAAGCCTTTTTATGCAAAAGCAACCTCTTCAGTTGCTGGAAAGTAGGATACTCCTCTTGCCACCCTTGCCATTCACTCAGATACCTTTCTTCCAGAGGTCGTTCAGATTCGCTTCTCATAGTGATGGTGTTATGGTTATGTTGGATCACCAGTTGTCGTGTCATTTGAAAAGGGGGCATTTCCACTGCTTCTAACTTATCCTCTACTTCAGACTCCTCCCGGTCGGCAAGGCGGGATAACGCATCAGCATTGCTATTATTTTGTCCAGGCCGATATTGGATTGTAAATTTATAGTTGGACAGCCGAGCATACCATCGCTGCTCCAGTGCTCCCATTTTGGCAGTAGCTAAATGTGCCAGGGGATTACAGTCGGTATAAGCTACAAACGGAGTAACAGCCAGATAGTCCCTGAATTTCTCGGTGATGGCCCACACTAGTGCTAGAAATTCTAATTTAAAGGCACTATAATTAGCATCATTACGTTCGGTTTTCTGAAGGCCTCGGCTGGCGTAGGCTATTACTCTCTCTTTACCATCTTGTACTTGTGCGAGGACCGCGCCGAGTCCTTGTTTGCTCGCATCGGTCTGCAGAATGAAAGGTTTGCTATAGTCCGGATAGGCCAAGAGGGGGGTTTGGGTCAACACCCTCTTGAGGTGTTCAAATGCCGCCTGTTGCCGGGAAGTCCAAGTAATCAGTTGCCGTCTGCTTTGGCTATCATGGGGCACATCTCGAAGCAGTTCGTGTATAGGGGCAGCTACTTTGGCGAAACCTTTCACGAAGCGCCTATAGTACCCCACGAAACCCAGGAATCGCCTGACATCTTTGACAGTTTGGGGCACCGGCCAATTTTGGACAGTTCGAATTTTCTCGGGATCGGGCGCAATTCCTTCGAGCTCACTACATGTCCCAAGTAATGAACTTGCGGTTTCAATAAATGGCATTTGGCGGGATTTACTTCCAGCCCATAACTAGCGAGTTGTTGCAGGACTTCATGGAGATGCTGTAAATGTTCGGCATATGACTTTGAGAAAATGATTATATCAACCAGGTACAGCAATATCATTTCAAAGTTCCTATGCTCCAAGCAATGTTCCATCATCCTTTGGAAGGTTGCTGGAGTGTTACATAATCCAAAGGGCATCCGCTTGAATTCATGGAGTCCCATGGGAGTGGTAAAGGCCGTTTTTTCTTGATCTTCCGGCTCCATCATGATCTGCCAGTACCCACTTGTTAAATCTAGCGTGGAGAAATACTTAGCGGACTTTAGGGCGGCCAGAGATTCCTCAATACTGGGGAGCGGGTACGCGTCCTTATGGGTAACCTGGTTCAATTTCCGATAATCGATGCAGAATCTCAATTGTCCGTTCTTCTTTTTTACCAACACCATAGGTGCGGCCCAAGGGCTGTGACTCTCCTGGATGACGCCCATAGCCTTCATTTCCTCTAGCATCTTCCTCACCGGCTGATAGAGGGCTGGAGGTAAGGGCCTATGTTTTTCCCTGATAGGGGCAGCATTCCCCGTCACAATGCGATGTTTTACAGTCGTGACGGTCCCAAAATCTAAGGGTCCTTGGCTGAAGGTTGCCAAATTCTTCTTTACGACTTGGAGGGCTCCATCCTTGTGTTCTTGAGGGGTATCTTCATTTCCGATGTGGATGCCTCTCCACCATTCCGTCGGAGTTCTGTCTCCCTCCGTCACGGCATCATCACTCTGTGAGCACACCCGAGTCTGTGCATGGATGACATCTTGGAAGGTAATCCAGGTGAGCTTAGCGATAGGTCGCTGTCGGTACAATTTAACCGTATGGTTATGAGGATTTAAAATTCGTACTGGAACTTGGCCACCCGTAATGTTCACTAGGACATGTGCGACAACAAATTCTTCTCCGTCATCCCCTTCACATGGCTCAACTAAGGCCTCATAACTCTTTCCTTGAGGTCCACACCGCGCTTTGCCCCAGATAATCACCTCTGCATTTGGAGGTAATTTAATGGGTTTACTTTCGGTAATCCGAACTTTCCCGATGGCACCATTACATTGTACCAATGCCCGTTGGCTCTGCAAAGTCTTTATAGTCTTTTGTAATACAGACGGTTCGATGGTCGATTTTCCGGTCAGCTCCCGCTTAAGGATAGAGATCAGTTCTTCCTGGCAGCTTTGTAAAATATTCATCCCCAAAATCATTGGGATAGCATTCGGGTCACTAGTATGTGTGATCAGACACCCTTGGTGAAGCATTTCTGTGTCCCCTACTTTGACGTCGGCCTCCCAATAGCCCACGCAAGAGATACTTGATCCATTGCTGCTATCAATTGGAGCCATGCGGGAGGAGGGGTCACAATTTGGTGTTCTCCCCAATGCTGGATGAACGTGGAATGTTGAATGGTGGTTATTTGTGAACCGGTGTCGACCATAGCCATGATTTCTACCCCATTAAGGGAAATGGGAATATGAGGGCTTTGCCCCACATACTGGGACCACCATTCTTCAGACCTTGAACCTATTGCGGCATCTCCCCCCGAGGTTCGGTCTCCAACCTCGGGGCATTGGAGTTTAAAGCCTCCTCTTGGTCACAGTTCCGTTCGATATGGCCAGGCCGTTGACAACGCCAACAAATAGGACGGCCTTGGGGATCAAATCGACCCGTGCTCCTTCTTTCGCTTGCTTGAGGCGTGGTCCACCAATCACTTCTGGCTCTCCTTCGCTCCCGGGCCACCTGGCTTCATTGGGATTGGGTCCCTGTCTGCGAGATAAATTTTGTACCTCTTTACACATTTCAGCCATTCCCACAGCGAGCTCCTCCATTTGCTTTTTTAGGGTTTTTATCGGATCTGCAGAGGGCGTTTGGAAGCTTTGGCCAATGGTGTCTCCCATTCTCTTGTTCCTAGCTGGATGGAAAGGGGTGTCCTCGTTTTATAATTGACTTTCCTGATATCCAGGCATTCCCGGAAACCCGACCTCTTGGGCCATCTCTGTCCCGACTACCTTAATAGCAGCCTCTTTGAAGTCTAAAAATGACTGATCGGGTTTCTGCATTCTTAACAGTCTCAGTTGAGCTCTCATGCTTTCTTTATTTGCCCCTTCGATGAATTGGGATATAAGAGCTTCATCGCTGTTTTTGATTTCATTTTCATCGACTGTCCGAATCGCCTTCAAAGCCTCTTGTAGGCTCAGCGCATAATCTCTCAATGTCTCTCCCAACCGCTGTTTCCTAGCATAGAATTTCATTTTTAATTCCGAAATCGTATGAAGCTCGAACGTGGTGGCTAACCGTTGTAGTATCTGCTCAATATTTCTCCTCTACTCGGTGGGCCACGAGATAACCTCCCTTTGTGCTGACCCTTTCAGTTGACCGATGAGGATCTCAACTTTTTGTTGCTCATTTAGTGGATAGAGACGAAACATCGACTTCATCTTGTTCTTGAAGTCGGTCAAGGTATTCCCCTCAGCCTTGTGTCGGTCTCCATGATAGGTGGGAAGCCATGGGGCCCCGAAATAGTATGGTAAGGTAATTGGGTTTATCTGCGCCATGCTAGGCATTTCTTGCGTAGGTTTACTAGACTCTCCACTGAATGCCTCAGCCATCGTAGATTGCTCTTTAGACATCCTCTACTTGTATAGGATTCCTCACTTAAGTTATCGATCCTGTTCGGGGACGCCAAGGAAAATTTAATTGTAACACTCTTAAAGAATAATGATGAATTAGGTATGATGGTTGGCTTGGGTAAGTATTTCACAAGAACTTTCAATGTAAGTAATTTACCTTGCTTTCTCTGTTTTGGTTACAGATCTCTAGGCCATTCCTCGACACAGAGAGTGGGATTGACCTCGGAATTTACTGCAACACAGTTGATCACAGGAATTATACACTCTGAAGATGTTAATCTGACTCTTTAATAAAACAATTAAAAGTAACACAACCTTCGTTTTCAACGAAATTTATCAAACAGGAAATAAACAGTTTTATTTGACTGGATCTGGAAACTCCGCGATATCCTCAACAACTGGACTCCGAAACCATCCTAAATAAAGGTTAGTATAACAATTCCCAAACTGATATACATTACTTATACAGGTGAGTAAGATAGTCAACAATTTACATTAGTAATATATCTCTTTCAGTACTGAAATATACCCGAGTAAATCAGTTCAGCTGAGTTTCATTCGTTGGTGCACATATATAAATTTGTAACTTAGTCTCCTGGATAGTTACATATAGCTCTCTAGGTAGGGCAGTAGGATCACTGGATACTCTCGCGCATGTAGCTCGGTCTCTGACGCTATAATCTTTTAGCAGGTGTACGAGTAATATCGTTGTAGTTTGGTCAAGAATTAGAATGTCACAGTATTTCCTGGGTGCGAGTCAGTGGATACAATGTGGTCTATCCTAAATATGTATCTCCCGTGAATAGGACAGCTGTAATTATAACTCCTAGAGATGCTGCTCCTCCAAACTCTATATCGAGTCCAAGCCTCAAGCTTATTCTGTACGCTGTCTATCTCCAAATAGTAAAGCTGCTAACTGCCTCACTGTAGTGTCACACTTCTGATGGGTAGTGACGCAGTGGTTTTGACCATTAATCAGATGGTTACCGATAAAGTCTTTATTCTTTATCACTAACACCCACAGAAATTAATCAGCAGATGGGTTTAGGAGGGTTGTGGTAGTGTAAAAGCGGGGAATAAATGTTACGGGTTTCACATACAATGAGGGTAGACGCTGGGGTTATTCTAAGAATCCTTTCCATCAACTTCAATATTAAAGAAAGTCTCTCTTGAATTAACTATTGTTTCACCCGTGAATAAGACTGACTCTCTCTGCTGACCCTTTCAGTGGTGCAGGAGTTGAGAGCGTTATTATCCTGATCATAAGGCAGCCGCTTCACACTACGTAACGTCCCCTATGACTCCTCTGACCAAAATCTTGATCTGATTGTTCCTGACACTTTCTGTTATTATTGGCCATCTGATAGCTGGGTTCTGTTTACTATAATAAGACAGGGCTAATGTTCAGCTGACTGTCCTAGGAGCCTGCCTTATTTAGCTTAGCTTAACTCTCCCTCTTGTCACTTAGGGGAATTGGGCTCCGCCTCCCAGGGTTAGGACTGCCGGGCTGCTCCTCCTCTGTCCTGCCTAGTACTGTTATTATGAGATCAGACCTCAGTCACTCACCAGCCCAGCCTCTCCCCTGGGTGGATCCTGAACGGACGATCCCCGCCCTGGACAGTGCAGAGGACTGCCTGATCCGGCCCCGTCATGCGACGTCACCGATGCTCTCCTACGATAGCCGCCAGCAGTCTCTGCTCCGTTCGCCGGGACACCGATCCCCAAACTCACGGTGGGTTCTGCGATTTTGCTCTATTTCTACCAGTCAGGGTATCCCTTCAGTCGGCTTTGGTCCTGGTGTAGGGACGTTTTTTCCTTCTTGGTGGCGCAGCTTCCACACGTCGCTCACGTCTCCCTCCTCACACCGATACACCAACAACCGTCAGTGCTCGAGCTTCCCCTTTTGTAATTCTTCTTCCCCAGTTGCCCGTATGTCTCCCGCCAGCGGCGCGAGGCCTTTTAGTCCACTTGGCACCAACTCCTTCTGGGTCCCAATGCCTCCATTTTCTCCAGTTTCCAAATAATAAGCACCTCAGTGCTAATAACCAGGGGAAGTAACCCTTAGGCGGGTTTCTCCTGTTATCCAGTGATACCCATACTAATAAAACCATCCAAGTTTCTAATCCCGGGTATCACAACAGCAGCATACCTGAATGCCTTATCCGGCCAACCCCAACCTGCCCCTCATCCTCGAAGGCAATGGAAGCACGCAAGGCCTAGTATCTTCCATACCCATGTCACCCTTTTTGGAATGCCAGATGATGAGGTGTTGCAGCACTGTAGGCTGCACCCTCATGTTATCCTAGAAAATCACTCAATAATAGAGAGTGATCTAGAGAGTTCAATTCGGCATCCTACATCAATTCCACCACTGACACAATTCCTTGCTGTGTTACATTTCTGCGCCTCAGGGTCCTACAAGCATATAGTTGGTGTCCTGATAGGCATCTCCCAGGCAGCATTTTCAAGGATCCCTAAGTGCATCATTGCTGCCTTCCTGAAAAGAATGAAGCAGTTCACTTCTATGCCATTGGATGTGGGGTCCCTAGCTGTGTTGAAGCGACAATTCTGTGAAGGGGGAGTCGCTTCCCACATGTTTGTGGGGTAGTGGATGGGACACATGTTCCACTTGTGGCACTAACACATAATGAAGAAATCGTTAGGAACAGAAAACTGTTCCATTCTTTGAATGTGATGGTTGTTTGTGGCCTATCCCTCCAGATCCTTTCCCTGAATGCCCGGTACCAAGGAAGTGCCATGATTCCCACATGATTTGGCAGTTAGGGATATGGCAAAGATTAAGGATGTTAGAAGGCCAAGACGTGTGGCTATTGGGTGAGTTTGATCCGCATCATGTAGTAAAAGTTAAGTGCCGATGGTTTTTACTTGTTGTTCCTATTTTTTACTTCATATTGTATTGTGTTTTGTCAGGAGATCATGGATATCCTTGCACCCCCTGGCTCATACAGTAACTCCTTACAGCAGACCAACGCCAGGGCCACAAATGGCATTTAATTCCACACTTACAGCCACTAGGCAGCTGGTGGAGTGCACAATTGGAGTCCTAAAAGGACGCTTCTATGTGCTCCACCGCACTGTAGGCGACCTCATGTATTCGCCAGAAATGGTAAGTAAAATTGTGGTCCTGTGTGCAATCCTCCACAATATTGCTGTAAGGAGGCATGTGGAGCTGCCTCAAAATGAGGTATTGGCCCCAGAGGATTAGGAGCCAGGGGTTGGCCGGACATGGAGGCAGGGCTCCGAGTCCCAGCGTGGACATGCCCTTAGGGCCAGAATAGTCCAACAATATTTCAGGTAGGTTTGCATTATGAGCACGTCTGACAAGTGTTTTTTGGGTTGTTGCAATGCATACTTTTTCAGTGTAAAACCTATTATATAAAAATAACCAAAAGAAACAAACTAAATTGTTAGCAGGTTTGGAGTTGCTTACAAACTTGATTACAGGTTTTTGTTTTGGATACAACAATTATAGCAATGTTAGTGGCTTACCATACAATATATTGTTAGGTTTTTCTACTCCTAAATAAGCATGTCATGAGTTAATGAACACAGTGGCGGGACTAGCGAGCGGTGGGCCCAGGTGCGACAAAATGCTTTGCCCCCCCCCCCCCATCCCATCCAAGTCCACCCCCTCACCCCTGGAGAGGATCTGGTGAGGGGGACCTGCTCAGGGCCAGGGAAATGGATACCTAGCAACAGTGCCATAATTAGACATTTTAGCGCTGAGTGCAAGAAACGGCCTCGGAGCCCCCCCCCCCTCTATGTAAATAGGGGCAGTGCGCGCCATAGGCGTGCACAAAAAATATAGGGGGGTGGCCACAAAATAATACCAATTCATATAACGGTGCACAGTAGTCTCCATTATTCAAATTATGCCGCACAGTAGCACCACTATACCAGGTAGAGCCCCTTTTAGACATTATGGTGGACAGATTCCCCTTTTTACACATTACTGCAGACAGCGTCCCCCTTTTTTATACATTACGGCAGACAGCGTCCCCTTTTTACACATTACGGCAGTGTCCCCTTTTTTACACATTACGGCAGACAGCGTCCCCTTTTTACAACTTATGGCAGACAGCGTCCCCTTTTTACACATTATGGCAGACAGCATCCCCTTTTTTACACATTACAGCAGACAGTCCCCCTTTTTTTACACATTACGACAGACAGCGTCCCCTTTTTATACATTACGGCAGACAGCATCTCCTTTTCTACACATTACAGCAGACAGTCACCCTTTTTTTACACATTACGGCAGACAGCATCCCCTTTTTACACATTACGGCAGGCAGCGCCCCCTTTTTTTACATATTACGGCAGACAGCGTCCCCTTTTTACACATAACTGCAGACAGCGTCCCCTTTTTTACACACAACGGCAGACAGCGTCCCCTTTTTATACATTACGGCAGATAGCATCCCCCTTTTTACACATTACAGCAGACAGTGTCCCCTTTTTACACATAATGGCAGACAGCGTCCCATTTTTACACATAACGGCAGACAGCGTCCCCTTTTTTACACATTACGGCAGACAGCGTCCCCTTTTTACACAATATGGCAGACAGCGTCCCCTTTTTTACACATAACGGCAGACAGCGCCCCCTTTTTACACATTCTGGCAGACAGACAGAATATATACATAGACAGACAGACAGACAGATAGATAGATAGATAGATAGATAGATAGATAGATAGATAGGTTATACTTACTGTCTCCACTGGCAGTCATGCTCCTCGGTGCAGCTTGATGGCAGGGGAGAAGGAGGAGGGAGGTGGAGGAGGGAGGTGGAGGAGGGAGGTGGAGCAGCGCAGTGTAATTGATGGAGGCGCTGCTGCTGCTGTCCCTCTCCTTCCACATAGGCTGTCCTCCTCCGCTGTGATGAGGGAAACGCAGCATTCACAGCGGCGGAGGACAGCCTATGGTGAAGGAGAGGGACAGCAGCAGCAGCGCCTCCACCAATTACACTGCGCTGCTGCGGCTCCCTCCTCCACCTCCCTCCTCCCCCTCCCCCCCCCCCTCCCGTGGTGCAGCCCCCCAAGGCACTGCTTGCACTGGTGGTAGTTCCGCCACTGAATGAATAACAGTAGTGTTGTATTTTCAACATATATATTGTGGATAAAATTAATGATGTGATGTTTGTAGTTTTGTTTTGTTTGTTTTTGAAAACTAACACAACAATCCTGCAATATATAGTTGAGTGAGGAACTCCACTTGTAAAGGTAAGTGTGTGTGCTACTTTTATAATTACAGTAGCATACACTCGCAATTGCATATGCAACCTAAAGTACGGACCACACTGTTGATGTGTATTATTAACAAAAAAGCTAATTTGTAGTTATGAGCATCACAGCTGTTGACCAATCAACAGCAGGCAGACAGTATAAATATTAGCAATTTCGATGAAGACGCCATCGGCACCATGCGAGCTGCCGCATTTACCATGAGGGAGCTGCGGCTCCTCACCACAGTTATGGACCACCCCGTAGGCCACACGGGCTCATATGTGTCTAGCGCTTGTAAGAGTGCGGCCTACACGGAGGTCCACAGAAGACTGCGGGCGAGGCTCCTCTCTCGGCAGAGCATCGTTCAACTGGAGCGGCGGTGGTCTGACTTCCGCTGCCGTCAGCAGCATTTGCTGGTGCAGCTGCACCAGCAAATACTTGACAGTGAGTAATGCACACTAGCATTTATGTTTGCATGAGTGTGTTTGTTTGCAGTTAAATGTAAAGTAATATTTGCATCCATAAATGTGTGTTATTTTGCCTGTAGATAGTGGTAGTGTATGTATATAGGCATAGGGGTTTGCATACATGTGTACAGTATGTGTGTGGGTTATATGTTGGAATGTCATATCCATTGTTTTTAAATGAATTAAAAAACCATCCACACACATACTGAACAGTGTATATGACATAATAACATGTTAGGATTTATAATTGTTTTTGGGGGAAAAAAATTGGACTTCTCAAAAAAATTAAAAATTATTGATTATATAATGGTACCATAGTAAAAAAAATTAAAAAAAAATTGATGGCATTATAGAGTAGCTAATGTTTTAATAAAATTGCGAACAAACAATAATAATAACATATAGTTGTGTTTGTCTCTCCTTAGGCAGATCACAAAGAAGCCGTGGGAGACAGCAGCGGCCAAATCCCTCCCCCATCATTCTTCCTCCCGTCACCCACCCTCCCCCATCATTCTTCCTCCCCCTCTCAGCCACCCTCCCCCATCATTCTTCCTCCCCCTCTCAACCACCCTCACCCCATCATTCTTCCTCCCCTCTCAACCGCCCTCCCCCATCATTCTTCCTCCTCCTCTCAACTGCCCTCCCCATCAATCTCAAGCCAACCTTGAACTTCCCACCCCCATCAATCTGATCCTCCTTCCCCCATCCAACCTCCCACCCCCTTCTATGCCCCTTCCCCCATCCAACCTCCTACCCCCTTCCAAGCCACTTCCCCCATCCAATCTCTCACCCCCTTCCAAGCCCCTTCCCCCACCCAATCTCCCACCACCTCATCTGATGAGGAGGCTGAGTGGGCAGCTGTGGCCCCAGATGCCCCAGAAGGAGAGGAAGATGAGTGGCCGGTGTTGGCGGATAGTAAGCATATATTTTTATTATTATTTTTATTGAAAAGATTTATGACTATTTGGAGTCAAAAACATGTGTCTTCAACCTGTGTCCCTGCAGCTGCTGTGGGGAAAAAAACATCCCAGCATTCTCAACAACAGTTTGGTTATTTAGGCATGCTATCACTGAGGCAGGCCATGTTTGGATGTGTAGTTCCACAGCAGCTGGAGGGACACGGGGTACAGACACATGTACTGTAACAGATGACAGTCAAACATAGTATTTGTTATAAAACACTTGGTCTTAACACACGTACAGGTAGGAAGGCCCTGTGTCCAAAAATACAAAGTACCGTATATACTCGAGTATAAGACGCCTTTTTCAGCACTTTTTTTTGTGCTGAAAAAGCCCCCTTGGCTTATACTCGAGTCAGTGCAGTGCCAGTGCAGTGCAGTGGGAAGGAGGGACACGGAGGGCACAGCGTGCGCCTCTCCTGTGTCCCTCCTGCGTCTCCGGCGGCAGTGGCGGGTCTATTAAAGGAAGTACCCGTTCGTAAGCTCTGATTGGCTCATGAACTGGCACTTCATTTAACAGACCCGCCGCGGCCGCCGGAGACGCAGGAGGGACACAGGAGAGGCGCGCGCTGTGCCCTCCGTGTCCCTCCTTCACAACACAACGCGGGAGCGGTGGAGGGTAAGTTATACCAGCCACTGGGGGAGCATATTTGGCACTTGGGGGGGCATATGTGGCACTGAGAGGGCATTCATATCTGGCAGTATGAGGGCATATCTGGCACTGTGGGGGCATATCTGGCAGTGTGAGGGCATATCTGGCACTGAGGGGGCATGCATATCTGGCAGTATGAGGGCATATCTGGCACTGGGGGGGGCATATCTGGCAATGTGAGGGCATATCTGGCACTGAGGGGCATGCATATCTGGCAGTATGAGGGCATATCTGGCACTATGAGGGCATATCTGGCACTGTGGGGGCATATCTGGCAGTGTGAGGGCATATCTGGCACTGAGGGGGCATGCATATCTGGCACTATGAGGGCATATCTGGCAGTGTGAGGGCATATCTGGCACTGTGTGGGCATATCTGGCACTGTGAGGGCATATCTGGCACTGTGGGTGCATATCTGGCAGTATGAGCGCTGTGTACGGCTAGAGCTGCAATTCCCACCCTAGGCTTATACTCAAGTCAATAAGTTTTCCCAGGTTTTTGTGGTAAAATGAGGTGCCTCGGCTTATATTCGGGTCGACTTATACTCGAGTATATACGGTATATGGTTTTCACATTTCAAAACAATGGTAGAAAGTAGAGATGTGCAGCGGGCATTTTTCGGGTTTTGTGTTTTGGTTTTGGATTCAGTTCCGCGGTCGTGTTTTGGATTTGGACGCGTTTTGGCAAAACCTCCCTTAAGAATTTTTGTCGGATTCGGGTGCGTTTTGGATTCGGCTGTTTTTTTTCCAAAAAACCCTCAAAAGCAGCTTAAATCATAGAATTTGGGGGGTAATTTTGATTCTATAGTATTATTAACCTCAATAACCATAATTTCCACTTATTTCCAGTCTATTCTGAACACCTCACACCTCACAATATTGTTTTTAGGCCAAAAGGTTGCACCGAGGACACTGGATGACTAAGCTAAGCGACCCAAGTGGTCAGTACAAACACCTGGCCCATCTAGGAGTGGCACTGCAGTGTCAGACAGGAGGGCAGATATAAAAAAAGGCCCCTAACAGAACATGATGCAAAGACGAAAAAAAGGTGCACCGAGGTTGCTGTAGGCCTAAGCTAAGCGACACAACCACCTGGCCCATCTAGTAGTCTCACGCAGTGGCTGAATGTCAAGAGTGGGCCGCAATTGTTCGGTCCACTGACAGCATCTCCAGCACGCTCCAGTCACTTAAAAAAATATAGGCAATTGGTGGACTTATACGGCAGTACCCCAGGACTAATACAGCAGTACCCCTGGACTCATACGGCAGTGTCACACAGGATGGCACTTTTCAAAAACTAGGTCCCAAACAGCACCTCATGCAAAGATGTCGAAGAGGTGCAATGAGGTAGCTGTATGACTAAGCCAAGCGACACAAACAATTCCAACTGGAATTATATGGCCAAATCACTGGAATTATTTGGCAAGATCACTGTAATTAATAATTATAAATCACTGATATTAATTGGTAAAATCACTGTAATGCTACGTCCAAATCACTGGAATTATTTGGCAAGATCACTGTAATTAATAATTATAAATCACTGATATTAATTGGTAAAATCACTGTAATGCTACGTCCAAATCACTGGAATTAATTGGCAAAATCTTGCTATCGCCTGCCCTAGTGAAGTGGAATCTAGATGGGATTTGGTACCGGGGACACAATAACTTCATCAATTGTCTAAATCCCACTGCACTAATGGCGGATAACGGGCGCACGTCTAGCAGCGCACTGATTATATTGATCACTGGTTATACTGAGCACTTATTATACTGATCACTGATTTTACTGAGCACTGATTATACTGATCACTGATTATACTGAGCACTGATTTTACTTGAGCACTGATTATACTGAGCACTGATTATACCAGGGACGTGCGGTGAGCTAAACAGCTCAGGAGGCACTAGCTAGAACCAGAGCCAGATTTACATGCAATATATAAGATAAAGCGTACATCTGGGCATTATACACAGGTACAGCAGTAGCCTCACCTGCCTCACCCCACCGCACGTCACTGGATTATACTGAGCACTGATGATACTACGGAGAACTGACACTGAGCAGCATGATGCAGCACAAGACACTGTACTAATATTAGTGAGCAGCACAAAAGCCCTCTGGAATTGTCACCCCCCAGATACCACTGTGACTGGAATGATGATGATGACCTATGCACAGTGACAGGACACTACCACAGCACCCTACAGCAGCAAGATGCAGCACAAGACTCTGGACTGTGAGTAATGTACTGTAGTATACTGAGCACCACACAATGCAGCACAAGACAATGAGCAATGATACTGAGCACTGATGAGGATACTAGAACTGACACTGGGCAGCGAGATGCAGCACTGGACTATTGTACTGTAGTATACTGGTCACCACAATGCAGCACAAGACAATGAGCAGTGATACCGAGCACTGATGAGGATACTAGAACTGACACTGGGCAGCGAGATGCAGCACTGGAATATTGTGCTGTATTATACTGGTCACCACAATGCAACACAAGACAATGAGCAGTGAAGCTGAGCACTGATGAGGATACTAGAACTGACACTGGGCAGCGAGATACAGCACTGGACTATTGTACTGTAGTATACTGGTCACCACAATGCAGCACAAGACAATGAGCAGTGATACTGAGCACTGATGAGGATACTAGAACTGACACTGGGCAGCGCGATGCAGCACTGGACTATTGTACTGTAGTATACTGGTCACCACAATGCAGCACAAGACAATGAGCAGTGATACCGATCACTGATGAGGATACTAGAACTGACACTGGGCAGCGAGATGCAGCACTGGACTATTGTACTGTAGTATACTGGTCACCACAATGCAGCACAAGACAATGAGCAGTGATACTGAGCACTGATGAGGATACTAGAACTCACACTGGGCAGCGCGATGCAGCACTGGACTATTGTACTGTAGTATACTGGTCACCACAATGCAGCACAAGACAATGAGCAGTGATCCTGAGCACTGATGGGGATACTAGAACTGACACTGGGCAGCGAGATGCAGCACTGGACTATTGTACTGTAGTATACTGGTCACCACAATGTAGCACAAGACAATGATTTGTGATACTGAGCACTGATGAGGATACTAGAACTGACACTGGGCAGCGAGATGCAGCACTGGACTATTGTACTGTAGTATACTGGTCACCACAATGCAGCACAAGACAATGAGCAGTGATCCTGAGCACTGATGAGGATACTAGAACTGACAATGGGCAGCGAGATACAGCACTGGACTATTGTACTGTAGTATACTGGTCACCACAATGTAGCACAAGACAATGATTTGTGATACTGAGCACTGATGAGGATACTAGAACTGACACTGGGCAGCGAGATGCAGCACTGGACTATTGTACTGTAGTATACTGGTCACCACAATGCAGCACAAGACAATGAGCAGTGATCCTGAGCACTGATGAGGATGAGGATACTAGAACTGACACTGAGCAGCGAGATGCAGCACTGGACTATTGTACTGTAGTAGACTGGTCACCACAATGCAGCACAAGACAATGAGCACTGATGAATATACTAGAACTGACACTGAGCAGCGAGATGCAGCACTGGACTATTGTACTGTAGTATGCTGGTCACCACAATGCTGCACAGATACTGAGCACTGATATTGAGCTGATATTGAGCTTTCCACTCAGAGAACGTAACCACGTCGTCTCGCTCTCTCTACAATGCACGAGTGAAAATGGCGGCGACACGCGGCTCTTTATATGGAATCCGAATCTCGCGAGAATCCGGCAGCGGGATAATGACGTTTTGCCTCGTTCGGGTTTTCCGAGTCAGGTGGGAAGAACCGAGGCTGCCTCGGACCCATGTAAACCACGTGGAGTTGGGGGGGGGGGGGGCGGTTCTCGGAGAACCAAACCCGCTCATCTCTAGTAGAAAGTAATTTCAGGACTATCATAGTACGCCAATAAAAATACAAACACATTTATTATGTAATTGAAACAATTTGTTTTATGGATTTATGAAGTCATGTGTGTGGTAAGTGCATCTATAAGGCTTGTCTGATTAGCTAATTTTACTGAACCTTCTTATGAAGGGTAGTGGTCCAACAAACTCCAGAAATTGTGTCTGAGAACTAGTGAGCCGTTAACATGACAGATGCATAGTGTAGATGTGTTTTGGGTGTGTGGACTATATAAAGAGATTGTTATATATTTTTGTTTACAACATGTATGCTAATATTTTCTGGCAGATGTGTGTACGTTTTCATATGTGTAGCAGTAACATATGTAAAAACCAGTATCAGCTTTGCATGTGGCATTCTATATGGATTGTAGTGATGATGAATTACATATTTTTTTATTATTAAAAATCTAATTTTCACATTATTCCCCATTTATTACAGATTGTGAGGTTGAAGATTGAGACCAGGCGATTAGGAGGGAGCTCCTGGCCATGGGGGCCAATATCCAGGGCCTGCTGGCCAATGTTGAAAATTTGTTATTATGTTTTAAACATCTGTTAAATGTTATTAAAAAAATAAAGTTTAAAAAGTAAACTATTGTGTGGTGTTTTTATTAAACATTAAATTATATATTTTTTTATGTTCCTTTTTTCTATATCTTCATTCTATCCTGTGGCTCTTCAAAATATGTCTAGTTATCTTTTTTAAACATTTCATTTATGTATCCTTCCTTTTTTCTTTGTGAGATAACCACATCACTATTGTAACAAACTACATATGTTTAAAAATAGTTTACTTACAATACTATTAAAGTGTATTCTGTAAATACGGCTCCAAATATATTTTGAGCAAAAAGTTAATTGAGGGTGTCAAACTCTTCAATTCTTTAGGCTAATTGGTTTATCAGTGTAGGCCCAAAAAAAACCAAACCATTGTGCAATTATTTACAAGCTAGCAAATGCAACGCACATGTACAAATGTTACATGTTGCTAGCGATGTAATTAGCAACCTTGCGAACGCATCGCTCCCGTGCGAAGCACAATAGTACTCACCTCTTTTGTGCATTGCTGCACATTTGTGTGTACTCGTGCGTTGTGGGCGTAGATTTGCACTCTTGCAATGCTTTCGCTCATCTGCGAATGCTGCTTGCGTGCACATTGAACACCGATCAGGTCTGAATTAGGCCCATAATACAGATGGTCTCCCTTGTTATGTGTGGGATACATTGTGTCTTTATTTGGATACTTATCAGATATTGGGGGTAATTCAGACCTGATCGCTAGAGTCCGTTTTTTTGTATCCCTGCAATCAGGTAGTCGCCGCCTACAGAGGGAGGGGGGTGGTTTTCACTATACCGCCGGCCGAGATCCCGGCAACCAGCATACCGGCGCCGGGATCCCGACTGCCGGCATGCCGACACATATTCTCCCTCTCGGGGGTCCACAACCCCCCTGGAGGGAGAATAAATAGCGTGGCCTGCAAGGGGCTCATTAGCATTCACCCAGCTGTCTGTATGTTGGCGGTCAGGATCCCGGCATCGGTATGCTGGCCCCCGGGATCCCGGCGGCCGGCCACTCATACTGCACCTGGGGAGGGTATGGTGTGTGTGCTGGTGTGCAATCGCTTTTGCTGCACTGCCCAGGACTTACTCAGCCACTGCGAAGATCGGTGCCGGAGCTGACGTCAGAAACCCTCCTTCAAAATGCCTGGTCACTGCTGCATTTTCCCAGACACTCCTACAAAACGGTCAGTTGCCACCCACAAATGCCCTGTTCCTGTCAAACTCCTTGCGATCCCCGGTGCGTTCAGAATTTTCGCACCATCCCGTAGTTGGCTGGCGATCCCAGTTGCTGCGGTCCGTCGCGCCTGCGCATTGTGGTGCAGTTCAGATGTGATCGCAGGCTGTGAGTAAACACAGCCTAGCGATCAGGTCTGAATCTGACCCATTGTTTCAAAATTGTAATGACTTTCCTAATGATGTACATCAGAAAGCTACTTTGTGCCTTTTCAAGGGCCTTATCCAAGTTGCCATACTATTGGTCTAAAAAAACACCAGATCCCTAGGGACCAGAGAATATATCCATTTATATTTGTGGACTGTGAGATCCATGTGCTTGCCTTTGTATAACAGTTTTATTTAATTGAGTAATTTGTGGGTGTAGATCACAGGTTCTCAAATTCGGTCCTCGGGGGCCCACACAGTGCATGTTTTGCAGGTCTCCTCACAGAATCACAAGTGAAATAATTAGCTCCACCTGTGGACCTTTTAAAATGTGTCAGTGATTAAATAAAACACCTGTGCACTTGCTGGTTACCTGCAAAACATGCACTGTGTGGGGTCCTGAGGACCGAGTTTGAGAACCACTGGTGTAGATAACATGCGTTTAGGACAATTTTATGTATTCTCATTTCTTTTTTATTTGGTGTTTTATTGAATAAATGTTATTCTTTCCAATTGCGCTCACTCTCTTTGCTTTTCTTAGTTTGATTTTAGCCTTTTGGATTCAGCATCCCACAAATTGTGAGAGAGCAGCAGCTGGGTTGAAATGAATATGTGGAAGAAGCGCCTGTTTTTTAATCTTTTTTTGTTTTTCTTTTTGGATCCAAATGGACCCCTCTTTGTAACCCATTCTTATTTCCATAGGAAGGAGTGGGGCTCCTGGAATTAACACCTTCTGCAGATGGTGTAAGTTTCTGCAATCATATTCTAAACAAAATATCAGTTTTCACAGTTTGATAAATATACGGGATGGGTACGAAATCCTGGCAGTCGGGATCCCGGCAGTCAGAAGACCAACAGTGGAATCCCGATTTCAAGAATCCTTACACATCCCTTGTAAGTATTTTTACCCTACTCCTAAACCCTATCCCACCCCTCCCCTATCCCATTCCTCTTGCAGCCTAAACTAAACCTCTGCATCCTGCAGCCTATCTAGAGGCAGAACTACCATTGGTGCAGCAGGTGCATTGCACTGGAGCCCCTGAGGACTAAGGGGCCCACTGCTGCCCAGACCAGCAATGAGTTATCTTCTGCCTCCCCAACATTTTGAGTAATGTCAGATGAATGGCCCAGTGCAGAGGGCAGGGTGGACCCTGCTACCTGAGGGACCTGCTCCTTACTTTAGGGAGACAGGGCTAACCTTGTGTGTGCCAGACTGAAAGAGGACTCCTGACACCTATCAGCACTGATGATCACAGTCACATACCGCCTCTAATTAAAAGATAACTGATCGACTGTGTCTGTGAATTAAAAGCAGCTCACTTCCAGTGTAACTGGCACTGTCAGAATCGCCTGACTGAGTGCCAAACTGAGGCAAGCATAAGGGGTGGGGGCCCCTGTTACAGACAGGTCAGAGGCCACTGTTCTTTGCACTGTGCAGGACATTGTGCCTCCCTGTCACTCAATGCCTCCCCGTCACCCTCTACCTCCCCTTACCTTTTACTGTCACCCTCTGCCTCACCTTGCCCTCCATTGTCAACCTCTGCCTCTCTATGTCAACCTCCCCCTGCCTTACGCTGTTACTCTCAGCCTCTCCCTGTCACCCACTGCCATGTGGCATAGTGTAAACTTGGGTTGGGGGGGAGGAAGAGGTCCCAAAGTATACTTTTGCACCTGGACCCACCAATCACATGTTCCCCCACTGTTCCTAACCTTAACCTCCCCACCTCTTATACCTGTACTTACCTCCAGGATCCATCAGGATTCAGTTTGTTGGGATCCTGTTGTTGGTCTTCTGACTGTTAGAATCCCGACTGCAAGGGTTTTGACCACATCCCAAATTAAGAGAATCCATATTAGTGTATTGGGATGGTGGACCACATCAGGGATGAAAGGTAAGCAGTAAATATCAGTGATATTTCTTGCATGACCTTTATAATAAATGGGATTGTTACTTGATTCTTTCAAAAACTGGTTACAAATTATCTTTTCACCTACATTAAGGAATGATGAATGTGCCTTCAAGTGCAATATGTTGCAAGTGAAAATGCATGCAACTCTCAGATTTGGGAAAGTCATGCAGATTGATATTGCATTCTTACATTACAGAAATTCACTTAAGTGCAACTCCACACAAGCCCTTAGTTGCTGTCTTTTTCTTCATATATTCAACACATTTGTAATTTTACAAAGTTAACATTAATGTAACATGGGTGCTAATTCATCCCAACCTAAACCATTATATGCTAGATGTGTTTTATCCTAATCAATGGTCAGTTTTTGCCTGCCATCACCAATATCTGAAAAATACAAGAGAAAGATAGCAGCGCTAAATGGATTATTGTGAACAATTAATGATGCGAAGGATTGAGTGATAAACTAGTTATACAATTTAATAAAAATATTAATAGTAACAACGGCCTTTAAGTAAAAAATGGATACATATCCATGAAACAATTAAAAACAATTCATATGGGTCAAATGAAATGATTGACTGCCTAGCACATTAACATCCGTTCCTGATGTAGAAACCTGGAAATTTAGCAGATGGAGACAGACTGACAGCGCAGTCACACCAATACACTTTACCCAGAACCGCTAGAGGTGTAGTCCCTTTAAGAACGTCACTGATGTCTTAGCTTCCAATCAGCCAGATTCGGGATCCTCATTTAGTACGGTGTCCTCTTTGTAAAGATGGGGTAGATGGTGCTCCTTAATCAGGAAATAGTTGTCTCGATTGAACTGCAGATGATAAAGTCCAGTGTTTGGTCCGGATATAGTGCGGCAGTCAAAATTGGCGTAATAGTTGACCCAAGTAGCCTCCTACTAACGCGTTTCACTGCAAGGCACTGCAGCTTTATCAAAGGTGACTTAGGTAGGCCACTGGCAGGATATTTATACCTTAGATAATTATCAAACAATCAACAGCTGTTTCACTCAATCCTTCTATTTAGTTAAATTATACATAAAAACAATCATCCTAACCTATCATTGGGTTGTTTATGTGTTATAAGGACAGACTCAAAGATTAAAACTCTATTTATTAATAAACAATTTAATTCAAAAGGCAGATCTATTCATTGTGTTTGACCTCTATAATAATACTTCCGGGTCACAGAAGCCTGAGTATTGGATAAAGATGTTTAATTGCACCTCATATATCCATTAAACTAGTTTCAAAAATTGATTATTTATATACCTATACTTTATTGGCAATAATCTGTAGTAATGACTGTCGGGGGAGTTCTTTTAATATCATATTCCCTGCTGTCATAAGTGTAGTATTTCCGCTCGGTGGAGCGCATTTGCGTTCCAACGGGCGGAATATGTCTATTTCGCATCTTCCGGTCACATGGTATTACGCCGTCCCGCTGCCTCTGGGAGTCGTAGTAAACGGCTGAGCGGCGGAGTTTACTACGACTCCCAGAGGCAGCGGGACGGCGTAATACCATGTGACCGGAAGATGCGAAATAGACATATTCCGCCCGTTGGAACGCAAATGCGCTCCACCGAGCGGAAATACTACACTTATGACAGCAGGGAATATGATATTAAAAGAACTCCCCCGACAGTCATTACTACAGATTATTGCCAATAAAGTATAGGTATATAAATAATCAATTTTTGAAACTAGTTTAATGGATATATGAGGTGCAATTAAACATCTTTATCCAATACTCAGGCTTCTGTGACCCGGAAGTATTATTATAGAGGTCAAACACAATGAATAGATCTGCCTTTTGAATTAAATTGTTTATTAATAAATAGAGTTTTAATCTTTGAGTCTGTCCTTATAACACATAAACAACCCAATGATAGGTTAGGATGATTGTTTTTATGTATAATTTAACTAAATAGAAGGATTGAGTGAAACAGCTGTTGATTGTTTGATAATTATCTAAGGTATAAATATCCTGCCAGTGGCCTACCTAAGTCACCTTTGATAAAGCTGCAGTGCCTTGCAGTGAAACGCGTTAGTAGGAGGCTACTTGGGTCAACTATTACGCCAATTTTGACTGCCGCACTATATCCGGACCAAACACTGGACTTTATCATCTGCAGTTCAATCGAGACAACTATTTCCTGATTAAGGAGCACCATCTACCCCATCTTTACAAAGAGGACACCGTACTAAATGAGGATCCCGAATCTGGCTGATTGGAAGCTAAGACATCAGTGACGTTCTTAAAGGGACTACACCTCTAGCGGTTCTGGGTAAAGTGTATTGGTGTGACTGCGCTGTCAGTCTGTCTCCATCTGCTAAATTTCCAGGTTTCTACATCAGGAACGGATGTTAATGTGCTAGGCAGTCAATCATTTCATTTGACCCATATGAATTGTTTTTAATTGTTTCATGGATATGTATCCATTTTTTACTTAAAGGCCGTTGTTACTATTAATATTTTTATTAAATTGTATAACTAGTTTATCACTCAATCCTTCGCATCATTAATTGTTCACAATAATCCATTTAGCGCTGCTATCTTTCTCTTGTATTTTTCTGATGTGTGGTTGGGGTGTAACTATCCCCAAATATTATAGCAGCAGCATTAGAAACACAGCACCGATAAGCGCCCGATCTTCCATTCATTTGGTAAATTTTCTTCTTGCTTTTCATCACCAATATCTGCCTGACCAGCACCAGCATCACCTGTTTTCTGACCAACATGAGCACTGGCAGGGCTGTGTTTGGGATCCCGGTGGTCATAATACCGACGCCAGGATCCCAGAGAATGAAATAGCTACAGGGGTGAGTATGGGCTATTTGCAACTCTCCCATAAACCCTAACCCACCCTTCATGCAGCCTAACCCTAACCTCCCCTGTTAGTGTCTAATCATAATCTCCTCCGGTGGTGCCTAAACCTAACCCCCCTCCCCACAGCCTAACCCTAAACCTCCCCAGGGACTGCCTAACTCTACCCACCCCGAACACTGCAGCCTAAACCTAACATTTCCAGAGCCGCAGGCTAACCCTAACCTACCCCGGATGGCACCTAAACTAAACCCCCCTCCCGTCCTAAACCTATCCCGTGCTATACTTACAATAGCCGGGATGCCAGCTGTTGGGATTCCAGCATCAGTTTCCTGACCCTTTCGGAATTCTGACGTCGGCATTCAGATGGGAGTCGGGATTCCAGATTCGAGATTCTGACTGCTGGGATCCTGGCAGCCAGCATATTATCCGCATCCCAAACACAGTGTTGGAGATAATAACAGTTTGTTGCTCTGATCACCTCTTTATCACGCTACATATACTGCTCTGACTGGAAAATAATAGATAATAGCCATAGCCAGATTAAGGGGGGGATGCAGGGCATACAGTACCCCAGGCCCCCCTTTGTCATGGGGCCACAAGCCAGAGCACATTGACATGACTAGCGTTCCCTCTTATGCAGCAGTAGAAGAGGCAGCCAGAATGCAGCAGGACAGTATGCAGTGCAGGCAGAGACACAGGAGTATCAGGTGTCATAAGCTATCGATGGAGCTTTTCGACCAGAGGAGAGATAGGAAGGTGAGAGGGCTTTAAGTGATACAGAGATCCCTGCTTCTCCTCCTCCCCACCTGGGTGTCTGGAATCTGTGTAAACTGTTATCAGATGAGGGTCTAGAGAAAGAGACACACACACATACAGCGTCCTCCTGAGTCCTGTCCCTGTGTGTAAGTACTTTAGTACAGAGGCTGCTGCTATTCTTGTATGTTACAAGATAAATTATAGATTGTATTTTTCTGTGTGTAGTTGAAGGTTGTTTAAGTTGTCTTTGTTCCCCTACAAGAAAATTTTATAGGTGTCTGTCAATTAGGTGGTTCTATAAACAGTACCCAGGCATTAGTAAACGATTAGTTTAACACTTTAAATGTAATATACACCATTGGTTTAAATTTAATATACACAATCCATACCTACCAACATGACCCATTCCAGGAGGAAAAAATGCTCTCTACCTGGACTCCCCTCTTAATTTATGATTGCAAGCACCTACGCTGAAATAACTTACTTATCAATTAAACAGTTCAATACAGGTGAAACCAATCATATATTAAGAGGGGAGTCCAGGTAGAGAGCATTTTGTCCCTCCTGGAAGGGGTCATGTTGTAAGGTATACACAGTCTAATATACACCCCCTCTTCCACCAGGACCCCCTGTCTTAAGTGCCCTGGGCACCCCCAAGCCTTAATCCGGCCCTGGTAATGGCACTAATGCCACAGTCATCGCCACTAAAAAAAAACTTGGTCACCTGAACAAAGGAGTCTTGGCAAACTGTAAGAGCATTCTTGTGCAATATAGTCTGTTAAAACGGGCACAGCTCTTCCTCAACATTATGCCTCCCATAAAGGTTGTGTTTTAAGTAAAAAGTATTAACAGAATGGGAATCAGGATAAATAATCTGCAATATTATTGGAGTTAAATATTTTTTATTTATTTTTTAACTTTAGAAGAAACTATGTGAATTTTATTTCAAGTCCTTATTTTATCAATTACGTGAATTTATTTAGGCTATGTTGCCATCTGCAGGGCATTATTGAAACCACAGACATGGTCTTTGTAAAAAAAAATTATTTTTCGAAATACAGGTTGAGTATCCCTTATCCAAAATGCTTGGACCAGAAGTATTTTGGATATCGTTTTTTTCCGTATTTTGGAATAACTGCGTACCATAATGAGATATCATGGCGATGGGACCCAAGTCTAAGCACAGAATGTATTTATGTTTAATATACACCTTATACACACAGCCTGAAGGTAATTCTAGTTAATATTTTTAATAACTTTGTGCATTAAACAAAGTGTGTGTACATTCACACAATTCATTTATGTTTCATGTACACCTTATACACATAGCCAGAAGGTCATTTAATACAATATTTTTAATCATTTTGTGTATTAAACAAAGTTTGTGTACATTGAGCCATCAGAAAACAAAGGTTTCACTATCTCACTCTCACTCAAAACATTCTGCATTTTGGAATATTCCGTATTTTGGAATATTTGGATATGGGATACTCAACCTGTAATAATACAGTACAATAAAACAGAAGGTACAAGATGTAGCTTAATACCAAATATGTAAGCATAGTTTTAAGGAAGTCTGGAGTATATGCCAAAGTAATATTTGTATAATTTTAAAAATAATTAAACAAGCTTTAGTTGTTTGGTCAATTTAGATCAGTGGTTCTCAAACTCGGTACTCAGGACCCCACACAGTGCATGCTTTGCAGGTAACCCAGCAAGTGCACATGTGTATTAATTACTCACTGACACATTTTAAAAGGTCCACAGGTGAAGCTAATTATTTCACTTGCGATTCTGTGAGGAGACCTGCAAAACATGCACTGTGTGGGGTCCTGAGGACCGAGTTTGAGAACCTGTGATTTAGATCAATTTACTTTAAAACTGTTCTAAATCATTGCTTTGTTTCAGGGTCTAAAACACAGATTAACTAACATATTATTTTTAATATTGATATTAAAATTTAGTAAATGTGTGTTTTAGCCCCTGAAACATATGAAAAATACAGTCAATTAACATCGATTTAAAATTGATAAAAAAAACATAACCTAAATCGACCATTAGGAAATATACCCCTTATTGTTTATCGCTCACATAAATCTCTTATTAGTTGTAGCTAATGTACTAAGGGTCCGATTCAGACCTGGATGCTGCTACGGCAGTGGTCGCAGACTGAAGCCCAGTGATGGCATCTCACTTGTGCGATCGCCTCTGCATGATCGACAGGTAGAGCGGTAACGGGGCAGGAAGGGGGCATTGTGGCAGCATGGCAGCATTGCGGAAGCGTTGGCATGGGGCACGGTCTGGACAATGCAGGCGCATACGGAAAGTTTGCGGGGTGGGCCGCGGCAGCTGCATGACTTCACATGCATGATGTCACATGCAGCCGCAGCGACCCGAAACATGGCAGGTAGCCATCTGCCTTCGCAACTAGGCTGTGCAGGCAGAGGGCTACTGTAAACATGCAAAAGTATCGCTGCCAAGCAATGCTCTCGCATGTCTGGGGGGGGGGGGGGCTAGATCCAACATGCGGGGCAGGCTTGCCATGTGCTGGGAGTCCCTCCACATGTCAGAGTAATTGATCGTAGATGTGCTTTTTTAAAGCACATCTACGGTCAACTCTGAATCGGCCCCTAAATTCTGACCTGTAACATTGTAGACTAAGCTTAATCCTCACATAGCTTTCAACAAAACAATGGGCCTAATTCAGACCTGATCAGTGCTGTGTGTTTTCGCACACCAGCCGATCAGGTCTGAACTGCGCATGCGCTGGCGCCGCAGTGCGCCGCAGTGCGCCGGCGCATGCCAGACAGCCGATGGCCATCTCAGCCCTGCGATCGCCTCTTCCTGAATGACAGGCAGAGGCGTTCACTGGGCGGGAGTGGGCAGGCCGGCAGCATTTAGCCGCCATTTTAGGGGCACGGTCCGGGCAACGCAGGCGAGGGGTGGGTCGCGGTATCTGCTGCAACCCTCACAGCGACGAGTAGCTCCCTGCCAGCACGCAGGAGCTGCGCTGGTAGGGTTCTACTCTTCAAGTACAAAAGCATCGCCGCTGTGCGATGCTTTTGTACTTGTGCGGCGGTGCAGGGACTGACATGAGGGGCGGACTAGCCCTGTGCTGGGCATCCCCCCGCATGTCAGGGAAGCTGATCTTAGATGTGCTAAATTTAGCACATCTACGATCAGGTCTGAATTAAGCCCATAGTCCAAGAAATAATCAGAAAAAATCACATCAGTCAAACTCTATTAATACATAAGATATTATTTTTCTATAAGTGCAATTTTCTCAAAAAGCTGCCAAGTGAATCACATTTTTCAAAGGTCTTTGCTCAAAAAATGGTCAGTCTAATTTGCTAATGGACCAGTTTTAAAGTATCATGAACACGTTCAAGGGATGCCACAGGGTCCAAGGCCAAAATATTTACAGCTCATTCCCATATCAGCATTTTGTGCTTTCTGATGTAATAAACTGCAAAATGATTACGTACTTTTATTTACATGGCAGTACATGCTTTGTGTTCCATTTTACACAAGTTAGGGGGGCTTAGTGGAAAAATTCGCACTGGGACCCAAAAGTCATCATTTAGATTAGAGATGTGTGGCTGGCACTTTTCGTGTTTTGTGTTTTGGTTCTGGTTCTAATTCCACTTTCGTGTTTTGGTTTTGGCTTGTTTTTGCCAAAACCACCCTTTTGTATTTTGGTTTTGGTTTTGGATCTGGATGATTTTTGAAAAAACCATAAAAACAGCTAAAATCACAGAATTTTGGGGTAATTTTGCTCCTACGGTATTATTAACCTCAATAACATTCATTTCCACTCATTTCCAGTCTATTCTGAACACCTCACACCTCACAATATTGTTTTTAGGCCAAAAGGTTGCAGTATGACCAAGCTAAGCGACACAAATGTGTGGCACAAACACCTGGCCCATCTAGGAGTGGCACTGCAGTTGCAGACAAGATGGCACTATTCAAAAACTAGTCCCCAAACAGCACATAATGCAAAGAAGAAAAAAAGGTGCACAGAGGTTGCTGTATGACTAAGCTAAGCGACACAACCACCTGGCCCATCTAGTAGTGTCACGCAGTGGCAAAAATGTCGAGAGTGGGCCGCAATTGTTCGGTCCACTGACAGCATCTCCAGCACGCCCCTGTCATTTTAAAAAAAATCTGCAATTGGTAGACTTATACGGCAGTACCCCAGGACTAACACAGCAGTACCCCTTGACTCATACGTCAGACAGGATGCCACTTTTCAAAAACTAGGCCCCAAGCAGCACCTCATGCAAAGATGTTGAAGAGGTGTAATGAGGTAGCTGTATGACTAAGCCAAGTGACACAAACAAATCCCACTGGAATTATACGTCCAAATCACTGGAATTAGATGGCAAAATCTCTGGAATTATACGTCCAAATCACTGGAATTATACATCCAAATCACTGGAATTAAATGGCAAAATCACTGGAATTATACGTCCAAATCACTGCAATTAAACTGGACATATACGGAAGTGTCAGACAGGATGGCACTTTAAAAAAATAGTCCCCAAACAGCACATGATGATAAGATGAAAAAGAGGTGCAAGATGGAATTGTCCTTGGGCCCTCCCACCCACCCTTATGTTGTATAAACAGGACATGCACACTTTAACAAACCAATCATTTCAGTGAAAGGGTCTGCCAAACGACTGTGGCTGAAATGATTGGTTTGTTTGGGTCCCCACAAAAAAAGAAGCAATTAATCCCCCCACCAAAAAAGAAGCAATCAATCTCTCCTTGCACAAACTGGCTATACAGAGACAAGATGTTGACCTCATCCTCCGATTCCTCACCCCTTTCACTGTGTACATCCTCCTCACAGTGTATTAATTTGTCCCCACTTGAATCCACCATCACAGGTCCCTCTGTACTGTCTGGAGGCAATTGCTGGTCAAGGTCTTCCCAGAGGAATTTATAATTCATTTTGATGAACATCATCTTCTCCACATTTTGTAGAAGTAACCTCCAACGACAATCGCTGACAAGGTTACTGGCTGCACTAAACACTCTTTCGGAGTACACACTGCAGGAGGGGGCAACTTAGGTAAAATAAAGCCAGTTTGTGCAAGGGCCTCGAAATTGCCTCTTTTTCCTGCCAGTATACATACGGACTGTCTGACATGCCTACTTGGATGCTGTCACTCATATAATCCTCCACCATTCTTTCAATGGTGACAGAATCATATGCAGTGACAGTAGACATGTCAGTAATCGTTGGCAGGTCCTTCAGTCTGGACCAGATGTCAGCACTCGCTCCTGACTGCCCTGCATCACCACCAGTGGGTGGGCTAGGAAATCTTATCCTTTTCCTTGCAGCCCCAGTGGCGGGAGAAATTGAAGGAGGAGCTGTTGACGGGTCACGTTCCACTTGAGTTGCCAATTTACTGACCAGCAGGTCCTTGCACCTCTGCAGACTTGTGTCTGCCGGAAAAGAGAGATACAACGTAGGCTTTAAACCTAGGATCGAGCACGGTGGCCAAAATGTAGTGCTCTGATTTCAACAGACTGACCACCCTTGAATCCTGGCAAAGCGAATGAAGGGCTCCATCCACAAGTCCCACATACTTTGTGGAATCGCTCTGTCTTAGCTCCTCCTTCAATTTCTCCAGCTGCTTCTGTAAAAATCCTGATGAGGGGAATGACCTGACTCAAGCTGGCAGTGTCTGAACTGACTTCACGTGTGGCAAGTTCGAAGGGTTGGAGAACCTTGCACAAGACAGAAATCATTCTCCACTGCACTTGAGTCAGGTGCATTCCCCCTCCTTTGCCTATATCGTAGGTGGATGTATAGGCTTTAATGGCCTTTTGCTGCTCCTCCATCGTCTGAAGCATATAGAGTGTTGAATTCCACCTCGTTACCACCTCTTGCTTCAGTTGATGGCAGGGCAGGTTCAGAAGTGTTTGCTGTCGCTCCAGTCTCTGGCATGCGGTAACAGAATGTCGAAAGTGGTCCGCAATTTTTCGGGCCACCGACAGCATCTCCTGTACACCCCTCTCATTTTTCAAAAAATTCTGCATCACCAAATTAATTGTATGTGCAAAACATAGGACATGCTGGATTTTGCCCAGATGTAATGCTCGCACAATATTGGCGGCATTGTCTGATATCACAAATCCCCAGGAGAGTCCAATTTGGGTAAGCCATTCTGCGATGATGTCCCTCAGTTTCCGTAAGAGGTTGTCAGCTGTGTGCCTCTTACGGAAAGCTGTGATACATAGCATAGCCTGCCTAGGAACGAGTTGGCGTTTGCAAGATGCTGCTACTGTTGCCGCTGCTGTCGTTGCTGCGGGAGGCCATACATCTACCCAGTGGGCTGTCACAGTCATATAGTCCTTAGTCTGCCCTGTTCCACTTGTCCACATGTCCGTGGTTAAGTGGACACTGGATACAACCGCATGTTGTAGGACACTGGTGACTCTTTTTCTGACGTCTTTGTACATTCTCGGTATCGCCTGCCTAGAGAATGGAACCTAGATGGGATTTGATACCGGGGACACACTATCTCCATCAATTCTCTAAGTCCCACTGAACTAATGGAGGATACCGGATGCACGTCTAACACCAACATAAGTGTCAAGGCCTCAGTTATCCGCTTTGCAACAGGATGACTGCTGTCATATTTCATCTTCCTCACAAAGGACTGTTGGACAGTCAATTGCTTACTGTAAGTAGCACAAGTGGTCTTCCGACTTCCCTTCTGGGATGACGATCGACTCCCAGCAGCAACAACAGCAGCGGCAGCAACAGCAGGCGTACCACTCAAGGATCCTCCGGAGAAATCCCGGTTAGGAGAGGACTCCTCAGTCTTCACAGTGACATGGCCTGCAGTACTACTGACATTCCTGACTGAGGAGGAAGTTGACATTGAGGGGGTTGGTGGTGTGGCTTGCAGGAGCTGGGGTACAAGAGGAAGAAGGGATTTAGGTGTCAGTGGACTGCTTACGCTCTTACCCAAAGTTTCACAACTTGACACTGACTTATGATGAATGCGCAGCAGGTGACGTATAAGGGAGGATGTTCCTAGGTGGTTAACATCCTTACCCCTTAACAGATGGCTTGACACCTGTTGTCCGGATTTGTGGAGAAGTAATTCCACACCGAAGAGGTGGCTTTTTGGTAGTTTGCCCAGGCATCACAATGGGCTTCTTCATCCCACGGACAACAGGTGTCTCCCCCAGTGCCTGACTTAAACAAACCACATCACCATCAGAATCCTCATCGTCAACTTCCTCCTCAGTGCCAGCAACACTCATATCCTCATCACTGTTATGAGCCACGGCTGTGGCTCATTCCAGTTTTGCATTTCGGTTAGGTATTTTATGTTATACTTCTGTTTATGTTCCCCGTGGGTGTCATGGGGTGCTTGGAGCTCTCCCTTAAGGAGAGGATACTGTTATGAACCACAGGTAGTGGTTCATTCCTATTTTATGTTTATAGTTCTCTTGCAGGCCAGGATTTCCCTTTGCTCTGGTTTAGAAGATTATTGTTTGTTGTCAGTGGTGAGTCTGTGTAATTGCAGCATGTTTCCATGTGGTTGGCCTCACCTGTCTACTAATTGCATCTTGTCAGTTTGGAGTCATGCAACAGGGCAGCTGCACGACATAATTAATTAGGCCTCTCTGTTATATGCTGGCTCAGTGCAATTCACAGACGCTGGTGATATTTCTAGGTTTCCAGTCTTCCAGAGTGTTTGAGTTCTGAGCTTGTTCCTGACAATTCCTGAGCTCCTGTCTAGCAGTGTCTGACTAGCTGCTTCCTGTGTCGATTCCTGTGTCAGTTCCCGTGTCCTGCCGTGAAGCATTCCTGTCCTGAAGTCCTGTGGCTTTGCCTGTGCCTGGTCGAGTTTCTAGCTTCTTGGTGTCCACCGGTCTGTCATTTGGGATTCTGCCTGTCCTCCAGTTCTGAGAGTCTGTGTCGGCAGCATTGGGGGTTCCTGTCCGTTTGCCAGTATTTGTACTGGTTCCGTGAGTAGCGGCTTTGCCGCGTCAGTCGGCCTAGGCCGCTGTATTCCTTGGTTGTATCTGTCACTGGTGTTTTGCAGAGGGTTCTGCTTATGCTGTCACCGCCGGTACACAAAAGTATTGTGTCGGCGTGTGGTCAGCATTTCCTTTGTTGTTCTTTTCCTTTGGCGGCAAGCCGCACATACATTTAGTTTTAGGCTAGTTAGTAGCCCCTGGCTTTGGTTGTTTCATTTAGAGGGCCCCTTGTTATTACCCTGTCTCAGTTCACGCTTTGTCTCTCTTTAAGACCTGAGGGGGCATCGGAGTTGGGCAGACCTAATCCGCCCTTCAAACGCGGCTGCCATGGGCCCAAGAAACCATAGTCCTGCAAGCTTGAATTGACAACACGGGTAAAACAACGGAGGTAGGGTGCCAGGGGCTATTCCCGTTCCATTTCACCAAATCCAGTATTACGTCCTGGTGCTCTGGACTCACTTCATAACATCTCCCTTGTTCTGAGCACCAGGAACCTAACATTATCACCAGCCATACCACAAAAAAGAAATAAAACCTTTTTCTTTTTTGGCCCAGTCCAGTGTCTAGTCTAGAATCCAGTCCGGTGTTTAGAATCCAGTCCTGTCTAGAATTCAGTGTGCAGAATCCAGTCCGGTGTTTAGAATCCAGTCCTGTCTAGAATTCAGTGTGCAGAATCCAGTCCGGTGTTTAGAATCCAGTCCTGTCTTGAATTCAGTGTGCAGAATCCAGTCCGGTGTTTAGAAATCCAGTCCTGTCTAGAACTCAGTGTGCGGAATCCAGTCCGGTATTTAAAAAAAAAAAAAATCCAGTTTTGTCTAGTTTAAAAATTCAGTCTTGCCTTGTCTAGTCTTGCCTTGTCTAGTCTTGCCTTGTCTAGTCTTGCCTTGTCTTGTCTAGTTTTAAATCCTCCTATATCTACTAGGCAAGCCCTGCAGGCATCTCTCTCAGCCCTGAACTCTGCTTTCAGTGCTTTGAAACCTGAGCGACTAGAAGTTTTGCAGCAATCCTTAAAGCAACTGCAAAACCTTCTGACTAAAATCTTGCTCATCTTGCCAGAAGTCATTGAGAGTACATCTATCTATAAAGAGACTCTTGTTCACAGTATGGTGACAAGAGAATCCTCTGGTTTAATTGAAGAGAAAAGGTTTAAAAGTTTTCTGCGGCCCAGGCTCTCAGAAGAGGAGCGTCTGCGTCGCAGAAACTTAAACTTATGCCTATATTGTGGGGGTTTAGGCCACTATCTGCAGACCTGTGAGTTGCGCAAGCCAAAGTGTGGTGACAAGTCTTGCCCTCTGGCCAAGTTGAGTCAGGATACAAGACCTACTCCTGTCTCTACTGTGGCAGAGGTACTTGTCACACAACCCACACTAAAAAGCTCTCTGTCCTATAATTGGGGTCCTTGGGCAAGGGAGCCCCATTATAGATTCAGGAACCAAAAGAGAATGTTTCTCTCCTCTCTTGATTTTCCTGTTCAAGCAGAGTTGCACACCCCTGGAGTGGTGACCGATGCCCAGGGTCCTGGTGTGGTGCCCGTTGCCCAGGGTCCTGGAGTGGTGCCCGATGCTCAGGATCTTAGAGCGGTACCCAATGCCCAGAGTGCTGGAGCGGTACCCGATGCCCAGAGTGCTGGAGCGGTACCCGATGCCCAGAGTGCTGGAGCGGTACCCGATGCCCAGAGAGCTGGAGTGGTACCCGATGCCCAGAGTGCTGGAGCGGTACCCGATGCCCAGAGTGCTGGATCGGTACCCGATGCCCAGAGTGCTGGAGCGGTACCCGATGCCCAGAGTGCTGGATCGGTACCCGATGCCCAGAGTGCTGGAGCGGTACCCGATGCCCAGAGTGCTGGAGCGGTACCCGATGCCCAGAGTGCTGGAGCGGTACCCGATGCCCAGAGTGCTGGAGCGGTACCCGATGCTCTAGGTTATAGAGGGACGTCAAATTTTATAGCTCAGGTGTCCTTACCAGAAGGGGTCTCTGAAGCTGTTACCCCAGGTAGGGACTTGAAAAGAGCAACCCCAGAAAGGGGATCTGAAACCATAGTTCTTGAAGGGAACTCGAGAAGTAAAACCCCAGAAGGGATCTTTGAAGTAATATCCCCAAGTGGGGTCTTGAGAGACGCAGCCTCAAAGAAGGGTCTAGAGGTCGCGTACCCAGGAAAGAACTTAAGAGGCATAGCATTTGTGGAGGTTCTGAAGGTTTTAGCTTCAGCAAAAGTCCCGGAAGTCATAGTCCCGGGAGAAGTTTCGATAATTATCGACTCAGAGAGGGAGGTCAATGGCTCAGTCCCAGTGAGGGAAGCCGATGGCTCGGTCCCAGTGAGGCCGATGGCTCGGTCCCAGTGGGGGAGGCCGACGGCTCGGTCCCAGTAAAAGAATCCGAGGTGCTGACCCCAGCGGGGTTCACGAAGGCCACTGTCCCAGCGGGGTTCCCGGAGGCCACTGCTCCAGCGGGGTTCCCGGAGGCCACTGCCCCAGCGGGGTTCCCGGAGGCCACTGCCCCAGCGGGGTTCCCGGAGGCCACTGCCCCAGCGGGGTTCTCGAAGGCCACTGCCCCGGGTGGGGTTCAGAAAGTCACTGCCCCTGGTTGTTACGATTCCTGTACTCCAGACTGGAGAAGATCTTATGGCAGAGATCTGAGTACAGGAATGAAATACAGGTTGTGGGAGCTGGAGAGCCTAGTAACCCCTGGCGCCCTAACTCCGTTGTCTCGCCCGTGTTATCAGAAATCCCCTGCGAGACTATGGTTGCTTGAGCCCATGGCAGCCGCGTTCGAAGGGCGGATTATGTCTGCCCAACCCCGATGCCCCCGCAGGTCTTAATGGGAGACAAGGGGAAGTCCGAGACAGGGAGATAACAAGGGGCCCTCTGACTAAGCAACCAAGCCAGGGGTTACAAGCTAACTTAACTAAATCAAAAGGTATGTGCGGACTAGCCGCCAGGGAAAAGGACAACCAAGGATCCACGGATCCGACACTCCTATCCGGCACCGCTGGACACCAGAGTGGATCTTGTGGAAGCGGAATCCTCCGCAAAGCACCAGAACTCAAAATAAACACAATAATAAATAATAGCGGACAAGCCGCAACACACGGCTGCGCCGCGACTCACGAACACCACCAGATGTTAAAGGTGCTCGGTCAGACTCCAGGAACAGATGGTAACTTCCGAGTACTGGATCACTGAGAACAGGAACAAACGAACAGACTGGGACTGGGAACTCTCTCTGCAGCAGAATCAGGCAAACAGGAAGCTATCACCGGCGTCTGTGAGGAGTCCTGGGAGTGCTTTTAACAGAGAGTCTTCCAATCAGCTGTTTGGAGGCTGATTGGATTAAATGCCATGCAGCTGACAAGCTGCATGGCCAGGGAAACAGATGAGTGATAATTACAACATGCCGTGCAGCTGCATGCTACACAGCCAGGAAACCAGTGATGATATAAACTTAGACCCAGCAACGGGGAACACGATCCGACAGTGGCGTCCCCGTTGCTAGGCGCCGGCCGCACTGACGAGCGGACCCTCGGCGCCTAACAGTACCCCCCCCTTGAGGAGGGGTCAAGGAACCCCTAAATCCGGGTTTCTGAGGAAATTCTTGAAAAAATGCCCTTTTGAGCCTTGGGGCATGAAGGTCCTCATCTAGGACCCACGACCTTTCCTCAGGACCATAACCTGTCCAATGCACCAAAAAATAAAGCCGACCCCGGGACAGCTTGGAATCGAGAACCTTCTCAACCACGAACTCCTGCTGACCCTGTACATTAACTGGTGATCTCCCCTGAGGTTTTTTACGAGGAAATCTGCTAGATGAAACATATGGTTTGAGCAAAGAGCAATGGAAGGTATTTCCGATTCGTAACGTTTTTGGTAGCTGTAACCGGAAAGCAACTGGATTGACTTTTTTGATAATGAGAAATGGTCCAATAAATCTAGGACCCAATCTGGCTGAGGTTTGTCGAAGTTTGATATTGCGAGTCGACAGCCACACCCTGTCTCCTACTCTAAAAGTGCACGGCCGCCGGAACCTGTCCGAAAAATCTTTTTCCTTGAAAGCTGCTTTTCTGAGAGCTATGTGCACTTTTTTCCAAATAAGTTTAAGATGAGAGGTCAGGGCCAGAGAGGAAACAGAGGAATGTTGGAAAAATGAATTAGCTCTGGGGTGGAAACCAAAAACTGCAAAAAATGGAGACACATTGGTAGAGGAATGACAGGCATTATTATAAGCAAACTCTGCCAATGGAAGAAACTCAGACCAGTCATTTTGGAGTTTGGCCGAGTACAAACGCAAATATTGTTTTAAGGATTGGTTCACTCGCTCAGTCTGTCCATTTGATTGTGGATGATAACCGGAGGTTAATGATAATTTCATTTTTAACGAAGCACAAAAAGACTTCCAAAACTGTGCAATGAATTGTGGACCCCTGTCAGAAACAATATCAGTGGGTAACCCATGGAGTCTGAAAACATGACGGAGGAACAAGACTGCCAATCCCTGGGCAGATGGCAATCGGGGAAGACCAATAAAATGAGCCATCTTACTAAAACGGTCCACTACCACCCATATGACTGTGCATCCAGCTGACAGAGGGAGATCCACCACAAAATCCATGGAGATATGCGACCATGGTCTAAGAGGAACATTCAATGGCATAAGTTGACCAATAGGCAAAGAACGGGGAACTTTATGCTGTGCACAGACCTGACACGAAAAAACAAACTCTTTAATGTCTTTAGAAAGACCAGGCCACCACACTGCGCGGGATACCAATTCAAAAGTTTTAGCGACTCCCAGATGCCCTGCAACTTTGCTATCATGAAATTCCTCCAAAACAGTTGCTCTCAAAAACTCAGGAACAAAAAGACGACCAGCAGGAGTATTTCCCGGAGCTTGATGTTGAAGCAGCTTCAATTGAGAAAAAACATCCTGTGTGAGACCTGCCTGAATGACTGAAGGCGGAAGTATGAGAGTAACAGGACTGTTGTCTTGAGCGGGAAGAAAACTGCGTGAGAGGGCATCTGCCTTGGTGTTCTTGGAACCAGGTCTGAAGGTGATAATGAATTTGAAACGAGTGAAAAATAAAGCCCAACGAGCCTGTCGGGCATTCAGTCGCTTAGCTGATTCAATGTATTGAAGATTTTTGTGATCTGTCAAAACAGAAATGGTATGGGTCGCTCCTTCAAGCCAATGTCTCCACTCCTCAAAAGCCCATTTAATAGCCAGCAACTCCCGATTACCAACATCGTAGTTGGATTCAGCAGATGAGAATTTCCTGGACATAAAGGCACAAGGATGTAACTCAAGGGAATCTGGATCCTTCTGAGAAAGGATAGCCCCTACACCAACCTCCGAGGCATCTACCTCAACGATGAAAGGCAATTCTGGGTTGGCATGTCTAAGGACAGGGGCTGAGACAAAGGCTTGTTTCAAGGCCTGAAAAGATACTTTAGCTTCACATGACCAATTGGTAGGATCTGCTCCCTTCTTAGTGAGTGCCACAATGGGAGCAACTATGTCAGATAAAGAGTGAATAAACCTTCTGTAGTAGTTCGCAAACCCTAAAAAGCGCTGAATTGCTTTTAAGTTGGTGGGTTGCGCCCAACTCAGGATGGCTTGGAGCTTCTTAGGTTCCATTCGGAATCCCCGAGGGGAAATAATGTACCCTAAAAAGGATACCTCCGTGACGTGAAATTCACACTTCTCCGGTTTGGCATACAAGTGATTTTCACGTAATTTCTTAAGTACCTGACGCACCTGGGTAACATGTTGTTCTATAGAGTCAGAATAAATCAAAATGTCGTCTAAATAGACCACAACGAATCTTCCCAGAAACTCACGGAGCACATCATTAATGAGATCCTGAAAGACTGCCGGAGCGTTAGATAGGCCGAAAGGCATGACCAGATACTCATAGTGACCTGATTGAGTACTGAATGCCGTTTTCCACTCATCCCCCGATCTGATTCTAATGAGATTATATGCTCCTCTCAGGTCAATCTTGGAAAAAAATAACAGCCGAACGTAGCTGATCAAAGAGGACAGAGATCAGAGGCAGAGGGTAAGTATTCTTTACTGAGATTTTATTCAGGGCTCGAAAGTCAATGCAGGGTCTGAGGGAACCATCCTTCTTCTCTACGAAGAAAAAACCTGCACTTAAAGGGGATTTAGATGGCCTGATAAACCCTTTCTCAAGACTTTCTTTCACATACTCATTCATGGCCACAGTTTCAGGACCAGACAATGCATATAACCTTCCTTTAGGCAACGTGGCACCAGGAATTAACTCTATGGTACAATCA
This sequence comes from Pseudophryne corroboree, assembly GCF_028390025.1. NCBI lineage: Eukaryota > Metazoa > Chordata > Amphibia > Anura > Myobatrachidae > Pseudophryne > Pseudophryne corroboree. The sequence continues at coordinate 268,261,408 of NC_086451.1, read as the reverse complement.
TAAGGCCTATGGGGAGGCAAAATATCCGCATTGCCCTTGGAAAACACATCCAAAAAATCTTGGTACTCTCCAGGAATATGTGCGGGCCTGGCAGCAGCTACTCGGATAGGAAGTGTAATACATTCTTTATCACAGATGGTACTCCATTGTAGAATCTCCCCAGACTGCCAATCTATGATGGGATTATGAAAGGCCAGCCAAGGGTGACCCAGAACCACAGGAACTGCTGGACAATGGGTAAGAAAAAACTCAATCTTTTCAGAATGTAGAGCTCCCACCGAGAGCAAAACAGGAGGTGTACATAGAGAAATAACCCCATTGGATAAGGGACTCCCATCTAAACCATGCATGGTGATACACCTACTTAAGGTTAACTGAGGAATACCTAAGGCCTTGGCCCATGTTAAGTCCATAAAGTTTCCTGCAGCTCCACTGTCCACAAAAGCAGAGACCGAGGAACAGAGGCTGTCATAAGAAACTTTAGCAGGAACCAATAGTGAATTATTTGAGGAGATGAGCTGTAGACCAAAGTGAACCCCCTCACTATTCACTTGGTCAGGAAGTTTCCCGACTTGTTTGGGCAACTACGGGCAAAATGTCCCTTACCTCCGCAGTACAAACACAGACCAGAATTTTGCCTCCTGGTTCTTTCTTCCGGAGACAATTTGGAGAGACCAATCTGCATAGGCTCCTCCATGTCTATCGGAACGGAAGAAACACAGGGAAAAGAAACTACAGATGCCCCTTTCTCAGTCCTCCGCTCTCTGAGCCGACGATCTATTTTAATAGAGAGCTCCATGAGTTTATCAAGGTTCTCAGGAGCGGGATACTGAAGGAGGCTGTCTTTTATAGATTCAGATAAGCCGAGGCGAAACTGACTGCGCAGGGCAGGATCATTCCAGCCACAGTCGTTCGACCAACGGCGAAACTCCGTACAATAATTCTCTGCAGGATTCCTACCCTGTCTTAGAGCACGCAACTGACTTTCTGCGGATGCCTCTCTATCAGGGTCATCATACAATAGCCCTAAAGATTTCAAAAAAGCGTCTACAGACGATAAGGCCGGATCGTCTGTCTTTAAACCAAAAGCCCAGGTCTGAGGATCCCCCTGAAGCAGAGAAATTATAATTCCAACCCGCTGAGCCTCCGTACCTGAGGAAACTGGTCTTAAACGAAAATACAGTTTACAAGACTCTTTAAAATTAAAAAACTGTTTTCTATCCCCAGAAAAACGGTCAGGCAGATGCATTTTTGGTTCAGGGATGACCCTCGGGGAAGTCCATAACAGATCTTCCTGTGAGCTCACCCGGAGGGACAGATCCTGAACCATCTGGGTAAGTTCCTGAATCTGACTAACCAAAAACTGGCCAGGATTTGGCCCAACACCGGTGGGATTCATGAGGCCGACAAAATTCTCCCTACTGGATAAGTGAAAAAATTAACTCCTGTTGAAATTTTTTCTTTTGTCTGGCCGGTGATAATGTTACGATTCCTGTACTCCAGACTGGAGAAGATCTTATGGCAGAGATCTGAGTACAGGAATGAAATACAGGTTGTGGGAGCTGGAGAGCCTAGTAACCCCTGGCGCCCTAACTCCGTTGTCTCGCCCGTGTTATCAGAAATCCCCTGCGAGACTATGGTTGCTTGAGCCCATGGCAGCCGCGTTCGAAGGGCGGATTATGTCTGCCCAACCCCGATGCCCCCGCAGGTCTTAATGGGAGACAAGGGGAAGTCCGAGACAGGGAGATAACAAGGGGCCCTCTGACTAAGCAACCAAGCCAGGGGTTACAAGCTAACTTAACTAAATCAAAAGGTATGTGCGGACTAGCCGCCAGGGAAAAGGACAACCAAGGATCCACGGATCCGACACTCCTATCCGGCACCGCTGGACACCAGAGTGGATCTTGTGGAAGCGGAATCCTCCGCAAAGCACCAGAACTCAAAATAAACACAATAATAAATAATAGCGGACAAGCCGCAACACACGGCTGCGCCGCGACTCACGAACACCACCAGATGTTAAAGGTGCTCGGTCAGACTCCAGGAACAGATGGTAACTTCCGAGTACTGGATCACTGAGAACAGGAACAAACGAACAGACCGGGACTGGGAACTCTCTCTGCAGCAGAATCAGGCAAACAGGAAGCTATCACCGGCGTCTGTGAGGAGTCCTGGGAGTGCTTTTAACAGAGAGTCTTCCAATCAGCTGTTTGGAGGCTGATTGGATTAAATGCCATGCAGCTGACAAGCTGCATGGCCAGGGAAACAGATGAGTGATAATTACAACATGCCGTGCAGCTGCATGCTACACAGCCAGGAAACCAGTGATGATATAAACTTAGACCCAGCAACGGGGAACACGATCCGACAGTGGCGTCCCCGTTGCTAGGCGCCGGCCGCACTGACGAGCGGACCCTCGGCGCCTAACACTGGTGGGGTTCAGAAAGTCACTGCCCCGGGTGGGGTTCAGAAAGTCACTGCCCCAGGTGGGGTTCAGAAAGTCTCAGCCTCGAGTAAGGTCAATAGTAACCAGGTCCTAGCAAAGCACTCTAGTCAGTCAGATGGGAATGAAGCAGATCCTGACTCTGTTGATATCTCAACATCTATAATCTTTGATGGGGACTTAGTCCAATTTCTGGTGCTTTACAAACACTATAACATCATTATGTTGTCTAGACCATTTCTGGGCATCACTTCAGAGAACCTTGTGCTCTATCTGATTTATTCTTTTAGAGGAGAGCCTTTTGAGTGGGCGACCAGCCTAATGAAAGCTGAAGATCCCATTCTTCAGGATCCCCCAGCATTCAGTGATGCAGTTATTAAAAGATATGGTTCCAAAGAAATTGGTTCAGGTTCCTCTAGGTCACTCGTCTTATCTGCTGAGAGTTCACCGTATACTGTAGACTCGGTACAAGAGTCTCAGCCTGTTGTTTTGACTGCAGGATGTGCTTTTCTGTCTTCTTCTAATAGTAGTACTTTTGCCTGAAAGTTCAGCTCCCAAGGGTAAGAGACCTATCTCTGATTTGAACGCAGCCTTGCTGGGTGGTACCATCAGTTCAGACAATGTTTGGGGAATTACCTTGGTCAGACCTAAAGAGCTTTGTAAAAAGAAGAAGAAGAAGAAAAAGAAATAATTTTTGACTCTTGCCTTGATATAAAAAAAAAAAAAAAAGATTTTTTTTTTCCTTGTCTTGTGTCCAGTGGCCACCGTCAAGGGGAGGGCACTGTTACAATCTGTTGTTACAGCTTGTTTCTGTTTTCTTGTCTGTTAGACCAGTGTGTCAGGTTTTTTTTTGTATCCCTTGTTTTGGATAGTCTGAATTTTGGGGTCCTTTGACCCCTCCTCAAGGGGGGGGGGGTACTGTTATGAGCCACGGCTGTGGCTCATTCCTGTTTTGCATTTCGGTTAGGTATTTTATGTTATACTTCTGTTTATGTTCCCCGTGGGTGTCATGGGGTGCTTGGAGCTCTCCCTTAAGGAGAGGATATTGTTATGAACCACAGGTGTTCTCTTGCAGGCCAGGATTTCCCTTTGCTCTGGTTTAGAAGATTATTGTTTGTTGTCAGTGGTGAGTCTGTGTAATTGCAGCCTGTTTCCATGTGGTTGGCCTCACCTGTCTACTAATTGCATCTTGTCAGTTTGGAGTCATGCAACAGGGCAGCTGCACGACATAATTAATTAGGCCTCTCTGTTATATGCTGGCTCAGTGCAATTCACAGACGCTGGTGATATTTCTAGGTTTCCAGTCTTCCAGAGTGTTTGAGTTCTGAGCTTGTTCCTGCCAATTCCTGAGCTCCTGTCTAGCAGTGTCTGACTAGCTGCTTCCTGTGTCGATTCCTGTGTCAGTTCCCGTGTCCTGCCGTGAAGCATTCCTGTCCTGAAGTCCTGTGGCTTTGCCTGTGCCTGGTCGAGTTTCTAGCTTCTTGGTGTCCACCGGTCTGTCGTTTTGGATTCTGCCTGTCCTCCAGTTCTGGGAGTCTGTGTCGGCAGCATTGGGGGTTCCTGTCCGTTTGCCAGTATTTGTACCGGTTCCGTGAGTAGCGGCTTTGCCGCGTCAGTTGGCCTAGGCCGCTGTATTCCTTGGTTGTATCTGTCACTGGTGTTTTGCAGAGGGTTCTGCTTATGCTGTCACCGCCGGTACACAAAAGTATTGTGTCGGCGTGTGGTCAGCATTTCCTTTGTTGTTCTTTTCCATGGCGGCAAGCCGCACATACATTTAGTTTTAGGCTAGTTAGTAGCCCCTGGCTTTGGTTGTTTCATTTAGAGGGCCCCTTGTTATTACCCTGTCTCAGTTCACGCTTTGTCTCTCTTTAAGACCTGAGGGGGCATCGGAGTTGGGCAGACCTAATCCGCCCTTCAAACGCGGCTGCCATGGGCCCAAGAAACCGTAGTCCTGCAAGCGTGAATTGACAACACGGGTAAAACAACGAAGGTAGGGTGCCAGGGGCTATTCCCGTTCCATTTCACCAAATCCAGTATTACGTCCTGGTGCTCTGGACTCACTTCATAACATCTCCCTTGTTCTGAGCACCAGGTACCTAACAATCCTGGTGTACTTCAACAGTGACATCTTCAATTTGAATATCAAAAACTGGACAGTGCTGCTCCTTCCAGCACTTGCAGGGGGCGTGCAAATGGTGGAAGGAGCCACCTCTTCTCGTCCAGTGTTGGCAAGGTCAGGCATCGCAACCGCTGACACACTTGGACGCTTCTTGGGGATTTGTGATACCATCTCAGAACGCACAGTTCTTTTCTGGGCTTTTTCCAGCTTAACTCTTTTAATTTTTCTTGCAGGAGGTTGAGGGCTTCCATCGTCATGTGAAGCTGAACCACTAGTCATGAACATTTGCCAGGGCTTCAGCTGTTTCTTGCCACTCCGTGTCGTAAATGGCATATTGGCAAGTTTCAGTTTTTCCTCAGACCATTTCAGTTTCTTTTTTTGGGTCTTTTTACTGAACTTTGGCTTTTTGGATTTTACATGCCCTCTACTATCACATTGGGCATCGGTCTTGGCAGACGACGATGGCATTTCATCATCTATGTCATGGCTAGTGGCAGCAGCTTCAGCACTAGGAGGAAGTGGTTCTTGATCTTTCCTATTTTATCCTCCAAATTTTTGTTCTCCATTATGCTTCTGGAGTTATATAACACAATATGCGGCACAGGAATGACTGATGGCTGATGGCCAGGACACTACCACTGGTATGATGAAGCACAACACAGCAACACTGTGAGGGACTTGTGGTTGTTATTATTATAATACTGTAGCAGTGGACATATAGCAGCAGCGTATACCACTGTGACTGCCTGGTCACTGGAATGACTGATGGCCAGGACACTACCACTGGTCTGATGCAGCACAACACAGCAACATTGTGAGGGACTTGTTGTTGTTATTATTATTATTATTATTATTATTATTATACGGCAGCAGTGGACATATAGCAGCAGCGTATACCACTGTGACTGCCTGGTCATTGGAATAACTGATGGCCAGGACACTACCACTGGTCTGATGCAGTACAACACAGAAAGGGACTTATACAGCTACACTGGATATATGGCAGCAGAGGACACCACCACTGTGACTGGTCACTGGACTGATGCTGCACAAGACACTTCCCCTGGTCTAATGCAGGACAACACAGCACCACTAAGAGGGTCTTATACAGCTACACTGGATATATGGCAGCAGAGGACACCACCACTGTGACTGGTCACTGGACTGATGCTGCACAAGACACTACCCCTGGTCTGATGCAAGACAACACAGCAAAAATGCAAGGGACTTATACAGCAGCCAGCAGCACTGGGGACATATAGCAGCAGAGGACACCAACACTGTAACTGGCTTGACTGATGCAGCACAATACACTGACTACACGGACTGGACTAAGCAGCACAACACTGCACAAGACTCGCCACCCCACTTTCCCGCCCCCACACAGACACTGAGGACGGAGACACGTCCTCTCACTACACTCTCCGAGACTGGAGTGAAAATGGGTGCAACACGGCTCCTTATATGGAATCCAAATCCCGCGAGAATCCAACAGCGTTTTGCCTCGTTCGGGTTTCCAAGTCAGGCGGGAAAACCCGAGCCGGGCTCTGAACCGGACTTGAATGGTGACGTTCGGTATGGTTTGGTTCTCTGAGAGCCAAACCCGCTCATCTCTAATTTAGATAGTACCAGTGATTTCTAGTTACACACAGAAGTACTTATCAGCTGTATCTGAATGCAATGTCAGACTGATATTCTTTCACAAGAGACCTCTTGCTAAAAAAAAAAAAAAAGGTTTCTCTCCTACTTGTTAAGTGTTATTTGTTTAATGTAATATAATTAAACAACAAAACAAACAATCTGGGGATGTTTAATTGAATAAATCTTACAATTACATGAATTGTTTATCTTTTGCTTATTAAGATTGATTTACAAAGTGCTAGTACTTTGCAAATTGGGGGATAGACCAGGGGGTGTGGATCATAGGGTCGACCACACTTAGGTCTAAAGTCATTAGGTCGACCACTATTGGTCGACAGTGACTAGGTCGACACCTGAAATAGGTTGACATGGTCATTAGGTCGACATGAACAAGGTCGATATGGAAAAAGGTCGACATGAGGTTTTTGGGGGAGTTTTGGTGGCGTTTTCTTTGTAAAGTGACCAGGAACCCCAATTAGTGCACTGTATCCCCTCGAATGGCTCACTTCACTCACCATGCTTTAGGCAAGGTCACTCGCTCTGCTGCCGCTGCACTCAGCACAGGTTAGTTTTCCCAATCGTAGTCCACGTGGATTGTAAAGTATGAAAAAGTTTGTTTTTTTTAAATGTGAAAAACTCATGTAGACCTTTTTCCATGTCGACCTAGAACATGTCGACCTAGAGACCCTATTGTTAAAGTCGAAAAATATTGTAATGCATATGCCTTTTACTAACCCCATGCACATTCCCGCTGCGCGTGCGCTCAGTCTGCCGTGCGTGCGCATATCTGCAATTTGCGTAACAGAGCTTTTCACGGCCATGCGCCTAAGCGTGTGGTATGCGCATTTACGGTAGAGTTTGTGAACGCATAGAGGGTTATTAGAACATTACATATTTAACCCAAATAGTGTACATTGTAGATATAGCTCCCCTAGACCATGTCAGCGAGTATTAATATTTAATACTTTAAACAGTTCATGGACTAAGAGATTCACCTTTGCATGATAGGAAGAGTCAGATAAAGGTTGGAAGGTGATGTCTAGTATCCAGCTGTAGGGTATTTTGAGGGTAACATTCCGGTGTTAGTTAGAGAAAGATCGCTTGTTCCTGCGTATAGTTATGTACAAAAGTAGAATATGAACATTAACTGTATTTACTGTATAATATGTATGCGGCGGGAATCCAGAGGATACCACCCACAAGAGCAGTTGGGGAAAGACATCGCCCACCCTTTCAAATCCACCTATGACCTCTTCTGTAATGTAGAGACACATCCCTGTGTCCAATGGACAATGAGATTACAGTGACCATTGTATTATGTATGCATGTTGTGTATAAAAAGCCCATTGTTGCCTGGCCGGTCAGAAGACTCTGAATGCTTTCTATCTGACTAGCGGAGGACCGGCCTGGGTTGCGCTTGGGAACATTCTCACGTATGTACATTCTCTGTAGCCATTATTCTGTTTAGATTTACTTGTTAGCCTGTAGTGTATGATTTGTATTGTTTTACCCTTTGGAATTAATCCACTGTGACCTTAGAACCCTGTGGTTGCAACTACAAATCAGTGTTGTGTTTTCACTTTCCTGCAAGGGTTTTAAAGTAAATCTATCTGTATAAGGTGTATTGGTATTGATACGGTGTACGCACTGTGGGTACTTTGTACCGTCAGCGCTACTTAAGATTTAAGGTATAACATCGTTGCAGTACTTTGCTGCTAAGGGTCTAAAGTGTAATCATATCATTGCATTGTATCATTAATAAGGTTTAAAGGTTATCAATTGTGTGTGCGCACGCTGAGCGTACTCTGTACACTCAGCGCGGCGTGTGTACGCCAAGTACGTACAACGTGCGGGACTCTGTACGCAAATAGCGTACAAAGTACGTAGCACGTGCATTCAGTCTAGCGGCCATAGCGACTCCACGGTAAAAGTGTATTTAGAGGTATAGCTTTGCGGTCTAAGATAATATCGACATTATCAATTGGGGGCATCGTCCGGTTCTTCCTCATACCCGCAGCCTAGCAAGTTTTCGCAGACTTTATCTATCAGCAAAGGGCGGAAAGGTATCCCCTGTAAGCCTTCTCTTGGTCGGTGGATACACTAGTGCTGATTAGATAAGCGTCTGCCCTGCATGGTTTGAAGGGATGCTGGAGGGATCCGTAAGGTAAGAACGCAAAAGCGATTTTTTTAAATCTGTGAAATTTCTGTTTGGCGCCAAATGCGCACGCAACACACGCATACACCTGTATTTTGTACTTTGCATATCTGCTCGCATTATTGCCATTAGCATTGATTACTAGATTCATTTTGACCTGTACTGAGAAAATTTGTTGCTATTTAGTTAAAATATAGAGTTAATATTTAAGAAATAAGTGTAAGACGCACATGCAGCCTGGCCTAGTTGTAAAGGTTTATACAGAAGAAACTGTGTGTAGTGTTAAGTAACCGATTATAGTTAAATATCGCTTACATTTATAGAAGTGTGGGATTTGTAGTACTGCGGATGTACGGCCTTTGTACACGTGTCTCGGACAGCGTGAGGGACTGCGGACGCAACGTAAAGACGTACGCACGTGGCGTGTTTACGCAACATGTTTAAAAGTACGACCGCTAAATATAAATCACACAAAAGCATTGTTTTGGTTTAGGCGCGAGACGGTAGCCACGCGATAATAGCACAAATTTGTTCAGTTTCCAAAATTTAGTTTAAAAACCTTTTTTACTGTAGTACCTCTGGGGAAAGCTATCAGTTAACAGGAAAAGATATTTTTCTGATCAGAAAACTATAGAATGTCAGTGTGGGCTGAATAGGATGTGAATATATTGAACCCCGCTTGGTGAACTTGGTGATCTTGGTGATTCTTGGTGAATCTTGGTGAAGCTTGGTGAAGCTTGGTGAAGCACGGTCTAGGTGAATACGTGCAACGGAGTGTGATAAAGTTTTCGTTGTATTACGCTCCGGCTGTTTTGGAGCACAGTGTGGAGACTCCAGTGAGCCTACCACTTATAGATAGCAAGTGTTTATGAGCGGTATGATTGGACCGCATGGTTGTGTGGGCAATACACGGCGCAACGTGATACGAAGTTTTGCATATTTGTGCATAAATCTCGTCATCATAAGCGTTATGTGAAGCACATACAAGCGTGATTTGTGTAAAGTAAAGGTTTAGGGAGTTTTCGCTGGTCTCTCAGGAAAATCTCCAGAGGCAGATATTCACTGGGTACCTAAAGGCCCAGGGGATATAGGTCGAAGTAGGGCCTGCAACGGCTACACGTGTCTGCTAAAAGGTGGATCCGTGCTACTCGGAGCAGAAGAAGTTAGTGGAAGAACTTTGAGGACTTCCACCGGTAAACTACTGTGTTTGGTGCATTTTAGGAAGTTTTCCCGTGTTAAAAAGGTCCACAATGGAAGCCAAGTGCACAACACAGGGACGTTCAGCAGTCAGGGTTCAGACTGCAGATTTCAGACCCAGGGGGTCAGCTCGGTTAGTAATGTGGGGGAAGTATGGTCCCCACACTGAGACCTTTTGTGATTAATGGACACGAATGACTGTGGGGGATAAAGCACCATTTCCTGGGATAGGTAGTTTTGACTCAGAGGTATTGCATAATCTAAGGCTTAGGATATGTCTGTTAAAATCCCGAAAAGAAAGGATCAGACACTCAAACTGTTTACATTTATGGCAACGAGAGAGTGATATGCAAAGGGAACTAGCTTACACAGCCGGTTCCAACCCTAGCAGGAAACTGATGGCAACCGCAACACCACCACCGTATATTACAGGGGAGAAAGTGGCTACAGACAATGACATACTGATATGTGCTAAGAGTAAAATTGATAAATGTAGTAATGATGATAAGAATGAACTTAATAAATGTATTAATGCTAACCCGTGCAAGTTGTATCCCATCTTAAACTTCCCTCAGGAATACGAGCAAGAAGCTGAACCCAGCACGATATCGGCACTTTCTCCAGCAGCCACCATACAGGACACCCAGGTGGGCACGGCCCAACCGGTAAGAGCAGTAGTAAAGCCCCCTAGCGGAGGGATAAGTGAGGTCGTGTCCACAGGTAAGTACGGTACAGTACATTATGCAGAGACAATTGCACCTCACATTGTAGAAGCAACCCAGAATGATGTAATTGAACTAAATCCTGTCAGGGTGATCGCAGTCCCCAATGGGAAGACTGACGCTCAGGGAATCACTCCCTTCAGGAACATTGCTATGCATTGTCCTTGGTCCCGGACAGAATTGAGGACAATTATGTCTGAATTTCCCGATCCCAGAAAAGATCTAGTCGCATGCCAGAGGTTTATTAAAGAATTAGGTAATGCCACCGAACCCACAAACAAAGATTGGCAAACAGTGCTACGAGTATGTCTACCTTCCAATATTGACCCTGCAAAGTTTATTACTGATTGTAAATTAGACGCAGAAGTACCTCTCACTGAGGAGTACACTCAGGAGAATATACGACAAATCAACCTGCAATTAGGAGTATATTTCCCTACTGTTGTCAAATGGAACAAAATCTTTTCAATAAGACAAAAAGAAGGTGAAACGGCATCTGAATATTTCCACCGAGCACTGCAGGAAATGTCTAGATACACTGGGATCGAGGACATTAAGGAAAATATACATCACAGGGAGGTAGCTGTGTCAGTATTAATGGACGTGTTAAAAAACACACTAAGAACCAGGGAACAAACCTCTCTACCTAACTGGAGAGGTATCTCGGTGGCTGCATTAAGAGAGTCCGCTATCGAGCATGACCGTAATATCCAAAGAACCAGGGAAGCACAGGGAGAGCGGTTGATGGTGATGAGCATCCAAGCACTGGAAGCATCAACTCGACCAAAACCCCAGGCCCCTGGCACGTGGAGGAAGCCAAGAGTTTGTTATCTGTGTAAAAGGGAAGGGCATTATGCCAGCAACTGTAACAGCACACATAAATTCAGACCCCCTAGACAAGAACACGAGCAAAGTTATGATACACGTAATTGGGATCAGGGATCACATAGGAAAAATTTTGGGCCGCACCTGTAGTCTGCAGCCAGTGAAGTTGATTGCTAGCCTTGGTAGTAAACCTGAGGTCACAGTTGATGTAGCTGGTAGATAATTCCTTGTAGATACAGGGGCGGCCAGGTAAACTCTGTAATTTATCTTTTAAAGTTTCCTCTTCATCTCTGGCGTTCACCGACAGATTTACAGCTCAAACGTCACATATCTACTCGGTCTTTTCAGAGGTCTGCCCAACCCCAGTATATCTCACCAGCATCATTGTGCCTGGCCATGCACAGAGGGTGGAGAGTGGAAATACTGGTGAAGGGAGACTGTGCAGAGATACCGATAGACATGATGGTGTGACAGCCTGATGGTGAACACAAATCTGACAATTTTTTTTCTTTTGTTATTCTCTCTCTCTTTTTCATTTTCCCATGGATGGTTTACTTCACATAACAGTTAAACACATTGTAATGCAAGATTTATGTTCCCTACAGAAAGGTCGCTGACTCGGAAAGAATAGCGTATCACTGGAGTGTCTGTTCCGGGAAGACTGAGAGGCAGCACTGTTGAGACGGCACCTGAGCACGGAGAACAACAAGACTAGAGGCGGTTGTCGTACCAGATTTCTTTTTCTTTTTTATTACTTTCTCCATCTCCCATTACCCTCCTTTCCCCCCTTCCTTGCTCCTTTTTCTCTCCTTTTAGCAAGATGGACTTACCCCAAGAGACTACATTCCGGGTTTTCCTGTTGCCCCTGTTGTTGACCAGAGCAGTCTGTTTTGGTGAGAGTACCAGAGAGGTCGAGAAAGGATCTGGAATGGGTTCTGATGGCAAGGACGGATTTGTAGAATTCCAAGAGCAACACATCCATCGAGCAAAGGCGAGTATCAGAAAACGATCTGGTAGTCAAGAAACTAGGAGGCACTGTGAAGGGTTATTGGCTGAGGAAAATTGTATTTGTAGAAACTGTGAAAACATAGTTGAGGACGGGTGCATCCAGAAATGTCAGTCCAGCCTTAATATTAACATGGACCGTCATCCATTGAGCGATTATCACTCATTAGTGGGTAAGGTTTTAAACCAAACAGAATGCTGGGTGTGCTCACAAGTACCTCAAGGTCAGAGCAAGTCAGGACTAGTACCGTATCCATTAACAATAGATGAGGTACTTGAATTAAGGGGTGGGAGACCAGTGGACAAGAAATTTAATATTTCTAGGCCCCCTAGTTTGAAGCTCCACCAATATCATGTGGATAGATCCTTAGTATGTTTCAACATTTCCAATTCCCGAAAGCCGGGAAATTGGGAAGTGACATGGAATAACCAAACCATGGCATTTTCACACAGAGCCGACAGAATGCCCGTAGACACTGAACTTATACGCCAAATAGCCGACGGTGGAAGGTATTTTCGGTACAGGTATACTCTAGGAAGTAGGACCATGCGGGTTGGAGAAGTATCACCAGGATACTGTGCGCATATCATACAGCCTGATACGTGTACTGAACAGATGAGAGAGTTAGGGATAGGATTTTTCACTTGGAAGATTTGCAATATGGTAATGTCATATTCTGTCCCATATGTTCTCCCCGATGATGCATATTTCATATGCGGGAAGAAGGCGTATAAGTGGCTTGCCCCAAACTCAGAGGGATTGTGTTACATTGGAAGAGTGTTGCCAGAAGTTATGACCATAACCCATAATAAGATGAAAGACGTTCACCGCAATGCTCAAGCTCCTTACACTCACACTCACTATGAACACATCGTTAAGAGACACCTTATAGATAGGACAGAGCACGCAGCCTCAGATTTGATCCACGAATCCACCGGGATTCAATTCCTACTCGCGTTAGATATCACCCGTACCGCCAGAGGAATTATAAATTATAGGTATATTCATGCGCTAGCAAACCTGATAGATAATATCACCGAGATGTATGATGACACCTTCAGGTATACAGGGAGGGAGTTGCAAGCTTACAAAATGGAACTGATCCAGCACAGGATGGTTCTAAATTATATCACAGCGGTGACAGGCGGGTACTGTGTCACCTTAGCAACTCAGTATGGTGTGAAGTGCTGCACGTACATTACAAACAGCACTGATGACCCAACCGAGGTCATAGATCAAAAGATGGACGATATCTTGCAATTGAAGTGGGAGTTCAGGAGGAGACACAACCTTACCCTTACTGCTGTGAGTAATGAACTGACCGGCTGGGTCTCATGGTTGAACCCACGCAATTGGTTCTCAGGTTTAGGAGAATGGGCTCAAAATGTTATCGTGAGTGTAGGAAAGTTTCTCCTTTGCATCCTGGGAGTTGTCATAATGATTGGTTTGATATTTAGATGTGTTCGAGTTTTAACGCGGCGCAAGCGCGGTACCAAACCAAAGTGATGAGTTTGAGGAGCGGGGGCATTGTTACAACAACTGATTTAATTTATGACCCATCAATCGAGACAATGTTATGATAAGACGTGATTCCACGGTCCGTTTCTTTCACCCGTTTCTCCTTTGTTTTCCCTCAAGCAAAACTACATCCATTCGGAAAAGACTTTGATGAACACTACATCCATTCGGAAAAGGCTTTTGATGAACAATACCCATTCGGAAAAGACTTTGATTAACACTTTCAGCAAAGATACACCCATCCGGACAAGACTTCAACCAACACCTAAGAGCGATTGCACAAATATTATGTGATTGTATTTGTGATACGTGTCTTATCTTCATCTCTACAACCTTCAGGTAGTGACACACATAGTCGACAGGTGATATATATACATATATTAGCATTCACATGTGTTTCCCCCTCCATGTATCATCAACTAAATGTGCACCCCATTTGCTGGAACAAGAAGCCGAAAAGAGCTCGGTAGTGTTTGTTGGCCCACTTATAGACCCTTAATACGGGATAAGAAGGATTTAATGTATACTTCGCAATACCTCGAAGCTTACCTAGAACATGTACGGCACGATGATACATGCCCCTCAGACATGGATTTCATACATACATTCTTTTACTATCCCACTAGGTCATACATTTCCCGCCTACTCCTCTCCTCCTACCATCCAATTATTTTATAGATATTGTATTGTATATTTTTCTGTTTAATGTTTAGATAGTGGCAGTTATTATTGACTGCCAAAGGGTGGACTGTTAAAAGTCGAAAAATATTGTAATGCATATGCCTTTTACTAACCCCATGCACATGCCCGCTGCGCGTGCGCTCAGTCTGCCGTGCGTGCGCATATCTGCAATTTGCGTAACTGAGCTTTTCACGGCCATGCGCCTTAGCGTGTGGTATGCGCATTTATGGTAGAGTTTGTGAACGCATAGAGGGTTATTAGAACATTACATATTTAACCCAAATAGTGTTCATTGTAGATATAGCTCCCCTAGACCATGTCAGCGAGTATTAATACTTTAAACAGTTCATGGACTAAGAGATTCGCCTTTGCATGATAGGAAGGGTCAGATAAAGGTTGGAAGGTGATGTCTAGTATCCAGCTGTAGGGTATTTTGAGGGTAACATTCCGGTGTTAGTTAGAGAAAGATCGCTTGTTCCTACGTATAGTTATGTACAAAAGTAGAATATGAACATTAACTGTATTTACTGTATAATATGTATGCGGCGGGAATCCAGAGGATACCACCCACAAGAGCAGTTGGGGAAAGACATCGCCCACCCTTTCAAATCCACCTATGACCTCTTCTGTAATGTAGAGACACATCCCTGTGTCCAATGGACAATGAGATTACAGTGACCATTGTATTATGTATGCATGTTGTGTATAAAAAGCCCATTGTTGCCTGGCCGGTCAGAAGACTCTGAACGCTTTCTGACTAGCGGAGGACCGGCCTGGGTTACGCTTGCGAACATTCTCACGTATGTACATTCTCTGTAGCCATTATTCTGTTTAGATTTACTTGTTAGCCTGTAGTGTACGATTTGTATTGTTTTACCTTTTGGAATTAATCCACTGTGGCCTTAGAACCCTGTGGTTGCAACTACAAATCAGTGTTGTGTTTTCACTTTCCTGCAAGGGTTTTAAAGTAGATCTATCTGTATAAGGTGTATTGGTATTGATAAGGTGTACGCACTGCGGGTACTTTGTACCATCAGCGCTACTTAAGATTTAAGGTATAACATTGTTGCAGTACTTTGCTGCTAAGGGTCTAAAGTGTAATCATATCATTGCATTGTATCATTAATAAGTTTTAAAGGTTATCAATTGTGTGTGCGCACGCTGAGCGTACTCTGTACACTCAGCGCGGCGTGTGTACACCAAGTACGTACAACGTGCGGGACTCTGTACGCAAATAGCGTACAAAGTACGTAGCACGTGCATTCAGTCTAGCGGCCATAGCGGCTCCACGGTAAAAGTGTATTTAGAGGTATAGCTTTGCGGTCTAAGATAATATCGACATTATCACTATTGACCTAGAAACCCTGTCGACCTAGTTACTGTTGACCAATAGTGGTTAACCTAGACACTGTCGACCCAGTTACTGTCGACCTAGAGACCGGATCTCATATTCAGTATAGTGCAACCTGTTTTAATATTATTCAGTATAGTGCCCCAGTTACTATTCTATATTGTTTCTATCAGAGTCAGTGGCAGATTTATTAAGCCTGGGAGAAGTGATACAGGCTTGGTTTAAAAAATGACAGGAGCTGATTGGATGATGCGTTATCACCCTCCACTTTATCACTTCACCAGACTTAATAAATCTGCCCCTCATTCTCTTATTTGTCTCTGATGGAACAACATATAATATTTTAATCCATTAATAGGGAGGGTTGGCAGTTGCAATGGTGTTTTTGCCTAAACTGATTTAGGTAATACAAAACTGCTGAATATTGTTGGAGGTTTGAGAACCACCCTCAAAACCAATGAATAGTACATTCAGTACTTTACAGGTAAAAAAACACTGGCTATGAGATGTTATGTGCAGTGGTTTAAAATACTTTTTTAGTACATTTCCCCTTTGGTATTAACATAGAAAGAAGAAATGTACTAAGGCACTGCTAGCAAGTATAGTATATACAGTATAAAACAAATAATGAAGGTTTACTAGGAACCTGCCTTACATAACTCACATCTCTACCGTACACAGAAAACCTTGACTGTCTCACTTAAATGTCCAGTTTAACATAGCAGCAATGTGATCCTAGTCTTTTGTAATGTAATACAGTATTGATTTAGTTATAAAAGGAACAACCTTTGCATCGTAAAAGTCCATTATACTTAGGCTCTCTAGTAGGAACATCCACCTTATCAACATTGATAATTGCGAATTGAACGCATAGTTGCTTCTTGACACTGAGATGTAAGGATGAGTAGCAGCTAAGTTGTCATTAATAATTAATCACTTTGGCATGATGGACATTCAGGGTTCTAATTTAAATATTAATCATGTAATTCTGTATAAATAATAACATCTTCCACACAAAAATGAACTACTTCATCAAAGTGACATGGGAAAAATGCTCGTATTCCTTCACATATGAAAAAATAGCATTAGCAATGGTTCAGTACAGTAGAGATTTAATAATATCTGTAATGATGCCAGTATTCTAAGACACAAGACCAGAAAGTGAGTGATGAATGCATAAATGGTATGTCCAAATTGTCAAACAATTACTCTATTTAGTGCCTGGTTCAGAGATAGACGCAGAGTCGATGACAGAGTTTTAAGTCTGCGCATACATCCCAAAGGCTACCACCGAGGATGCAAAGTGATTTTAGTGGCAGATGAAGGCAATTTTGGTGGGCTACTCAGATACGAGCATGTCGCAGCCAGCTTTTGACACAGTTATACTGGCGGCATGTTCCGATGGAAAATCTGCGCCTCTAAAGGGCTGGTGCAATGTCTGATGGTGTGGGTAAGGTGAAACCGATGGTGTCACTTTTCACACACAGGAGCAGATTAGCGCTGCAGCTGGTGGGTGTTTCAGTAGGAAGCCCATTGACTTTAGCATTAGAATGAAGTCGCAGTTGCACTGCACCTACAACTGCATCCACCTCTGAATCAGGTCTATAATGTCAGTCATCCCCTCTGTGTAGTAAGGTGGCAGCATCCCCCTGATACAATAGGCGTCTTCTGGTGTAGTATTTTCAAACCAATATTGGGCACAAGTTCAGAACATGGGACCACTCTGAACACATTTCAGGGACCGACTCCTTACGGTGCCCCATCCCTGCAGGCGAACAGTGATACATTCCGGTAGTACAGTATAATCACATACTGCAGTGCGATTGTTGGTGCAAATATCATGCCCAGATCACACTGCAAATGTGATTATTGAGAAGTGGGCCCTCTCTCAGAAAAGGACTATTTCTTTACTGTATGTACACAACTTGCATGGTCTTTTTAAGACACAAGCAGGGAACAATTGACAGCTTAGATCTGGACTACCAATCCCACACCAAAGCAACTGGCATAATTTAGTACACGGACCACCAGTTGATTTATCAGTCAACCCAAAAGACTTATCCATTGTCAGCTACCGTTGTCATTCACTGGGGGAAATTTACTAAGCTCCCGATTTTGACCGAGATGCCGTTTTTTCATCAAAGTGTCATCTCGGTAATTTACTAAACACTAATCACGGCAGAGATGAGGGCATTCGTAATTTTTTGCAAGTCCAAGTAAAAAATTACGAATGAATACACCATCGGTCAAAACGCGGCTGTTTAAGTATGAATCTCGGTCATTTACTAAGAAGTGCAAAGCAAAAAACAAACAAACACTGCCGTGAAAAATTACAACTCGTAAAAAAGTGCTAAAAAAAAACAGACCTTTTTTTTTTATTCGTGATTGGATAGGCATGCACGGATCCATGAGATCCGTGCATGTATATCAGTGGGAAGGGGTGGGAAAGTGCTTATTTTTTCCAAAAAAATTGCGTGGGGTCCCCCCTCCTAAGCATAACCAGCCTCGGGCTCTTTGAGCCGATCCTGGTTGCAGAAATATGGGGAAAAAAATGACAGGGGTTCCCCCATATTTAAGCAACCAGCATCGGGCTCTGCGCCTGGTCCTGGTCCCAAAAATACGGGGGGAAAAAAGAGTAGGGGTCCCCCGTATTTTTAAAACCAGCACCGGGCTCCACTAGCTGGACAGATAATGCCACAGCCGGGGGTCACTTTTATATAGTGCCCTGCGGCCGTGGCATCAAAAATCCAACTAGTCACTCCTGGCCGGGGTACCCTGGGGGAGTGGGGACCCCTTCAATCAAGGGGTCCCCCCCCCCAGCCACCCAAGGGCCAGGGGTGAAGCCCGAGGCTGTCCCCCCCCATCCAATGGGCTGCGGATGGGGAGGCTGATAGCCTTTGTTGTAAAAGAAAAGATATTGTTTTTAGTAGCAGTACTACAAGGCCCAGCAAGCCTCCCCCGCATGCTGGTACTTGGAGAACCACAAGTACCAGCATGCGACGGAAAAACGGGCCCGCTGGTACCTGTAGTACTACTACTAAAAAAATACCCAAAAAAAGACAAGACACACACACCGTGAAAGTATAATTTTATTACATACATACACACATACATACATACTTACCTTAAGTTCCCACGCAGGTCGGTCCTCTTCTCCAGTAGAATCCAAGGGGTACCTGTTGAAGAAATTATACTCACGAGATCCAGGGGTCCAGGCTCCTCGGGAAATCCAGGGGTAATCCACGTACTTGAAAAAAAAAAAAAAACGGTGTCCCGACCACGAACTGAAAGGGGACCCATGTTTGCACATGGGTCACCTTTCCACGAATGCCAGAAACCCACTTTGACTTCTGTCTAAGTGGGTTTCTTCAGCCAATCAGGGAGCGCCACGTTGTAGCACTCTCCTGATCAGCTGTGTGGTCCTGTCCTCACTGACAGGCAGCACACGGCAGTGTTACAATGTAGCGCCTATGCGCTACATTGTAACCAATGATGGGAACTTTCTGCTCAGCGGTGACGTCACTTTAGGTCAACCGCAGGGCAGAAAGTTCCCATCATTGGTTACAATGTAGCGCATAGGCGCTACATTGTAACACTGCCGTGTGCTGCCTGTCAGTGAGGACAGGACCACACAGCTGATCAGGAGAGTGCTACAACGTGGCGCTCCCTGATTGGCTGAAGAAACCCACTTAGACAGAAGTCAAAGTGGGTTTCTGGCATTCGTGGAAAGGTGACCCATGTGCAAACATGGGTCCCCTTTCAGTTCGTGGTCGGGACACCGTTTTTTTTTTTTTTTTTCAAGTACGTGGATTACCCCTGGATTTCCCGAGGAGCCTGGACCCCTGGATCTCGTGAGTATAATTTCTTCAACAGGTACCCCTTGGATTCTACTGGAGAAGAGGACCGACCTGCGTGGGAACTTAAGGTAAGTATGTATGTATGTGTGTATGTATGTAATAAAATTATACTTTCACGGTGTGTGTGTCTTGTCTTTTTTTGGGTATTTTTTTAGTAGTAGTACTACAGGTACCAGCGGGCCCGTTTTTCCGTCGCATGCTGGTACTTGTGGTTCTCCAAGTACCAGCATGCGGGGGAGGCTTGCTGGGCCTTGTAGTACTGCTACTAAAAACAATATCTTTTCTTTTACAACAAAGGCTATCAGCCTCCCCATCCGCAGCCCATTGGATGGGGGGGGACAGCCTCGGGCTTCACCCCTGGCCCTTGGGTGGCTGGGGGGGGGACCCCTTGATTGAAGGGGTCCCCACTCCCCCAGGGTACCCCGGCCAGGAGTGACTAGTTGGATTTTTGATGCCACGGCCGCAGGGCACTATATAAAAGTGACCCCCGGCTGTGGCATTATCTGTCCAGCTAGTGGAGCCCGGTGCTGGTTTTAAAAATACGGGGGACCCCTACTCTTTTTGTCCCCCGTATTTTTGGGACCAGGACCAGGCGCAGAGCCCGATGCTGGTTGCTTAAATATGGGGGAACCCCTGTCATTTTTCCCCCCATATTTTTGCAACCAGGATCGGCTCAAAGAGCCCGAGGCTGGTTATGCTTAGGAGGGGGGACCCCACGCATTTTTTTTTATTATTTTACAGTGTTTAATTAAAAAAAAAAAATAAATAAACCCCAGCACGGATCACACAGATCCGGCCGAGATTGATTGTAAAAAAAGTCGGCAGTGTTTTGCTAATCACTGCCGTAAAAATAGAAAAAAAACCACGAATGACATCGACATCGGAACAAAAGAAAAACCCGAATACGACAGCTTAGTAAATTAGTCGTAATCAATTCAAAAAGTTGCAGTTTTACACTTTCGATGTCATTCGTGATTGAACTTTGACCTGAAACGGGAAAATACGAATCTTAGTAAATTTACCCCCCTGTGTGTTCCTTGTTTGTTACAGATTGCACATTAACAAGGTCTATCCAGCTCATCAGCTCTCAGGAGATCGAGAGCACTGCTAATGTGTGCACCGGAAAAAAGAAATGATTGATTGCGCTATCTCTCCAGGTGCGTATATGAATAAAGACACGTTTAAATCACCTCTCTGGTTTTTATTTTAGTGCAAAAGTTATATCTCACACAACAATATATTTAAAAAACTCAATGTGCATGCATACTCATTAAGAACTCAGTCTGGAGTTCAATCCCATAGTGGGATAGATTGATATGTCGGACATACCTACCCATTAGTATATACTAACTGGTTTCGTTGCATTTATCTGATTTATCTGATTTTTTAGAAAAACATCTTCTGTGTGTATTAAGATATAAGACTAACAATTTGTAGTTTCCATGGATAATGAGTCTGGTAGGAATAGACCTAAGGATGTATATATAACAAAGGGAAGAAGGGTCTATGGATAATCGGGCCGAAAATGATTACATAATAGAGCTAAATTAGGCAAATATATATTATGACTAGGTGCGAGATCTGGTTAGAATACTATATGAGATGTTGACTATAGAATGTTTGTTCTATCAATAAAAAGTGTTTGTTTATTAAGTTAAGGAACGCTCCGATATGTATGGAATGTTGAACAATGAATGTAATAAAAGAGGAGTCAAGGTAGACCATATAGTGAGGACTAGTCCAGAAAGATATTGTGAACATCCAATAGGCTAATGGGTAAGGTACTGGTTTACCGTTAGTGAGGTCCTGAGTTCAAGACTGGGGTGAGTCAGAAGTATGAGACAAAAAGTGCTGTATCTACAACTGTAATTTTATCCATCTATTTTATTTTAGATTCTGGTATATAAGTAATTAGAATTTATTAAATCTCTCCTTGATAGATATATGTGTAACTATATTATATGTATGTATTTTTAATATGGTTGATATTAATGATCAGTGCTCTAGGTGTAGCAACCAGACCAAATTGAATAGTACACAGCAGAATGCTAATAACACAATACACCTGTGATTTAACCTGGACCAATAGGAAAATGATCAATCAGGGTGGTCAGGTATATAAAGCTTTGGAAATAGAAAGTATATTACTCTTTGAAAAAGCGCCTGTGTGCGAAACGCGTTAAGCTGAACCGCAATTAGAGGAGACGCGGCCAGCCAGGTGGAGAGTCTGCTCTGCAAACGTCCACATACAAGTGGCCCCAACACGCTGAGAGGTAGAGACCATCCAGTACCGCTACCACCACGGAGGACAGACGGGGAAAGGGAGAGTAAACACTGCCGCTGTGCACAGCGAGGATCTCCCCAGCACGTCTGTATTCACGGACACGGCGGTAAGCGGCTTATTACAGTGAATAAACTGTCAGTTTATGGACTATGCCCAGTATATGAATAAGAACTGTGCCTTATACAAAGGACTGAGTTTCGTTATATTTGGAAAAACACCATTTAATGTTGCGGAAATTGTGTCTATATACAAAGGACTGAGTTCCATTATCTTTGGAAAAACACCATTTAATGCTGTGGAAATACAAGCTATGCTGCACTTATTTTAGTGGAACTATCAATTGTTCCTAACAGGTCTGAGCACTGGATGTTTAAACAGAGAAATAATATTATAACTTTTAGAACGAGTTCTTAATGAGTATGCATGCACATTGAGTTTTTTTAATATATTGTTGTGTGAGATATAACTTTTGCACTAAAATAAAAACCAGAGAGGTGATTTAAACGTGTCTTTATTCATATACGCACCTGGAGAGATAGCGCAATCAGTCATTTTTTTTTTCTTGTGCAGTTTCTTGTTTAATGAGGAGGGAGAACAAGGTAGTTCTCCACCTCATGATCAAGTTTTAGCTGTACGTACACAGGTACAGCTGGACAGAGATTGCAGCTTATAGTCTATTATAAATTATAAATTAAAAATTAAGCAGTATAATTAATCAATTAGCGCCTGGATTAGGGTTGTTTTTTCTGGTAATGTGAGCGCCGGACACAGCCGACTGCAGTCCAGACTGCAGTCCAGATTTTAGATTCCAACTCCCTGATTGTCGCAGTGAAAATACTGAGAGACCAGCATCTTCTATGGGTTGGAAATACAAGTGTACAGGCTTGATGATGTGGCAAAAAACAGTCCACTTACCGAACCAGTGGCGTGATTTTATTAAAGATAAAATAGGTAAAGCCGTACTCACTGTTAGACACACTGGTAGATGGAGAAGAATGGGGTGTTATATAGCTTACCAACTGTTGAGTATTTGTACTGTAGGTCACCAGTAGCGGTGCAGGATGCTGGAACAGCATCTTAAATTGCAAGTAATCCAGGTATCACTGGAGGTAAGTGGAAGACTATTGTCTCCCACTATGGCACTCACACACAGTTTTAAGATGGCTCCTTACATGCCCAGTAGTAGCCTCAGTGGCCATCTTGGTACAGGTAATGACGCTTCCTTTGTGAAGGATCAGCAACATGGAGCCTGCCTTGTAACATTATGCAGCCAAGGAGAAAGTTTTTTCTTACCTCTTTTCAGAACAAAACATGTTTATGTGTATTAATTGTCTAATATGTAACATTTGCAGATATATAAGAATTTTCATAAAATAAAAGTGGTTTATTAATTGGTTATCTCAGTGCTGTTTTGGGTTTTTTTTTCGTTCACTTAACACAGCAGATTTAATTAATTGTACAAACTCTAACTTGCACCAGGGTTCATTATATTTTAGAGACTCTGGGTGAACTGCTATGTGTCACTCACTCACTCCTTATCATATGAAGGTCAGGGTGATCAAGGATATGAAGCTGCAGCAAGGGACGGCAGTTTCATCATGAGAGGTGGGGCGGAGCCAAACACAGTGCTGGCAAATGGCAAATGGTGGCTGCAGTGAGAGCGGTATTGGTCCCTGTGTGCACTAAGTTAACTGCCTTCATTATTAATATGCCACTGGAACCATGGTCATATTAGGTTTGGGAAATTGTGGCTTACTGTTGGATGTTTGATATTTGTTGAATTTATGGGGAGTTAGAAATAAGTCACGGTCATTAACATATTTCTATGATTGTTAAAATGTCCTTTATATGACTTTGCTGGTCTATTTGTTAGCATTATATGCTGTTGAAAATATCTCAATGAAAGAAGTCATTTTTGTATGATAATCTAATCTGTTCAATGACACTGAGAATGTGCAGGTCAATTTCCCTGATGATGATGCCACTATAGTCCCTCTTGAAAAGATTAACGTTACATAACTTCCAGCAGAAATGACATCAGACCTACTGTACACTACCATTTACTTAGGGTATGTAAATATGAGGTTAACTTGATATTTTACATGGCCAAATTCCCTTGGAGTAACATACAAAAAATCCAGTGGAGATTCAGAATAAACAATAGGTAAAACAACCCTGCAATCTAAAGTAGATGACCTGGGGTATTAAAAATGTGTTCCTTACATTTGACTCTGTTGTTAATTGAGGCATTTGGCAGTAAAGTTTTGAATTGAAAAAACTAATACTATGAGAATATCCTCCTTGGTTGAGGATAGATTAGTGACTGGCTAAAATCCAGGCACAGGTGGATAAGTATTATAAAGAACTGCTTGTAAACAATGACTATAAACATTATATGGTAAATAGTTGGTCGACAGGTTATGTACCCCATTCACGTACAAGTAGACATGTTAGTTAGGTGACATAGGAACAGTTGTCATCTAAAGCAAGGGCCACTGATATACTTCCTCCTGTAGGAACTTTCTAATCAGTTTTCAACAGATCATAAATTACACCAAATACCCAAAGCAACATAAAACACATATACAGGGTTCAGAATTTATCTTTAATCTATTAAAATGCACATTGATGTCTGATTAAATCTCACCATTATCTAGACAATAATAACTTGTATTAACAAACAAATGTATAATATTTTGAATTACCCTAATATGCATAGCATAAGCTGTTATTGAATCTGCCTCTATTTCCAATATTTCAGGTAATGTCCCCTTTATATGGATATAGTTGAAAATCCCACTGTATTATTGTTGGATGAACATTTCCATTTATTTCCTTTCTACATACAGTATCTGGCCCTACAAATATGACAACTACCCAAATAAAAGGGGGATTATAGTATTCCCCTACACAACACGGTTACCACCCCCTTTCAACTTTAAATCCACCTTGAGCCCCTCCAAAAGGTGGTGCCTAAAAACCTTCAGGTGGTATCCACAACTACCTCTGTCAAATAAGGTGCTCTGAATCATGTCTTATGCACAAAGCGGATGCTGATTGCCATGTTTATCAACAGAGAAAAGGATGAGTGGGTGTGAAATCTACTGCAATAAGAAGTCTGAGCCAAGGCTGAGACAAGGCAATAACTTTAATTAATTGCTAAACCTTTCCCATTCACTTATTTAGAACCCACTTATGCAGCCTTCAATTGTTCTAAAAACCTAATAATGAATGTCTTTATTTCTTGAGGGAATACCTCAATACATAGAATTGCAATAAAGATAAACATATGGTTTGAAATGTATTAAAATATAAAAAAGGTGCAGAACTTTGCTTAACATACTGTAGTCATAGGCTGCTTTCTGCCACATATCCCATACTAATCTGTATACCCCCCATTTACCTTGGTGTTCCTGGTTCTCCTTGGCTAGGAGTGAGTTTTTCTTCTCCCGAGTGTTCTCTGCCTTCTCAAGTGGGATGTCCTCTCTGCTCAAGTCCCTCTGAGGTTCCGATTGGAGCCCATCATGCCCATCTTTTCACATCCTGCCTTTGGCTTACCATGAATGCACCTGGATATATTTCAAAACATGAAGAAACAGACACATGATGGAAATAAAAGTGCACTAAAGTCTAAAACAAGTCTGTAGATCTCAATATTGCTATTGGCTAATATAAGGACAGTGGGCGTAGTACAGTGCTGGAAATTAGGCTAATTGAAAACCTAAATATAATTGAGCTGTCTCCTGACTGTGTATGTTGCCCGGCGGTTTGTGAAAATGCTCAGTTACCACACAGCACTATTGGAGTCTGAAGTGACGGCGGTCACTAATGTGAGCCACCAAGATTAATGGTAATGCAGTGCCAAATGTTGTCTACCAATGTATAAGGCCACCCAATATCATACAGTGCTAATACAGGCAACAGCGGTCACAGGAGTATGTGTGAAAAGTATAGTTTACATACCTGTCTGTGAAAGCCTAACATCTGAACAATGTCATCTGTTATTCTGAAAATATACACAATAAAACAGACACAATTTGAAGGGATCACAATGGTGTGTGATCAGACTAATGTTGTCCAACAATCTGTATAAGATAATTGGCAGTGATACATATGTATTTTAGCCAGGCTATGAACATCTGATAAATCAAAAATGCACTGTAGTGTTTTACAGTATTTAGATTATTTTACATATGTCTATACTTCTTCAAGGAAGTTGTTCTTATAAAGTAACAACAATTTTACATATACAGTATATAAAAGCAATGAAAATATGTATTTCAGGAAACATGCCATTTTCTATGTGTTAAATAGTATGTTTCAAATGTGTATATGATTCAAAGAAACACCCTTGAAAAATGGTTTGTATTAGTATAAAATTATATAATTTCAAATGGTCGAACTTTCAGTGCAGGCTAAAACAAAAAACTAAAGGCCCGATAGTACTATCATAAGGGGACAGGGAGAGGACCATTGCCTCAGTCCCTGGAGTACAGTACAACACTTTGGAAGAAAAGCACTGGCATGTATAAAAAAGCAAGATGTGGTAGGTATGGGTCACATTGATTAGGATGCACCTATTTTTATACCCCTGTTGTAGCGTTTAGTATTGTATTTTGGTGGATTTTTGATTGTACTCTAAAGGTACTTTGACAACATCACTGGAATAGTCGTGGAAGGCAGGTATATTTGCCCAAGGATTCTTAACTATTTGTTTTAAAACCCCAAGAATATTGTATTTTTTTCAGCTGAGAGCATTAGACAAGAACCAGATTAGGGTCCTGGGGCTGAATGTGAAAAGAGAGGGCGGGTTCTCCATCCATTTAGGCCTAGTTCAGGTCTTTGGGCTTCTAGTCTCACAGAAGGCTAATTAGAGTTTTCAGCTGTATGGATGTGGCTGTCATCCTGAATATTTCTCTCTCACACTGCTTGAGGAAAAGGAGAGACTATGGAGTCTCTGTGAGAGAAACCTGCTTGTGAAATCCAGTGAGCTGTGCCTGATAAAAATGTATTTTGTTGTTTTTAGTGAGTTAGGATTATCCTGTGTATAGTTAGATAGACTGCAAGGTATTTATTTGTATGCTTATTTCTATTTTTCTACACAATAAACTGGTTGAGGCCAGTTGCATCAAACTAGTGGACTTGTGTGATCTCCCAGATGCTGCATCCTGCCATCTACCCCAGGAGATGGTACCTGTTCCCCTGACCCTGTTACAACATGGTGGAGAATTAGCTTGCATGATCTGCGCATAAGTGAAGGGGGCAGCAGCTTTCAGAGGCCTGCACAAAGTAGGTCTGTGTCTGCCTGTACTAAACGGCCAGACCGAGCAGAGGAAGCCGCCACTGTAAGCAGCTGCTGCAGTGGCGGCTCACTGTCTCCCCGGCCAGCTCTCCGGAGACTCTCCTGCGACCCCTCCTGGCTGAGCAAGCGCCACCTGCCGCACCCAGCAGCACAGACTATTCCCAGCTGCCTCACCAAAGTTACACACGTTACCCCACCAGACTGGGTGCTTAAACCCCTGCAGCCCGGTTATATAAAACTGGAACACTCATCTCACACTGCACACCTCCCTGGTCCCTAATTCTATCCCTGGAAACTAACTTGTCAGCAGACTCCATTTTTCTTTTGGTGCGGACAGCACCTTCCTCTCCTGCTACATAGCTTACCATATTCATTTTCGGAATTACCTACCATTCCTGCAATACACTATCTCATTCCGCATGAAAAGATATTTATCACTGGTGCCTGCTGTAAAGTCGACTGCGCCAGACAGCATCCACAATGGCGCCTGGTAAAGACACACTGCCTTCTTTTCCTGTTTCCAAGAAGGCTACTCCTGCCCCAGACCGTTCTGATTCTTCTAAGGCACGTCGCACCACGGAAACACCCATTACTTATGCAGACATGGTTGACGCCATTAAGTTGACAGTTGGTCCACTTCTTACACAAGCGGTGTCTGACATAACTTCACAACTGCAACATTTGTCACACAGAGTCAGTGATGCTGAAAATAATATTGGCAGACTTTCTCATGATATGTCTTCAGTTCAAATGGCTACGGTCAGGCTTGATAAGGAAAATTACCAGCTTTGGAATAAGCTATACGACATCAAAAATAGATCTCGTCAGAACAACATTGGAATTGTGGGCCTTCCAGACTCTGTTAAGGATTAAGCTCTTTTTTGCTAGTGTTACCTTGCCGTCTATCCTAGGAATCTCAGCTGAATGTAAAGATCTCATTATTGAACATATTCACCGTATTGGCCCTGTCCACAAATCGTCTGACCAACATCCCAGAGTAGTCATTTTCAGATGCTTGAATTATCTCCATAAATTGGCGCTCTGGACGGCTTCTAGAAAACAACGCCCCATTAAGTGGGAAAATACGAAATTACTCTTGATTCAAGACTTCTCTGTTGAATTGACCAGAGCTAGGAAGGCTTTCTCACCTATATGCTCTTGCCTTGTCCAGGACAAAAGAAAGTTTGCACTTTTATACCCGGCATGTCTTCGTCTTTACTCCGGTGATTCATTTGTGGACTTCAATTATGTATCTTATGCAGACGCTTATCTACTACTGTGTCTTCCAGGGGTGCTATGTCCATCTATCCAGGGGCTCTGCTCTGCCCCAGTGTTAAAAAAAATAAAACTAATATTTTATTAATTTAAAATATTTTTTTCTTTTTCTTTTTGTGCTGTACCCCAATATACATACAGGGGCTGCTGTGTCTGTTCAGCGGTGCTTTGTCCATCCCTCCAGGGGCTCTGTCCAAGTGTTAAAAAAATAAAACGAATATTTTATTAATTTAAAATTTAAAAAAAATATTTTTTTTGTGCTGTACCCCAGTATACATCCAAGGGCTGCTGTGTCTGTACAGGGGGGCTCTCTCTGTCCATCTAGGGCAGTGGTTCTCAAACTTGGTCCTCAGGACCCCACACGGTTCACGTTTTCCATGTCACCCAGCAGGTGCATTGTGTATCACCAACTGTCACATTTTAAAAATCTACAGGTGACCTACCTACCATGAACCGTGTGGGCTCCTGAGGACTGAGTTTGAGAACCTGTGATCTGGGGGCTCCGTCCCAATCTAAAATTAAAATAATAAAAGCTAAAAAGTCTAAAATATAATAATAAAACACTTTTTTTTGTTTATGCTGTACCCCAGGGTACTACACAATTTTTATTTTATTTTCATAAGTACTGTGACACTATCGGCCAGACCATAGTATATTATTATTTGAACTCATACACATATTGTGTGTCAGTGTGGGTGAAGGTGGTACCACAGTAATATATTTTATTTCGTACTCATACACGTATTGTGAGACACTGTTGGTGGAATTAAACTGCAGTGTTTGATTACTATTTCTGACTCACACATGTATTGTGTGACACTGTGAGTAAAGGTGGAACCACAGTAATATATTTTATTTCATACTCATATACGTATTGTGCTACACTGTTGGTGAAATTAAACCGCAGTGTTTGATTACTATTTCTGACTCATACACAGGGGCGGATTGGGATCAAAAAGCGGCCTGGAAAAATTTGTATTAGTGGCCCCACATGGGCAGCACCAGAGGTGTAAGGTCTAGCCATGGGCCATGGCAGCAGCACCCTCCCCCCAAAAAACTTTCCAGATAGTGGGAATATCCAGCATCAAGGGGGAAGTTAAAAAGAAATAAAATTAAATATTATGAGCACATTATATGATACACCTTCAGAATTTAGGAAACTATATCATTCTTTAGAAATATATATTTTCTTGCTTATTACACCAACCATATCCCAATCACTATTCACTCAATCTTATATGTCAGCCAAGCAGGCGGGCAGAGAATACACTAGATCATCTGCAATCACAGGCTAAGTGGCAAAGTAATTTTCATATATGCAAATTATTTAGCATCTTATTAATTATGTCTATAAAAAGGACCATATGTCCTAAAAAAAAAACAGGCCCCACGGGTGCGTCGGCCTACCGGGAATCTTCCCAGTGAACCCTATGACCAATCCGCCTCAGCTCATACACATATTGTGACACTGTAGGTGGTACATTTTTTTGTACAAAATGTGGTGTGTGCTGTACCCCACTTTGTTCATGTTTGTGGATAAATATGGAAAACGAACAACTGAGAGTAAAGGAGGAAGAACATACTACTACTGCAGGTGCTGCCACCAGTCATGACAATACAAGTCCATCAACGTTATCTACTAAGGCTGATGCCCAAAGGCATAGATGGCTTAAGTCAGGGCATGTAAAATGAAAGAGCAATATAATTTTACAGTGGGGGAAAAAAAACCATCAAAAATAAAGTTAGCTACAAAGAAAGATAAAGTTGACACTAGACATTCACCACACAAAGTGGCAAGGAAAAGCTAAGGCCATGGCCTTTATTTATGGGTGGTGGTTTTGCCTCTTATGATGATGTAAGCCCTTCTATCTGTAGAAGTGTCAAAAAGATGAAACTCGTTAAGTCACAGGAACCAACCGTGTTCTCAGAAAGATCACAAATCCCGCAGGAAAGAGTCTAAGTGTGTCCGCAGGTGCCATGTGTAAGCCTAACCTTTCCAATACTAAATTCGAAGAGGAGGTTTCTTCTACCATTTGTGTGCCCTTTCCAAATGTGGGGATGAGCAGCACAAGCCAACATGCTGACATAGAATTTGAGGATGCTTCTGTGGAAGTGCACCACGATGAGGAGTATATTTGTGTAGCTGGCGCTAATTAGAATGTTGATAATGAGATGTTGATGAGGATGTTGTTTGTGTAAATCAGGCACCAGTGGAAACAGTTGTTGCCCATGATATGAAAAAGCTCATTGGCATGCCTGGGCAAAACACAAATAAATTCACCTCTTCTATGTGGAATTATTTCTACCCAAATATGGACAACAAGTGTCAAGCCATCTGTAGCCTTTGTAAAGCCATATTAAGTAGAGGAAGAGACCTTAACCACCTAGGAACATCCTCCCTGCTACGTCACATGCAGCTCATTCATCAAAAGTCAAATTTAGAAACTTTGGCTAAAAACATAACAGCCAGTCAGTGTCACCTAGCTGCTCCCTTCTTTCTGTTAGATCCAAGGGCCTGCAATCTCCACCACCAACACCTGCATCATCAACATCCTCAGTCGTTATCGGAAGTAGTCCTGCATCCTATTTCATAGTTATTACCTACTCTTCTCCTATCTGGGCTTCCTCATAAGCATCCTTGAGTGCTACACCTGTTGCTGCTGCTGCTGTCCAGAATGGGACCTGGAAGACTACTTAGTAGTAGTTTAACAATACAATTGACTGTTAAACAATCCTTTGCAAAGGGGATTAAGTATGACAGCAGTCACCCAGTTGCACAGCGGATTACTGACGCCATAACAATTATGCTGGTATTAGACGTGTGTCCAGTATCCGCCATTAATGCAGTAGGTTTTAGACAGTTGATTGAGGTACTGTGTCCCCAGTACCAAATCCCATCTAGATTCTACTTCACTAGAAAAGCTGTCCACTTAACCACAGATATGTGGACAAGCTGAACAGGGCAAACTAAAGACTACATGACTGTGACAGCCCACTGGGTAGATGTATTGCCATCAGCATCATCAACAGCAGCATTTCACAAATGCCAGCTCATTCAAAGGCAGGCTACTCTGTGTATCAAGGACTGCAGTGAGGTAAATGGCTAAGAAGGCACTGGAAAGTAGCAGAGCCACAGTTACACAAAATTTATGATCCCAAGGGTTGATGTGGGCATTATACACAGGTGCAGCAGTATATGCTGATGGACATTTGGTGAGGTTTGATTAGAGATGTGCGGAAAAGGTAGGCAGGGGAGGCGTTGCCTCACTTGTCATAGACTTTTTACTCCAGAGATTTGACTCTAAAAATGATTAGAATAATATGAAAATTATATTTGTAATATATTATTTGTATTTTTCATATACTTTATAATGTCAAAACTCTGGTTTATACATTAGTATGACGAGGAAAAGCTCTGCCTCACCCCACCGCATGTCACTGCTGTGTATCACCGGTTTCACTTAGAGGCATACCACTGACAACCTCTTAGAAAAACTCAGAGAAATCATTGCAAAATGACTTACCCCACTTGGACTCTCCTCGGGATTTGTGATATCTGACAATGCCACCAATAATGTGAGAGCATTACAACTGGACAATTCCAACAAGTCCTATGTTTTGCTCACACAATTAACTTGGTGGTGCAATATTTTTACAAAATGACAGGAATGTGCAGAAGATGCTGTCCATGTCCCGAAAAATTTCGGGACATTTTCAACATTCTTCAAATGTATGTAGAAGTTTGCAGACCTTGCAAGAACTGTTGAATTTGCCCTGCTATCAGCTGAAGCAAGAGGTAGTAATGAGGTGGAATTCAACCCTCTATATGCTTCAGCGGATGGAGGAGCAGCAAAAGTCCATCTAAAGGCCAGCTCTACACTTCGACATATGACATAGAGAAAAGAGTCAAGCGCAGTAGAGAAAAATGTCTGTGTTATGCAAGGTTCTCAAACCCTTCGAAGTTGCCACATGTGCAGTTCGTTCAGACATTGCCAGTTTGAGAGAGGTCATTCCCCTAATCAGACTTTTTCAAAAGCAGCTAGAGAAAGTGAAGGATGAGCTGAAATTGAGCAATTCTGTTAAGCATGTCGGACATGTAGATCAAGCCCTTCATTTGCTTTACTAGGATCCAAGGGTTGTCAAATTTTCATGAAATCAGATCACTATATTTCGGCTACCATACTTGATCCTAGGTTTAAGTCCAATGTTGTATCTTTCTATCTGATGAACATAAATCTGAAGAGGACAATGGAAAGATTTTTACTTCCCCCTTCAGGCGCTGGATCCTTAACAACCTATTGCTAGTATAAGAAGTGTTGATAATGCTGATTGGCAATTAAAAATTGCATTTATTTGGTAAAAGAATATACATATATAGCATATAAAACATTATGAGTTTCCACAATAAAATATTTCACATTGAAATAGGGTCAAAATTAGAATAAGAAAGTTCAGAACACAAAAGTGGCAGGAATGTAATTGTACCGGTAAAAGTAATGGGAGCCGCAGGTGTAACACGAAACAGAGTACCCCGGGAAAATACCCTGCTTCTTGGCTCCTATGATTATTTCCCACTGACCATCTGTGTTCAGTCTAAATCATCCAAATTGTCCATTTGATGGTAGAGGCACAGCTGTCAGGTCTGTAGTTTTATCTGTCCCCGGAGGGGGTACAAGTGGGTCAGTGTAGGTGTGATAGATGAAACGAGGAGGCTGAAGAAAAGTCCTGCGCATGTGCGCTTGATATTTATTATCACACAGGGGTCACACAGCAACTGAACAAACTGATAAACAGATGAGTGAAAACAATTCATGATAGACTTGGAAGTCAGCAACAACAGAAATTATGTATGAAAGGTAACTGGTATAACTGATGACAGGAATAATTAATAACTTAATCCGATTAAATGAGTATTTCAAAAGTCACTGGTAACAAATAAGCAATGAAGATGAACTTAAAACTTGATATAAATGGTAAAGGCAATAATGAAATCAGATGAAGCAAACGGAACTCCGGTATATAATGAATAGCAATAAAAGCACACAGTCTCTGTAGAAGCACATGTTCTTTGAGCCAAGCAAGGCCCAAGCAGGAGACAGTTCTAACACAGCAAGTTGTTAAGTTCTGAATGCAATGCACAATGCTAGATGCTGGTAATTAGGTGCACAGGCTGAGTAATGAAAGAACACCTGGAGAAAGTCTCTTACTGCAAGTTGTTGTGGCAGACTGTGGCTGGAGTTCGTAGCAAACGGAAGATTGAAGACTGAAGATGAAATGACGGAATGACAACAAGGAAACCACTGGAAACAGGAACACAGGAACCAGGAGAACTTGTACACTGAAAGTGACTCATTGTCTGAGGCGATGAGACTGAGCCACGGACTGGAACTTATACCCCTTGCTCTGCGGTGATTGGTTGCTGGGCTCTGTGTGCAAACACAGTGCAGGATTGGATGTCCGGATCAGCTGAGTGCAGGTGTCATTGCTGCGCCCATGCTGGACAGACGCCAGCACATAGCGGGGCACACACTGGATGCGGTTCAGGGGTACTTAGCGACACTGAACATGACGCTCGCGGACAGTGCATTCATGCAGCCGCGACTGAGGCCGGGACCTCCAGAGGCCTGCACACCAGCGCGCTGGTAAGTGAGATGCTGCTGAACGCAGATTCCTGACAACAGCAGTACAATGCCAATGCATTTCGGGACTATTCAGTCCCTTTTTCAAGGCAAGATGCCCCCGGTTGCTATATAGTTTTGTGTGTTGGTTGGTTTACAGTAAGATTTGGTAAATTGACAGTGTTATTATTGAGAGTAGAGCAGAAGTGGTCAAGAGCCTCTCTCTCCCTTCTCCATGTGAGGATGATGTCATCTATATAGCGGCCCCAATTTCAGAGTTGTGTCTTTAATCAAATGTTTAATTTTTATTAACATTATTTGATTAATATCGTATCATTCTCATTACCACTTTCTCATTTCCTCTTATCATTGATCAGTGGTGAATTACCCCTATTTCCCACCTCTCTATGTCCATGGGTCCAAGAATGTACCTTCATGAACACTAAAGTACATCAGAACTCAGAACCTATTAGCTCCGTTTCCCGGCTACGTCCAGCGCTTAGTGCCGCAGCAGCTCCTTCCAGTATGCGGAACGCAAACACACGTGAAACGCAAGGAGGATATTACGTCAGTTCCAGTTCTGGTATGTCCAGACCAGAAGTCAGCGGCTTATCACACACAGCTGCATCTAAATGACTAAAATGTACTACAAAGGCACAGGGGGCATCTAGCTTTGAAAAAGCGACTTAATAGTCCCGAAACGCGTTGGATTTGCCCTGCTGTGTCTCTACCATCAAATGGATGATTTGGATAATTTGGACTGAACACAGATGGTCAGTGGGAAATAATCATAGGAGCCAAGAAGCAGGGTATTTTCCCAGGGTACTCTGTTTCACGTAACACCTGCGGCTTCCATTACTTTTACCGGTACAATTACATTCCTGACACTTTTGTCTTCTGAACTTTCTTATTCTAATTTTGACCTTAATTGAATGTAAAATATTTTATTGTGGAAACTCATATGTTTTATATGCTATATATATTTATTCTTTTACCAAATAAATGTGATTTTTAATTGCCAATCAGCATTTATTTATTTTATTTATTTATTTACAGTTTCTTATATAGCACAGCATATTCTGTTGCGCTTTACAATTAGAACAACAGTAATAGAACAAAACTGGGTAAAAATAGACAGACATAGAGTTAGGAAGGCCCTGCTCGCAAGCTTACAATCTACAGGGAAATAGGCATAGATACACAAGGATAGATGCTATCTATTGCATAATGGTCCACCAGATTGCTAGGTTCTTAATGGGTTGTATGATGATACCCCACAAAGTTGGCCAAGTGTCAGGAGGGTGTGAGACTAAAGAAAGACAAGATATGTGATGTTAAGAATACTGTACAGAGGATGTAATTAGATAGGGAAGCACTGAAGGTTATGTGGGTGGGTCTGGAATTTGATAGGCTTGTCTGAAGAGGTGAGTTTTCAGGGAACGTTTAAAGGTTTGGAGACTAGAGGCGAGTCTTACTGTGCGTGGGAGGGCATTTCACAGAGTGGGTGAAGCCCGGATAAAGTCCTGTAATTTTGAGTGTGAACAAGTAATGCGTGTGTATGAGAGACATAGATCTTGTGCAGAGCAGAGAGGTCGGGTAGGGAGATATTTTGAGATGAGTGAAGAGATGTATATTGGTGCAGTTTGGTTAATAGCCTTGTATGTGAGTAAAAGTATTTTATATTTAATACGGTAGAATACCGGTAACCAATGGAGGGACTGACAGAGCGGATCTGCAGACGATGAAAGTCTGTCGAGGAAGATTAGCCTCGCAGCTGCATTCAAAATGGATTGTAGTAGTGAGAGCCTATGTTTGGGAAGACCGGTCAGGAGACTATTACAATAATCAGCGCGGGAGATAATGAGAGCATGGATTAGAGTTTTTGCTGTGTCTTGCGTAAGATATGGTCGTATTTTGGATATGTTTCTTAGATGTATGTAACATGATCTTGAGACAGATTGAATGTGGGGAACAAAGGACAGTACAGACAGTTCAGAATCAAGAATGACACCTAGGCAGCGAGCTTGTGGGGTAGGGATGATTGCCGAGTTCTCAACAGTGATAGAGATATCAGGTTGGAAACTACTATTGGCCGGTGGAAATATAATTAATTCTGTTTTGGAAATATTAAGTTTGAGGTGGCGAGATGTCATCCAAGATGAAATGGCAGAAAGGCATTCAGTGACACGGACCAATACAGATGGTGACAAATCAGGGGAAGATAGGTAGATTTGAGTATCATCCACATACAGATGGCACTGAAATCCGAAAGAGTTGATTAGTTTGCCAAGAGATGTGGTATAGATAGAGAAAAGCAGAGACTGACTAAGACTGAGCCTTGCGGTACTCCAACTGCATCATCACACTTCATATACACTTATGCAATGGGTTGTTAAGGATCCAGCACCTGAAGGGGAAAGTAAAAATCTTTCCATTGGCCAGTCCATTTGGGGAGTTCATTAAGGGAATTCCATATACCCTCCCCAGGCTTGCTCTAGATCCCAATACAGCGCACAATACATCTACCCCACCACATAAATCTGAAGAGATGCAAAGAGTTGTTGGTGAGCAAATTGTCAGCTCAAGCCGCACGTGACATGGCAACATTTCCTCCTTCATTTTCTCCAGCAACTGCAGCTGTGAGGAAAAGACTACATTTTCCAAAGAGACCCACTGGTGGTGATGCAGATCAGTCAGGAACAACTATTGACATCTGGTCCGTACTGAAGGAGCTGCCTCAATTACTAACATGTATCCTGTCACTGCATATGATATGGTCACCATTCAAAAAATGGTTGATGATTATTTCAGTGAAAGCATCCAAATAGACATGTTAGACAGTCCATTTCAATACTGGCAGGAAAAAAAGACAATTTGGAGGCCCTTGCACAAACTGGCTGTACTTTACTTAAGTTGCCCACCCTCCAGTGCATACTCAGGAACAGTTTTCAGCGCAGCTGTGAACCTTGCCAGCAATCAGCATAGGAGGTGACTTCCCCAAAATGTGGAAAAGATGATGTTCATCAAAATGATTTACCAATTGCATGAGGAAGACATTTAATGATAATTCCGTCCACAAAATAAAGCGGCACCTAATACAGTGTATTCCATCGGGGACAAATTAATATTTTATGTAGAAGAGGATGTACACAATGATGGGGATGAGGAATCAGATGCTGATGACATCTTGCCTATGTAGAGCCAGTTTGTGCACTGCTCAATGCCAACTTGTTTCGTGGGTGCCCAAACAAACCAAGCGGGTGAGAGGGCCCAGGACAATTCCATCTTGCACCTATTTTCTTTGCATTTTGCAATGTTTGGGGCATCGCTGACTGGTTGTTGTTTTTTTGCATAGTTTATTAAACTGCCATCCTGTCTGCCATTGCAGTGCCACTCTTAAGGTGGGTACACACTGGCCGATATATCAGCCGTTCTCTTGAACGGACGATATATCGGCCGTTCTCTTGAACGGACGATATATCGCAGGTCCGTTGGCCAGTGTGTACGGCCAATACGTCTGTGAACTCCGTCATTCACAGACGTATCGCATCGGCCCCGCAGCACAGCCGACGGCCAATATATCTACCGATATATTGGAGCGTCAATGTTATGAGCTGTGAGGTGGTCAAAATTTACTGGAAATGAGTAGAAATTAACATTATTGAGGTTAATAATACTGTAGTAACAAAAACCGGCTAAAATTCTGTAATTTTAGCTGTTTTTAGGAAAAAAAATTAGGAAAATACAGATTCACAAGCAAAACCCACAAAGGTGGTTTTGGCAAAACCAATACAGATCCAAAACACAAAGGAGATACAGATCCAAAACCCATGATTTAGGCCAGAGCCCGTCCCTAGACATTTATAGGTTCCCCCTTTGCCTCTACAATAAAATTATACATATATATATATACCCCACCACATTATCTTTCTTCTACCAAACTACCTTCTTCAATCAGAATTACCATTATCAAAATAAACCTTCCCCTTGAAATATATCAAGAAGCAAGAACATAAATAGAATGTGTGCTGGTGGTGCTGTTACTAGGGGGCCTGTAGAAAAATTTCTGGGCTGCCTCCACCCTGTAACCAATCACAAGCTATTTGTAGAGACTGATAATTCCATCATTCCCTGGTGAGAGTAGCTGAGGACATACAGACTGAAAAATTGTGTTAATTTTTTGGGAAGTTCACTGTGAATATCTGAGGTAATAATTAATGGAAATATATGGTGGGGAATTTGGGAAATAATGTTAATTTTTGACTGGGGGGATGGGTCAATTATTATAATGTTACTAAAAAAAGGGGAACGTATTAATGTACAGTAATGTTGATGAGGGCTTTATTAATGAGAATGTTAAAGGGAGAGAGAGAACTATTAATGTAATTTTGGCTGGGGAATAAAATGCGGTGGTGGTACTTGTGAGTAGTTGGCCCAATGGTTCTATTAAGTGGCAGTCACAGGAGGTATTCAATTAGTCCCAATCATTTGTCTCCTGAAAAAAATGGGCTGATAGTATGATTTTTGACTGATGATCATTATCAGGCCATTCAATTAATGCCTTTTTTAGGGGCTAACATGTGCGATAACACATGGGATCCGGGATAAATATCCGGACGCATGTGTTATCGGCTCTGAGGGCTGCTTATCGGGAATTATGCTTTGCATGCCTGAGGAACCCGAAGAATGATCCACAATAAGTGCAGTATGTAGGGGCTAACTGAATAACCCCTAGCGAATCAATTAGCTGTGGCAAATTACCACAGCTAATTGAATACCCTCACAGTGTTACTAAACATAGGTTAACTTACTGCAGTGTAGGGTCTATGTACAATCCACCCATCCTTCTGCCCCACACCTAATGCTGCTAATATGTGTAGCAGGCTCTTTACAATTTATTTCCCCACTAATGTCATTTATTACTGTTGACGATGGTGTGTATTCCTCCCTCTTTCCCAAATATATCCCTTTTCATCCACTGTGAGCAACTTCAGATCTCTTTAACCCCTTCCCAATTATTCCCCCCCTCCTCCATGCTACATCAAGGCTATCTGAAACAGACTACATTTAGCACCTATTCCCCATTCCTTTCCTGATATGGTCCTTCCTGACCCTGAAGTGTCACTCCCTTACTATTACTCCCGCATATGTTGCTAGGCCTTCACCATGTGTCACTTAATGGTCACAGAGCAGAGCACACACCACGTATATGATGCCGTGCAAAAAGTACAGGCGATCATGCAGCAAATAATTAATTCTGCTAACCACCTATTAGAAAAAGGGGAGGACTGTGCTGATTTTTTGTTTGTGCAGAAAAAAACTAAAATTAAAACAAATGAATGCAAAAAACAGGGTAGTGGCAGAAAGAATAATGCTGGAGGAAGAACACATAGGTATCACAGGAAAACTGACCCGCAAAATTAATATAATGCATTCTGCACAAACACATGATACATGAATCCTGAAACACCATCTCATGGATACCAACAGTGCATATCGACACCTCTGCAGTTTGGTGACAGTGCCACCTTTTATGACACTAGTAGCATTTATGAAAATCTATCATTTTGTACTGTTCTGTTAATTACAAAAGTATATGTTACTGTTTAAACAAAAATAGTATGTTTTGTTTATACATTGTGTCTGCATTCATTTTGTTTATGTTAAATTTATCTTCTGATTGTGGTTGTTATTTACTGTGGGTCATGTAAGATGTGGATCTTTGGTTGACAATTGTATTATTAAAAAATAGTATGCTTAAGATTGGTGTGTTCTCTTACCTTCATATATTGTTCCTGAAGCACTTGGATGATGGCTGCATACATCTCTGGTATGATGATTCCTTGGTAAGTGTACCAGGTCTTGGTGGCTGGTACACTTACCTGCCCGGTGGTCTCGGCTGCTATGGTCTGCTTAATAGCGTGTCAGCTGCTGGCTGCGGTCTAGTGGTGCCGTATGGCCTCCTCTCCAGCACCTCTGTGTGGCCCACTCTCCAGTGCCTCCATATGGGCCTTCCCGCTGGCTCCATCTGCTGGGCACTGCCATTTTGGTCCTGGTCAGCTGACCACAGACTAGCCAATCGGGAACTGGATTCTGAGCAGCTGACTTTCTCCTCTAATGAACGCTAAGAAAGGGGGATAAAAGGGACATTCAGGGACTCAAAATTCACCAGAGCAATGTATGTCATACATTTTGTGTCTTAGACTCCAGGTTTCTCTGTTCAGTGTCCAGTTCAAAGAAGCTTAACCAGTTTCAGTTGGTCCAATTCTAAGAAGCTTATCTGGTTGCAGCCCTGTCTAGTTCTAAGGAACTTAACCAGTTCCATCCCTCTCCAATTCTAAGGAGTTTAACCCATTCCAGCCTGGTCCAGTTCTAAGAAGCTTAACCATTTCCAGCCTGGTCCAGGTCTAAAGGCTTAGTCAGTACCAGCCCGGTCCAGAACTTAGGTACAATTGGGTCCAGCCTAGTCCAGTGCAAGGAAGTACATCCAGTCTCAATTGGTACAGTATAGCTGGTCCCAGCCAGGAAACCAGAAGCTACAGCTGTTCCCAGCTCACCAGTACAGAAGCTATAGCCAGTCTCTGCCGGGTAATTCAGAAGTTATAGCCGATCCAAACCCAACATTGCAGAAGCTACAGCCAGTCCCAGCCCGATAACTCAGAAGCCATAGCTGATCCCAACCCAGAAATTCAGAAGCTATAGCCAGTCCCAGCCCATCAGTGCAGATGTTCCTAGCCAGCACTTCAGAACCCACAGCCGGTTCCAGCTTGGCCTACTGAAGCTCTACCAGATCCAGCCTGCATAATCCACTTCAGTTGGTACTAGCCAGTCCTTCTCAGTATCACCAGTTCATAGTCTAGCTGAGCTATCACGCGCTATCAGGCGATTTGTTTAATGAGTGATCTCCTCACAGGACACCCTCTGAGGTTAGGGGAGAGAAAATTTAATACCCAACGAAGGAGGGGGTTCTTCACAGTAAGGGCAGTAAGGATTTGGAATTCTTTGCCAGAAAAGGTAGTAACTGTGGACTCAAGCAATATGTATAAAAATGGATTAGATATATTTCTAACTGAAAAAGATATCAAAGGATATAGCATCTAAAATTAATGTGCTTAGTAAAAATATGCATTATAGTTGTCAACACTTGAGTCAGTACCTATGTTTACATACAGAATAGTGTAGGGTTATATATACAGGTTGAACTCGATGAACAACTTGTCTTTTTTCAACATCC
This sequence comes from Pseudophryne corroboree, assembly GCF_028390025.1. Classification (NCBI taxonomy): domain Eukaryota; kingdom Metazoa; phylum Chordata; class Amphibia; order Anura; family Myobatrachidae; genus Pseudophryne; species Pseudophryne corroboree. Next base: position 268,220,180 of record NC_086451.1, on the reverse strand, counting down.
TTAACTATGTTACTATGTTACTATGAATAATCAGCTACAGTCCTCATTATCCGCTCCTGATACCTCCAGACCAGTTCCCAGTATCAACCAGCCGATACCTGTCTTCTTATCATTCTAGGAGGAGGAACTACATACACTACGTCTGCAACACTGACCAGATGAATTCAGGAGCAGATCAAGTATTGGTGCAGGTGCTGTTCAAGGTCTTATGACTAGACTCAAGAGACAGGAATCTGCTCAGTGGCAAGTCATGCAGTTTCTCCAAGAACTCTCCCCATGGCTTGACAGTATCCAATCATCTTTAACTAATGCAGCCACAGCCCCTAGTGCTGCTCCGTCTGTCCCAGCTTCTTTGCAAGCCACTACGCCTGTTTCTGGCTTCAGCTTCTGACCCCCAGCAAGTATGATGGCTATCCAAGACTCTTGTGGTTTTTTAAACCAGTGTGAGATACATTTTGAATTATTGCCTCACAACTTCCCACAACTTCAAAATCCAGAGTGACGTATATAGTTTCCTCACTGAAGGGATCAGCTTTAGATTGTATTTAACTCCTGCTGTATTCCAATATTTCTTCAATGAGATCTTCAGAGACGTGCAATACAAATTTGTAGTGGTATATATTGACAATATCTTCTCTCGAGGTTTAGAGACCCATCATCAACAGATCAAGGAAGTAATAATGACAGAGAAGGTGTCAACCACTGCGCACACTAGGAGCAACAAAAACAACTGTGTATACAATATGTCACCCAACATACATATTAAACAATTTTCATGGATAAAGTAACACAATCAAAATTTGTGCTCACTATCACTAAAGTTCATATATACAATACGTCAGATAGGAAAGTCCATGTGCAAGATACCCTGGAAGCTGTATGGGGTTTTCAACTCCCTCTTGAACTTTCCAATGTTCATAAATATTCCTTGTCGAAATCGAAAATATTATACCCACACGCATCACGTGCATACACCACACAGAGTGGCCTCCGTGCGTGTGCTTGTTCTGCCGTGTGTGCGCATGCCCGCAGGTTGCGTATATTGGCTCACGAAGTCCTGCGTATTAACACGTGGTATGAGTAAATACGATAGCATACGCATTCGCATTGAAAAGCCACAAGGACATATCTGATATTTAATCCACATAGTGCATAATTTACACATAGCCTACACGCACCACACCAGCAAGTTACATTTACTTTGGAAGTATAACAACAGAGGGATTCAACTTTACAGGATATGAGGGGTCAGAATTAGGTTAGGATGTGGTGTTTGGTATCCAGCTGTACAGTATTCCAAGGGCAATATTCCCATGGCAGTTTGCAGAAAGTAGCACGCTCCTGCACATAGATATGCGCAGGAATATATTATTAATATCACACTGCATTTACTGTACTATTGATATTCGGCGGGAACCCAGTGGAGGACACCTGCAAGTGCACCTGGACCAGGCATCGCCCACCAATTCAAACCGACATATGACCCCTCATGTACTGTAAATGACCAGCCCTTTGACCTATGAAAGAAGAGATTACAGTTTCCTTTGTTTCATGCTTTGGACCATTGTATAAAAACCAAGCCTCCTGGCCAGCCTCAGTCTATTCTCTGAAGGTCTTTCCAGATTGACTGAGGACCGGATCTGGGTGGCGCAGGCGAACAAACGTATGTATCCATTGGTTGTAGTTTCTACTCTGTAATAGTGTTGTATATTCTGTGTTTACCCCTTTTAAGTAAATATTTGTTGCTGCGTTGGACCACAACATAACATATAACTACTGGTGTCACATTCCTTTCCTGTTAGGGGTTAAAGTGTATTCGGCCGCACGTGTTGCTACTTTGTGTTTACAGCGTGACAGCATGACACACGTTGCGTGTACGCATTTCATAGAGGTTTATAACACACGCTTAGAGGTCGCAGCGACCTGAACATTTCTGTATTAAGGTAGTGCTTTTTCTTCCTGTAAGTTAAACGAACTTAACAATTGGGGACTTGCCCGGTTCACCACATACTTACAGACTTGCAGGCCATAACAGACTTTGATCTGTCAAGGGTGGAGACGCATCTTAAGTAACCTTGCATTGTGTTTAAAACCATCTTGTGTTGTTAGACCGCGTCTGTTCTGTATAGTCTTAGAGGTGCTGGTGTAACCCGAGGGACAGACAGGAGAAAAAAGCTGTACATTATTTATGTGTAACTTTTGGCGTGAAAGCGTACACAAAGCGTACCGATACTTTGCATACATTCTCACATATTGTTGCCATATGTTATAATAGTCATTATAGATCTGTGTAAAATCGGATACATTTATTTGCTAAATGTATATTTGAATTAGTGTGTTAAGGGAGTAATTATAAAAACACGAAACGCAGTTCCAGCCTAAACGTTTAGGTATACACTCAAAAGAGGATTACCTTTGGGGGTGACTTCCGGCGATTGTAAGGAACAATTGTGTGTTGTGTTAGTGAGCAGTAAAATTTTGTTGCTCACATTTATTGTGATATAGTGTGGATTAGTGAGTTGCGAACGCACGTTGTACACGTGGTACGGTACGAGAGGAAAGTGTACAGGAGCGTGCACATGGCGCAGGGACGTGCATGATCGCGTGTTTACGCAAGGTTACGTGAAGTTGCGAGCGCAAGTAATAACCGCACAATAGCAGTTCAATTTAAGGCGGGATAAAAGACATTTGTACAATAGCAAATAACTATCCGATTTTAAAAAGCAGATTATTATAATACATTGTTTAAACTGTACAATATCTGGGATAGGCTATCAGTCAAAGGGAGTGATATTTTTCTGTACAGAAAAACATTGTGTATTTGTGTGGGCTGAAAGTAGGAGTGGGCGTATTGAACCTCGAAATACCGGATCCCATGGACAAAACGCCTGAGCTAGAAGGGGCTCAGCTGCGAGAAAGGGTCGCAACTTAGCACATGTAACGAAGTTTGGCATGTACTACAACGTGCTGGAGGAGCATAAAAGATTGTGATTTGTAAAGTGTTTTTAGTGTTATGCTCCGGCTGAGGAGCACGGCTTAAAATCGACTCCCGTGATCGTAGGGCATATAGATAACTAGTATCTATAGGCCGTGCGATTGCACCGCATGTCCGTGTGTTATGCGCAGCGCAACGTGATACCATTTGCGTTATTTTGCGCAGGTGTATCATAGGCGCTTTGTAAGGCATACGCAGATGTGATTGTGTAAACAAGGGGTTTTTCACTGATGTTCTTCAGGAAATCTCTTTGGTAGACATTCACTGGAAAGGGTGATCGATAGTATGTTTCTCACCCTATAAAAATTCCAGTGGAAAGATACCGAAAATTAATTTTTTGCTGGACCTCTCAGGAAAATATTCCAACAGAACCTCCACCGAAAGAAATTACGGTGCTGAAGGGTCTGATAGCAGTCCGAAGGTTGGGTACATCGCGATCCCACTATTTACAGTGGGTCGTAGTACAGGCCTGCAGGGACTGGGGTGAGTGAAAGCACTCAATAAGAACTTTCACCGTCTGCTTGCATTGTTCATTTGGTGTTTGTGCCAAAAAAGGCCCACAATGGGAGCCAAGTGCACAAGTGAGAGGCATTCAGCAGCCAGGGTTCAGGCTGAAGAAGAAGTAGGGCCTAAAGGGTCCGCAAGGTTAGTAATGTGTGGTAAGTATGGTCCGCACGTAGAGGCTTTTTGTGATGAATGGAGATGTATGACTGCGGGGGATAAGGCATAATTTCCTAGGATGGGTAGTTTTAAACCAGAGGTACTGCAGAATGTAAGGAATAGAATATGTCTGATCAAGTCTAGGAAACTAAGGATCCGACATAACGACTGTTTAAATATGTGGCAACAAGAGAGAGATGTGCAAAGGGAGCTTGCCCGAACAGCAAGTACCAAACCAGACAGAAATGTGAATGCGAGCGCACCACCACCGCCATATGTCGATGGGGAGAAGGCAGCTACAGCCAATGGTACATCTGTAAATGATAGAAACATGCATAACACTTGTATTAACCCTAATTCCTGCAAGTTGTATCCTGTTTTGAATTCTCCCCAAAGTTGTAGTTATGAGGAAGAAGACGAGCCCAGCATAATCTCAGCCCTCTCCTTATCGGCTACCATACGGGAAACCCAGGTGGGCACGGCCCAACCAGTAAGAGCAGTGGGGATGCCCCCACTGGAGGGGTGGGTGAGATCATATCCACAGGTAAGTATGGAACCGTTCATTATGCAGAGACAGTAACCCCCTGTATTATAGAAACAAACAAAAATGATGTAGTTGAGTTAAATCCTGTCAGGGTGATTGCAGTCCCCAATGGGAGAACTGATAATCAGGGTGTGACCCCCATCAGGAACATTGCAATGCATTGTCCATGGTCCCGAACAGAACTGACGTCAATTATGTCAGAATTCCCCGATCCCAGAAAAGATCTAGTTGGATGCCAGAAATGTATTAAAGAATTGGGCAATGCCCATGAGCCCACAAACAAAGATTGGCAGATAGTGTTTACCCTCTAATACTGACATCACAAAATTCATAGCTGACTGCAAACTAGATGTAGAAGTGCCTCTCACTGATGAATACACTCAGGAGAATGTTAGGCAAATTAACATACAATTAGGATTGTATTTGCCCACTGTTGTCAAGTGGAATAAAATCTTCTCCATAAGACAGAAGGAAAGTGAAATGGCATCCGAGTATTTACACAGAGCTCTAAAGGAAATGGCTAGATACACTGGGATAGAGGATATTAAGGAAAATGCCAACCACAGGGAGGTAGCTGTCTCTGTACTAATGGATGGACTAAAGGAGGCATTGAGGACCAGAGTGCAAACCTCTCTGCCAAATTGGAGAGGTATTACGGTAGCTGCACTAAGAGAGTCCGCAATTGAGCATGACCAAAATATCACTAAGCACAGGGAGTCGCAAGGGGATAGGTTGATGCTGGTAAGTATACAGGCGCTGGAAGGGATGTCCAACCAACCTAAACCCCAGACCCCTGACAATTGGAAAAGGTTGGTAACATGTTTTAATTGCACGTGGCCAGGGATTGTAGGAGTAATGGGACACATACTAAATATAGCCCCCCTAGACAAAGAACACGAGCCACGTTATCAAACACATAGATGGGACCAAGGGACATATAGTAAGAATTTAAAGCCATATAGTAAACACTAATTCGGTAAATGGGCAGAACGAGAAAAATGCAACATTACCCTTTGACAAAACCTGCAAAGGTTATGATTGGGCTTCTATGATGCTAAACCTTTTCTTTTTTTTTTTCTTGCAGCAATGGCCCCTGACTAACTTAATCAACAGAGACTTTGTTAAAATATGATATATAGTGCGCTCCCGCTCAGGAAGTACAAAGTGTGTTAGACACCCACAAAGACTAATGTTGCATTCCACTGTTCTAGATTCATGTCCATCAAAGGTAGAGGAAATTATCTCGCAAAATACCGGGTTCCCTTTGAACTTAGGATGGACAGGATGCTGGATTGATGGCTGGGATAGTCCCAGTGGTGATACAACAAACACAAACTTTTAAGGGGAAGTAGACCAACTAGAGAATCAATTCCCGTAGTGCCCAATCCAGCTGTCATTTTAATAAAATTCTCTTCACCTCTTCAAAACGTATCTGTTACCAAGCTCTATTCTGTTTTTCTTCACAGTTTCCCCTCCATTTTTTATGTTCACCTACAGGAGGGTACAATACATGGACCCGATTACAGTTCATACACCACATGCCTTATCGGTCTTTCAGAGTGCTGCCCGAACCCGGTATATCTCACCAGCATGATGGAACCAGTATTACTGCAGTGTGCCTTGTCATGCACAAAGGGTGGAGAATGAGAATACTGGTGAAGGGAAATTGTGTACAGACACTGACATGCATGATGGTGTGACAGCCTGTTGGTGAACGCAAACCTGACATTTTCTTTTTTTTCTCTCTTCTTTTCTCTCTCCTCTAGAGATGTTTTTACCCTACACAACAAATACACAATTAATCGAAATGCAAAATTTGTGTTCCCTACAGGAAAAGGCAGTCTGGAAGGCGAAGGGATATGGTCAGGCGTCCTCAGGACTTTGGAGAGATGGACACGGTAAGCCAGTGGCCCCCAGGGCATATCTCCCAAGCCTAGCTGAGGCGGCACATGATCTGACTCATCTGGGCAAGGAAGATATGTGCAAATTGGTAAGAGCCTACTGGAGTGCACCAGGGTTCTCTTCTCATGCAGGTAAGAAAGCAATGACATGTCTTACTTGCTTGAGGAAGAATAGTGGTAAGACAATACCAATGGAGCAATCCCATATCCCTCCTACAGACGGACCTTTCCAGGTAATACAAATCGACTTCATACATTTACCACCCTGTAGAAATTTAAAGTATGTTTTAGTATGTACCGATGTCTTTTCGAACTGGGTAGAAGCATTCCCCACTGCCACAAATACTACCATGTTCACTGCAAAGAAAATCGTGCAGGAATTTGTGTGTAGATATGGTATCCCTAAAATGATTGAAAGTGATAGGGGTACCCATTTTACAGGTAAAGTCTTTCAGGTCATGTGCAAACTGATGGGTATTAATAGTAAGCTGCATATTCCATACCGGCCACAGGCCAGTGCAAATGTGGAGAGAATGAACAGCACTATTAAGAACAAGCTGAGCAAAGTGGACTATTGTGGCCAGAAGCACTGCCACTAGTGTTGTACATCAGAACCACTCCCAGGTCACAGCTTAACTTATCACCCTTCGAAGTTCTTTTTGGACGACAACCCCATGTAATGATAGACCCCTAGGATGATTTGAAGTGCAATAATGAAATGACTGTGCAATATTTGGTTAGGATGAGCCAGCAACTGAGAAACAAGCAAAGGAATCTAAAACTGGCGATTCCTGACCTACCAAACAGTAATTGTCATGACATTGAACCTGGGGATTATGTGATGATTCAAAATTTTCTACGCTCAGGTTGCCTCATTGACAGGTGATTATAGATTGAGGAAAAGGGGAGAGGGAGATCCTCTGCACTAGAATTTTGTCAAATTAATAGTATTGATAATAAACTGACATGGTTCCCCAATTTTGGTATTATGCATCATTTCAGGATATTATTTGGGGGTGCTGCCATAGACAATAGACAATAAAGTGGAAGAAGAGTACTGGAAAGGAAAGGATTGTCTCTTTGTTGGCGCACTTTAAAGAAGAAGGTACGTATATTTAAAATTGAACTTTTAATTTCATACAATTAAAATACCTGATAATGTGAAAAATCACAAGACAATAATTACAAACAATACACTGAATAGAAATAAATATCAATTACTCGTGTGTGTCTTTATTATATTTATGTAATTTTTAAGTGTGTGCAAAAATTGTCTTGAATCCAACCACAAATTGTTGACTACTCAAGTTGATTTGATTTACTAAATTGTACTGTAATGATCGCTTAGTACATCTGCACCCCCTTTTGTCTGTGTGTACTACTTTATTCTCAGCAGCATAGCACCTTTCATTACTGGAGGGTGTGCAATTTAGAACCATTTCCCAAGCTAAAATACACTCCCAGAGGGCGGCGGCTTAGCGTTTGCACGGCTGCTAAAAACTGCTAGCGAGCGATCAACTCGGAATGACCCCCATAATACACACTATATCGTACAATTGGCAATGAAGGAGTCCCCAAACACTATTTCTGCACAGGGGCCTTCTGCTGCCTATGTCCAACACTGTGTTTTTTTTCCAGCATCTACAGATGAAACTCAGAAAATAAGATTTTAAACCTACCGGTAAATCTTTTTCTCCTAGTCCGCAGAGGATGCTGGGGACTCCGTAAGGACCATGGGGTATAGACGGGCTCCGCAGGAGACATGGGCACTATAAAGAACTTTAGATGGGTGTGCACTGGCTCCTCCCTCTATGCCCCTCCTCCAGACCTCAGTTAGAGAAACTGTGCCCAGAGGAGACGGACAGTACGAGGAAAGGATTTTTGTTAATCTAAGGGCAAGATTCATACCAGCCCACACCGTATAACCTGGAATATACGCAACCAGTTAACAGTATGAACAAAACAGTATCAGCCAACAACTGAACTTAACTGTAACATAACCCTTATGTAAGCAACAACTATATACAAGTCATGCAGAAATATGTCCGTACTGGGACGGGCGCCCAGCATCCTCTACGGACTAGGAGAAAAAGATTTACCGGTAGGTTTAAAATCTTATTTTCTCTTACGTCCTAGAGCAGGGGTGGCCAACCAGTCAGAGGCAAAGAGCCAGAAAAGATCTGTAGTCAAGGGGAAGAGCCACTATCATGCGCGCGCACAAAAATGGGGGCGTGGCCTAGTTGTCACAAAGTCACACCCCTTTTTTGTGCGCACACCTTTCGGTATGACGTTTGTAGGATTATGACCTCGTGTCATAACCCCGATTTTAGTCATTTTGTACAGTGCCACATACATATAATGCCCCAGTACAGTGCCACATACATATCAAAACGCCAAACGGGTGCATCCACAGTGCCAGATACATGTATGCCCCCACAGTGCTAGAAAAATATATGCCTCCACAGTGCCAGATACACATATGCCCCCACAGTGCTAGATACATATGTGCCACCACAGTGCCAGATACATATGTGCCCCCACAGTGCCATATACATATGTGCCCCCTGTGCCAGATACACATGCCCCACAGTTCCAGGTACATATATGCTCCACAGTGCCAGATACATATATGCCCCCAGTGCCAGATAAATATATGCCCCACAATGCCAGATACATATGCCCCCACAGTGCCAGATACATATGCCCCCACAGTGCCAGATACACATGTCCCCACAGTGCCAGATATGCCCCCAGTGCCAGATAGATATGCCCTCAGTGCCAGATACACATGTCCCCACAGTGCTAGATATTCCACACAGTGCCAGTAATACATATGCCCCACGATGCCAGATATACCCCCAGTGCCATATACATATATGCCCCCAGTGCCAGATATGCCCTCAGTGCCAGATACACATGTCCCCACAGTGCCAGATATGCCCTCAGTGCCAGCCACATATGTCCCTGCAGTGCCAGATATGTCCCCCGTGCCAGCTACATATGTCCCTGCAGTGCCAGATATGCCCCCAGTGCCAGCCACATAGGTCCCTGTAGTGCCAGATATGCCCCCAGTGCCAGCCACATATGTCCCTGTAGTGCCAGATATGCCCCCAGTGCCAGCCACATATGTCCCTGTAGTGCCAGATATGCCCCCAGTGCCATCCACATATGTCCCTGTAGTGCCAGATATGCCCCCAGTGCCAGCCACATATGTCCCTGCAGTGCCAGATATGCCCCCAGTGCCCACTACATATGTCCCTGCAGTGCCATATATGCCCCCAGTGCCCGCCACATATGTCCCTGTAGTGCCAGATATGCCCCCACAGTGCGCTCCCCCCCTGAGCTGCTCACCACGCTGCTGCATATGAGGGGAGGGCCTGCTCCTCAGCCTTACTCTCCAGTGGCGCTGGCGGTGACTATCTTCAGTTCGGCGCCGGGCCGTGAGCCAATCAGAGCTCACGGTCCGGTAGCCAATCAGGACCCTTAGCTGCCGGACCGTGGGCACTGATTGACTCACGGGCCGGCACTGAATTGAGATGATCACCGCCGCCGGAGAAGACCAAGAAGCCTTCCAGGCTGTGTCGGGCAGCGGTAGCCGGGAGCGGATCGAGCCGCATGCGGAGGATGAAAGAGCCGCATGCGGCTCGAGAGCCGCGGGTTGACCACCGCTGTCCTAGAGGATGCTGGGGACTCCGTAAGGACCATGGGGATTATACCAAAGCTCCCAACCGGGCGGGAGAGTGCGGATGACTCTGCAGCACCGATTGAGCAAACATGAGGTCCTCATCAGCCAGGGTATCAAACTTGTAGAATTTTGCAAAAGTGTTTGAACGCGACCAAGTAGCCGCTCGGCAAAGCTGTAAAGCCGAGACGCCATGATTCAACTGTTTGAAGAGGCTCAAACCAGTGAGATTTTAGGAACTGTAACACCACGTTAAGGTCCCATGGTGCCACTGGGGGCACAAAAGGAGGCTGGATGTGTAGCACTCCCTTTACAAAAGTCTGGACTTCTGGGAGAGAAGCCAATTCCTTCTGGAAGAATATAGATAGGGCCGAAATCTGTACTTTAATGGAGCCTAACTTTAGGCCCATATCCACTCCTGTCTGTAGAAAGTGGAGAAAACGGCCCAAGTGGAAATCTTCCGTAGGAGCATCCTTAGCTTCACACCAAGATACATACTTCCTCCAGATACGGTGATAATGTTTCGCCGTCACCTCCTTCCTAGCCTTTATCAGAGTAGGGATGACCTCCTCCGGAATACCTTTCCCAGCTAGGATTCGGTGTTCAACCGCCAAGCCGTCAAACGTAACCGCAGTAAGTCTTGGAACACGCAGGGCCCCTGTTGCAACAGGTCCTCTCTGAGAGGAAGAGGCCACGGATCGTCTGTGAGCATTTCCTGAAGATCCGAATACCAGGCCCTTCGAGGCCAATCTGGAACAATGAGTATTGTCTGCACTCTTGTTCGTCTTATGAGTCTCAATATTTTTGAGATGAGCGGAAGAGGAGGGAACACATAGACCGACTGAAACACCCACGGTGTCACCAGGGCATCCACCGCTACTGACTGAGGGTCCCTTGACCTGGCACAATACCTCCGAAGCTTTTTGTTGAGGCGTGACGCCATCATGTCAATTTGAGGAAGTCCCCAAAGACTTGTTATCTCTGCAAAAACTTCTTGGATGAAGTCCCCACTCTCCTGGATGGAGATCGTGTCTGCTGAGGAAGTCTGCTTCCCAGTTGTCCATCCCGGAATGAATACCGCTGACAGAGCGCTTACGTGATTTTCTGCCCAGCGCAGAATCCTGGTGGCTTCCGCCATTGCCACTCTGCTCCTTGTCCCGCCTTGGCAGTTTACATGAGCCACGGCTGTGACGTTGTCTGATTGAATCAGAACCGGTAGGTCGCGAAGAAGATTCTCCGCTTGTCATAGGCCGTTGTATATGGCCCTTAATTCCAGTATGTTGATGTGTAGACAAGCCTCCTGGCTTGACCATAGTCCCTGAAAATTCCTTCCTTGTGTGACTGCTCCCTATCCTCGGAGGCTCGCGTCCGTGGTCACCAATACCCAGTCTTGAATGCCGAACCTGCGACCCTCTAGAAGGTGAGCACTCTGCAGCCACCACAGGAGAGACACCCTGGCCCTGGGGGACAGGGTTATTTTCTGATGTATTTGAAAATGGGACCCGGACCACTTGCCCAGAAGGTCCCACTGAAAAGTCCTTGCATGAAACCTGCCGAAGGGGATGGCCTCGTAGGTCGCCACCATTTTCCCCAGTACTCGAGTGCATTGATGGACTGACACCCTTTTTGGCTTTAGCAGGTCTCTGACCATGTTCTGGAGTTCCTGGGCTTTTTCCTTTGGGAGAAAAACCCTCTTCTGTTCCGTGTCCAGAATCATGCCTAAGAAAGATAGTCGAGTCGTTGGAATCAACTGTGACTTTGGTAGATTTAGAATCCAACCATGCTGCTGCAGCACTCTCAGGGAGAGTGACACGCTTTTCTGCAGCTGTTCCTTTGATCTCGCTTTTATCAGGAGATTGTCCAAGTACGGGATAATTGTGACTCCTTGCCTGCACAGGAGCACCATCATTTCCGCCATTACCTTGGTGAAAACCCTCGGGGCCGTGGAAAGCCCAAACGGCAACATCTGAAACTGGTAATGACAGTCCTGTACAGCGAATCTCAGGTATGCCTGATGAGGAGGATATATAGGGACATGAAGGTATGCATCCTTTATGTCTAATGACACCATAAAATCCCCCCCTTCCAGGCTGGAGATAACTGCCCTGAGCGATTTTATCTTGAACTTGAATCTTTTTAAGTACAGGTTTAGGGATTTTAAATTTAGAATGGGTCTGACCGAGCCATCCGGTTTCGGTACCACAAACAGGGTTGAATAATACCCTTTTCCCTGTTGTATTAAGGGAACCTTGATAATCACTTGCTGTTGACACAGCTTTTGAATTGCAGCTAAAACTATCTCCCTCTGTAGGGGAGAAGCTGGTAAAGCCGATTTGAAGAATCGGCGAGGAGGCACATCTTCGAATTCCATGCTTGTAGCCTTGGGATACAATTTCCATCGTGGCTGAAGAGTCGAAGACGTGCCCCCACTGGCGCGGACTCCCTCAGTGGAGCCCCAGCGTCATGCGGTGGATTTAGTAGAAGCCGGGGAGGACTTCTGCTCCTGGGAACTAGCCGCAGCAGGCATTCTTTTCCCTCTACCCTTACCTCTGGCGAGGAAGGAAGAGCCTCGACCTCTTCTGGACTTATGCGACCGAAAGGACTGCATCTGATACTGTGGTGTTTTCTTTTGCTGTGGGGGAACATAAGGCAAAAAAGTAGATTTACCCGCGGTAGCTGTGGAAACCAGGTCCGCGAGACCTTCCCCAAATAAAACCTCACCCTTGTAAGGCAAAACTTCCATATGCCTCTTTAAGTCGGCATCACCCATCCATTGGCGGGTCCACAGTGCTCGCCTAGCCGAAATCGCCATGGCATTGGCCCTTGAACCTAGTAGCCCAACGTCTCTCTGAGCGTCTCTCATATATAAGACTGCGTCTTTGATGTGACCTAAGCTCAATAAAATGGTATCCCTATCAAGGGTATCAATATCAGCTGACAAGGTATCTGTCCAAGCTGCTACCGCACTACAAACCCAAGCCGATGCTATTGCCGGTCTAAGCAAAGCACCCGTATGTGTATAAATTGATTTTAAAGTCGTGTCTGGAGATGGTTGTTAGGTTCCTGGTGCTCAGAACAAGGGAGATGTTGCGTAGTGAGTCCTGAGCACCAGAACGTGACGCTGAAATGAGGTGTGGTGTGGAAATAGCCCCTAACACCCTACCTCCGTTGTTTCACCCGTGTGGTCCGTTCACGCCTGAGTGACTATGGTTTCTTGGGCCCACGGCAGCCGCGTTTAAAGGGCGGATTAGGTCTGCCCAACTCCGATGCCCCCAGGTCTTAGATTGAGAAAAGGCGTGAACCGAGACAGGATAATAACAAGGGGACCTCTAGCTAAAACAAACAGAAGGCTAGGGGCTACTAACAACCCTAAACCTAAATATATGTGCGGCATGCCGCCAAAGGAAAAGAACAACAAAGGAAATGCTGTCCACTCGCCGACACAATACCGTTGTGTACCGGCGGTGACAGCACAAGCAGAACCCTCTGCAAAACACCAGAAACAAATTATAACCAAAGAATACTGCGGCCTGAGCCGACGGACGCGGCAAAGCCGCTACTCACGGAACCGGTACAAATACTGGCAAACGGACAGGAACCCCCAATGTAGCCGACACAGACTCTCAGAACTGGAGGACAGGCAGAATCCCAAACGACAGACCGGTGGACACCAAGAAGCCAGATATTCGACCAGGCACAGACAAAGCCACAGGACTCCTGGACAGGAACGCTTCACGGCAGGACACAGGATCAGACACTGGAATCGACACTGGAATCGACACTGGAATCGACACAGGAACCGACACTCAAAGCAGCTAGACAGACACTGCTAGACAGGAGCTCAGGAACTGGCAGGGACTAGCTCAGAACTCAAGAACTCTGGAACCCAGGAAACCTGGAAATCTGGAAATATCACCAGCGTCTGTGAATTGCACTGAGCAAGCATATAACAGAGAGTCTTAATTAATTATGTCGTGCAGCTGCCCTGCTGCACAACTGAGAGGTGCAATCAACAGACAGGTGAGGCTGAACACATGGGAACAAGCTGCAATCACACAGACTCACCACTGGCAGCAAACAAGAATCTTCTTAAACCAGAGCAACGGGAAATCCTGGCCTGCAAGACTACTTATAAACATAAAATAGGAATGAACCACTACCTGTGGTTCATAACAGCACCCTCTCTTTAAGGGTGGGCTCCGAACACCCCATGACACCCATGGGGAACAGAAATAGAAGTATAACATAAAATACATAACCAAAAATGCAAAACAGGAATGAGCCACAGCCGTGGCTCATAACATTACCCCCCCCCCCCCCCGTTGAGGAGGGGTCAAAGGACCCCAAAATTCAGACTTTCCAAAACAAGGGATACAAAAAAAAAACTGACACACTGGTCTAACAGAAACAAGCTGTGACAACAGCTTGTAACGGTGCCCCCCCCCCCCCCCCCCCTTGACGGTGGCCACTGGACACAAGTCAAGGAAATATTTTTTTTTTTTTTTTAACAAGGCAAGAGTCAATAATCATTTCTTTTTCTTCTTCTTATTTTTACAAAGTTCTTGAGGTCTGACCAAGGTAATTCCCCAAACATTGTCTGAACTGATGGTACCTCCCAGCAAGGCTGAGTTCAAATCAGAGATTGGTTTCTTAACCTTGGGAGCTGAACTTTCAGGCAAAGTACTACTATTAGAAGAAGAGAGAAAAGCACATCCTGCAGTCAAAACAACGAGCTGAGACTCTTGTGCCGAATTTACAGAATACGGTGAACTCTCAGCAGATAAGACGGGTGACCTAGAGGAACCTGAACCAATTTCTTTGGAACCATATCTCTTAATAACTGCATCACTGAATGCCGGGGGATCCTGAAGAATGGGATCTTCAGCTTTCATTAGGCTGGTTGCCCACTCAAAAGGCTCTCCTCTAAAGGAATATATCAGATAGAGCACAAGGTTCTCTGAAGTGATGCCCAGAAATGGTCTAAACAACAAAATGGTGTAATAGTGTTTGTAAAGCGCCAGAAATTGGACTAAGTCCCCATCAAAGATTATAGATGTTGAGATATCAACAGAGTCAGGATCTGCTTCCTTCCCATCTGACTGACTAGAGTGCTTTGCTAGGACCTGGTCACTATTGACCTTACTCGAGGCTAAGACTTTCTGAACCCCACCTGGGGCAGTGACTTTCTGAACCCCACCTGGGGCAGTGACCCTCGGAACCCCACCTGGGGCAGTGGCCCTCGGAACCCCACCTGGGGTAGTGACTTTCTGAACCCCACCTGGGGTAGTGACTTTCTGAACCCCACCCGGGGCAGTGACTTTCTGAACCCCACCCGGGGCAGTGACTTTCTGAACCCCACCCGGGGCAGTGACTTTCTGAACCCCACCCGGGGCAGTGACTTTCTGAACCCCACCCGGGCCAGTGACTTTCTGAACCCCACCAGGGGCAGTGGCCTCCGGGAACCCCGCTGGAGCAGTGGCCTCCGGGAACCCTGCTGGGGCAGTGGCCTCCGGGAACCCCGCTGGGGTAGTGGCCTCCGGGAACCCCGCTGGGGCAGTGGCCTCCGGGAACCCTGCTGGGGCAGTGGCCTCCGGGAACCCCACTGGGGCCAGCACCTCGGATTCTTTTACTGGGACCGGGCCGTTGGCCTCCCTCACTGGGACCGGGCCGTCGGCCTCCCTCTCTGGGACCGAGCCGTCGGCCTCCCTCTCTGGGACCGAGCCGTCGGCCTCCCTCTCTCGGGAAACCGAGCCGTCGGCCTCCCTCTCTGGGACCGAGCCGTCGGCCTCCCTCTCTGAGTCGATAATTATCGAAACTTCTCCCAGGACTAAGACTTCCGGGACCTTTGCTGAAGCTATAACCTTCAGAACCTCCACTAACGCTATGCCTCTTGAGTCCTTTCCTGGGGAAGCGACCTCTAGACCCTTCTTTGGGGCTGCGTCTCTCGAGACCCCACTTGGGGATATTACTTCAAAGATCCCTTCTGGGGTTCTGCTTCTCGAGTTCCCTTCTAGAACTATGGTTTTAGACACCTTCTCTGGAGTTGCGCTTTTCAAGTCTCTACCTGGGGTAACAGCTTCTGAGACCCCTTCTGGTATTGACACCTGAGCAATAATATTCAATGTCCCTCTATAACCTAGAGCATCGGGTACCGCTCCAGGACTCTGGGCATCGGGTACCGCTCCAGGACCCTGGGCATCGGGCACCGCTCCAGGACTCTGGGCTTTGGGCACCGCTCCAGGACTCTGGGCATCGGGCACCACTCCAGGACCCTGGGCATTGGGCACCACTCCAGGACCCTGGGCATCAGGCACCACTCCAGGACCCTGGGCATCAGGCACCATTCCAGGACCCTGGGCATCGGGCACCACTCCAGGACCCTGGGCATCGGGCACCACTCCAGGGGTTTGCAACTCTGCTTCCACAGGAAAATCAAGAGAGGAGAGAAACATTCTCCTTTGGTTCCTGAATCTATAATGGGGCTCCCTAGCCCAAGGACCCCAATTATAGGACAGAGTGCTTTTAGTGTGGGTTGTGTGACAAGTACCTCTGCCACAGTAAAGACAGGAGTAGGTCTTGTATACTGACTCAACTTGGCCAGAGGGCAGGACTTGTCGCCACACTTTGGCTTGCGCAACTCACAGGTCTGCAGATAGTGGCCTAAACCCCCACAATATAGGCATAAATCTAAGTTTCTGCGACGCAGACGCTCCTCTTCTGAGAGCCTGGGCCGCAGAAAACTTTCAAACTTTTTCTCTCTAATTAAACCTGAGGATTAATTTGTCACCATACTGTGAACAAGAGTCTCTTTAGAGAATGAACTCTCAAGAACTTCTGGCAAAATAAGCAAAATTTTGGTCAGAAGGTTTTGCAGTTGCTTTAAGGATTGCTGCAAAACTTCCAGCCGCTCAGGTTTCAAAGCACTGAAAGCAGAGTTCAGGGCTGAGAGAGACGCCTGCAGGGCTTGCATAGTTGGCATAGGAGGATTTTAAACTAGACAAGACAAGACTAGACTAGACTAGACAAGACAAGACTGGAGTGGATTTTTAAACTAGACAAGACAAGACTGGATTTTTAAACACCGGACTGGATTCTGCACACTGACTTCTAGACAGGACTGGATTCTAGACAAGACACTGGACTGGGCCAAAAAAGAAAAAGTTTTATTTCTTTTTTGTTGTATGGCTGGTGATAATGTTAGGTTCCTGGTGCTCAGAACAAGGGAGATGTTGCGTAGTGAGTCCTGAGCACCAGAACGTGACGCCGAAACGAGGTGTGGTGTGGAAACAGCCGCTAGCACCCTACCTCCGTTGTTTCACCCGTGTGGTCCGTTCACGCCTGAGTGACTATGGTTTCTTGGGCCCACGGCAGCCGCGTTTGAAGGGCGGATTAGGTCTGCCCAACTCCGATGCCCCCAGGTCTTAGATTGAGACAAGGCGTGAACCGAGACAGGATAATAACAAGGGGACCTCTAGCTAAAACAAACAGAAGGCTAGGGGCTACTAACAACCCTAAACCTAAATATATGTGCGGCATGCCGCCAAAGGAAAAGAACAACAAAGGAAATGCTGTCCACTCGCCGACACAATACCGTTGTGTACCGGCGGTGACAGCAAAAGCAGAACCCTCTGCAAAACACCAGAAACAAATTATAACCAAAGAATACTGCGGCCTGAGCCGACGGACGCGGCAAAGCCGCTACTCACGGAACCGGTACAAATACTGGCAAACGGACAGGAACCCCCAATGTAGCCGACACAGACTCTCAGAACTGGAGGACAGGCAGAATCCCAAACGACAGACCGGTGGACACCAAGAAGCCAGATATTCGACCAGGCACAGACAAAGCCACAGGACTCCTGGACAGGAACGCTTCACGGCAGGACACAGGATCAGACACTGGAATCGACACTGGAATCGACACAGGAACCGACACTCAAAGCAGCTAGACAGACACTGCTAGACAGGAGCTCAGGAACTGGCAGGGACTAGCTCAGAACTCAAGAACTCTGGAACCCAGGAAACCTGGAAATCTGGAAATATCACCAGCGTCTGTGAATTGCACTGAGCCAGCATATAACAGAGAGTCTTAATTAATTATGTCGTGCAGCTGCCCTGCTGCACAACTGAGAGGTGCAATCAACAGACAGGTGAGGCTGAACACATGGGAACAAGCTGCAATCACACAGACTCACCACTGGCAGCAAACAAGAATCTTCTTAAACCAGAGCAACAGGAAATCCTGGCCTGCAAGACTACTTATAAACATAAAATAGGAATGAACCACTACCTGTGGTTCATAACAGTACCCTCTCTTAAAGGGTGGGCTCCAAACACCCCATGACACCCACGGGGAACAGAAACAGAAGTATAACATAAAATACATAACCAAAAATGCAAAACAGGAATGAGCCACAGCCGTGGCTCATAACAACGGTAGCACCACCTTCTTGGATAAGCGCGTCAAAGCTTTGTCCACCCTGGGCGAGGATTCCCACCATACCCTGTCCTGTGCAGGGAAAGGGTATGCCATAAGAATTTGGATTTTCCCAAGCCTTTTCAAATAGCGCGTTCAGCTCATGAGATGGGGGAAACGTTACCTCAGGTTTCTTTTCCTTAAACATGTGTACCCTCGTGTCAGGGACAGAGGGGTCATCTGTGATATGTAAAACATATTTTATTGCAATAATCATATAATGAATACTTTTGGCCACCCTTGGGTGTAACCTTGCATCATCGTAGTCGACACTGGAGTCAGAATCCGTGTCGGTATCAGTGTCTGCTATTCGGGATAGGGGACGTTTTTGAGACCCTGAAGGGCCCTGTGACACCGTCAAAGCCATTGATTGACTCCCTGTATTATCCCTGGACTCTGCTTTGTCCAATCTCTTATGTAATAAAGTCACATTTGCATTTAAAACATTCCACATATCCAACCAATCAGGTGTCGGCGTTGCTGACGTAGACACCACAATCATCTGCTCCACCTCCTCCTTAGATGAGCCTTCCGCTTCAGACATGCCGACACACACGTACCGACACCCCCACACACACAGGGATATATGTATATGGAGACAGTTCCCCAATAAGGCCCCTTGGAGAGACAGAGAGAGAGTATGCCAGCACACACCCAGTGCCAACTGACACTGGAAGTAAAATTCCCAGATAAACAGCGCTTTTATATATATCAATATACACTCACTGCGCCAATTATAAGTGCCCCCCCCCCTCTTTTTGCCCTCTGTCACCGTGTTCAGCAGGGTAGAGTCTGGGGAGCCAGCTTCTCTGCAGTGCTGTGGAGAAAATGGCGCTGGTTAGTGCTGTGGGATCAAGCTCCGCCCCCTCAGCGGCGGGCTTCGGTCCCGCTCAAATTTTCAATACTGGCGGGGGATTGTATAATCTACTGCCTCCGCAGTCTATATAACTTATTAGCCAGTCCTAGAGGTTTATTATTGCTGCCCCTGCGGAGCCCGTCTATACCCCATGGTCCTTACGGAGTCCCCAGCATCCTCTAGGACGTAAGAGAAAATTTGAATATTGTGCAAAAGTTCATTTATTTCAGTAATTCAACTTAAGGTGAAGCTAATATATTATGTAGACTCATTATATGCAAAGTGAGATATTTCAAGCCTTTATTTGTTATCATTTTGATGATTGTGGCTTACATTTTAAGATAACCCCAAATCCAAAATCTCAGAAAATTAGAATATTACATAATATCAATAAAAAAAGATTTTAAATACAGAAATGTCGCCCCCTGAAAAGTATAATCATGCATGTGTACTCAGTACTTGGTTTGGGCCCCTTTTGCATGAATTACTGCCTCAATGCGGCGTGGCATGGATTCCATCAGCCTGTGGCACTGCTGAGGTGTTATGGAAGACCAGGATGCTTCAATAGCGGCCTTCAGCTCTTCTGCATTGTTCGATCTCATGTCTCTCATCTTTCTCTTAGCAATGCCCCATAGATTCTCTTTGGGGTTCAGGTCAGGCGAGTTTACTGGCCAATCCAGCACAGTAATTCCACGGTCATTGAACCAGGCTTTGGTACTTTTGGCACTGTGGGCAGGTGCCAAGTCCTGCTGGAAAATGAAGTCAGCATCTCCATAAAGCTTGTTTGCTGAAGGAAGCATGAAGTGCTCTAAAATGTCCTGGTAGATGGCTGCGTTGACTCTGGCATTAATAAAGCACAGTGGACCAACAGCAGATGACATGGCTCACTTAAATCAACACAGACTGTGGAAACTTCACACTGGACTTTAAGCATCTTGGATTGTGTGCCTCTCCATTCTTCCTCCATACTCTGGGACCTTGGTTTCCAAATGAGATGCAAAATGTGCTCTCATCAGAAAAGAGGACTTTGGACCACTGAGCAATAGACCAGTTCCTTTTTTCCTTTAGCCCAGGAAAGACACTTCTGACGTTGTTTGTTATTCAGGAGCAGCTTGACAAGAAGAATATGACATTTGAAGTCCATGTCCAGCATTTGTCTGTGTGTGGTGGCTCTTGATGCACTAACTAATCTCAGTCCACTACTAGGGCCTAATTCAGAGTTAATCACAGCAGCAAATTTGTTAGCAGTTGGGCAAAACCATATGCACTGCAGGGGGGCAGATATAACATGTGCAGAGAGAGTTAGAGTTAGACTTGGGTGGGGTGTGTTCAAACTGAAATCTAAATTGCAGTGTAAAAATAAAGCAGCCAGTATTTACCCTGCACAGAAACAAAATAATTCACCCATTTCTAACTATCTCTGCACATGTTATATCTGCCCCCCCCCCCTGCAGTGCACATGGTTTTACCCAACTGCTAACAAATTTACTGCTGCAATCAGCCCCTTGTGAAGCTCCCCCTCACTTTTGAATGGCCTTTTCCTGACAATCCTCTCCAGGCTGCTGTAATCCCTGCTGCTTGTACAACTTTTTTTCCCACACTTTTCCCTTCCATTTAATTTTCTGTTAATGTGCTTTGATACAGCACTTTGAAAACATCCAACTTCTTTTGCAATTTCCTTTTGAGGCTTTCCCTCCTTGTGGAGGGTGTCAATTATGGTTTTCTGCACATCTGTCAGGTCAATAGTCTTCCCCATGATTGTGAATTGTGCTGAACCAGACTGGGGGACCATTTAAAGGCTCAGGAACCCTTTGTAGGTGGTTTGGAATAATTAGCTGATTATGGTGTGACACTTTGAGCCTACCATATTGAACCTTTTCACAATTTTCTAATTTTCTGAGATTTTGGATTTGGGGTTTTCTTAAGCTGTAATCAATCATCAAAATTATAACAAATAAAGGCTTGAAATATCTCACTTTTCATGTAATGAGTCTATATATTTGTTTCACCTTTTAAGTTGAATTACTGAAATAAATGAATTTTTGCATTATTTTCTAATTTTCTGAGTTTCACCTGTACTTCTTAGCACAATTAATAATATATTTATTACTTTTTAGCAGTCCTTGTTCCATCCCCCTGCAGCTCTCACAGTAGATACAGAGATGGGACAGACCAGGAAAGGAGAACACTGCAGTGCCAGCGAAGCGTATGTATATTAGGATGGAGGCAGACCTGGATATGGCATACGCCAGGTCTAACACTACTGGTGGAACAATATACAATGGGAAAATATGGAATGGTATCTATCTGTGTACAGGGCGCATAAGAAACACTTATCACATAAAGCACATCCCTTATTTCTGAGGGAAGAAGGTATCCTTCGTATGGAGACTTGAGAACTTCTCTGGTTTATTATTCTTCCTCTCGAAGTATCGTGCAGTGATCCCAATGTTCATAAAAGACAAAAGGCAAAGGGAACAAATGTGTAGAACAGTTTCACACCACTCTGAATATTTCCACAACTCAGAAAACAGAAGGGCGTACCCCACTCACACAGAAACAAGTGAGTGGAAACCCATAAAGGTATCTTTGGTAAATGGATGTCCTTATGATATTAAGGTACAAATCTCAGGAGCGTACCAAAACTCACACTGGAGGTATGGTGATAAATCATATAAAGGTATCTTTAGAATCTGTCAGATGCGTACCCCCAACTTACACAATTTTCAGTTGAAACATACCTATAAAGGTATCTTTAATTTCTTAACACCAATAATATGCGTACCACAACTCACTGAGTGTATGGATAGTCGACTCCTATCAAGGTATCTTTATCCGAAGTCACGTAAGTCCCAACACAACGTTAGTCCACATAGGATACACAGGAAAAATAAAAGAAGTTCCTCTTTGTATGTTTAAAAAGGGGGGAATTTATTTCCAAAATTCCAAAGTGCATGAAAAAGTGCTTACAGATAAATTTAAAAAAAAAAACAAAACGATAAAAATTCCAGCAGTAAAAACGGATCCAACTTTAGTCATCCAAGGCTACTCACAGTACTGTTTGTTCAACGCGTTTCGGTCTTAAGCAGGACCTTTATCAAGAACTACCTGTACTGTGAGGAGTCTCCATATTTATGATACAAACATCCAATCAATGAGTAGCAGGAAATTACATCGTTAATTGAACACATTGCTCAATTTCTTTAAAAAATAATCAAACTAGATAAATACATCATACAATAAACCTATATGAGCTATTAAACCCCAATAGAAGAAACCCAAATGATTTATAAGACTCAAATTCTTAATCTAACCCCCAATTTAAAAGAACCGCTAAGGATTGTGGGAAATGTAGTTGAGAAAGCTGTACTCCGGTGACCATATAAGGAGTTCCGCCGGAAATCACGGATAACAACAAACTCAATAAGGAACTACATGATTTAAATAATTATATCAAACAGCAAGACAAAAGAGCTACTAAGCCGCAGAAAGAAGATCTTGAATGTATAATACATAATGTCACTGTGAGTCCCGATCTCACCCGCGATCGGGGAGTACCGCTAAGGATTGTGAGGGATGTAGTCAAATCGCGGGACTCCAGCGACCATATACGGAGTTCCGCCGGAAGTCACAGATGGTAAAAGTGTTTAGAAGCCTCCAGTTGAGCCAGCTCCTTGGTACCACATGAACGAAGGTGACCGGAAGTGACGCGACGTCTACTCCATTCTCTTTCAGGAGGATCATGGGATATGTGGTCCACTGGCGCCGCTGCACAGACTAGTGTTGGTTTTCACAGATAGCAGCATAGAGGTTTCCATTCATTAAGTGAAGGGTATCCACAGATATTGAACTAATATAATAATAGAATAAACAAACAAAAAGTGTTACCATTCATTACATATGAACTTAAACTCCTGTAAAAAACTTTAAAGAAACTATTTTAGTTCAAAATCACAATTTAAACCTTGGGGACTCAGGGTACCATAAGAATAGATACAATGCATCTCAGATTTTGCTAATTGTGAACCAAGATCTTTGTTGCGTTTATTCCCTTGAATATGTTTGATCCCATAGAACCCTATTAAGTCTGTAGTGGAACAGTTATGTTTTGACTGAAAATGGGCAGAAAGTGAATGGGTGGGTAAACCCTTTTTTATATTCCTAACGTGCTCTCCAAGGCGCACTTTCAATGCCCTGGTAGTACGTCCAATATAAAATAAATTACAGCTGCATTTGATGGCATATACTACGTTTTTGCTATCGCATGTTATAAAATCTCTAATAACATGTTTTTTACCATTAATCTCAATATTGTCAATTTTGTTTTTCCCTTCGCTTTTAATGGATCTGCATCCAATGCAATTCCCGAATCTATAGAATCCTTTCGAAGCTATTCTGGATGTAGTTTTGGTGGGAGGCAGCATACTGGAAACCAACCTTTTTTTCAAATTAGGGGCTTTCCGATAGATATGAATGGGCTTAACAGAAACCAGGGGTCCAATTATCGGATCCTTCCTCACTAAGTCCCAATGTTTCCTAAGAATATTCTCGATTTCTCTATGTTATTGATTGAATTCAGTGATGAACGCCCACTCATATCCATTTTTCTTATTTTTTCCCCCTGGCTTTTTAATTAGGAGATCTCTACGATCAATGGTTTTGGCTTCTACTAAAGCTCTTTCAACAATATTTTTTCTGTACCCACATGCAGTGAATTTTTCACTCATTTCTTTAGCCTGGGACTCAAAAACATCATTTTCCGTACAATTTCTCTTTACCCTTTTTAGTTGGCTCATTGGAATTTAATCCAGCCAGTTGTTGTGGTGACAGCTACTGGCCGCTATATATGATCCAGAGTCGGTGGGTTTGGAATACGTTTTCGTGTGTAATTTGCCTTCTTTTATGTAAACTGTTATATCCCAAAAAATTATAGTTTCTGTACTTTTCTCAAACGTCAAAACAATTTTTTTATCGTTTGCGTTCAATGAAGTACAGAAATTGTCGAGCATAGTGGAATCACCCCTCCAAAGGAAGAATATGTCGTCTATGTACCGGGCATAGGACACCAGATTCGCTCCATAAGAATTATTAGACCAGATGGTATTAAGTTCCCATAATCCTAGGAACAAATTGGCATAACTAGGAGCGAATCTGGTGCCCATAGCTGTCCCGGTTTTCTGGATGAAAAACTGATCCTGAAAAAGGAAAAAATTGTTGTTGAGAATAAACCTTATGCCTTCTATCACCATTTCCTTAAGGTCTTTAGTGTAGTCCGATCTATCAAGAAAATAGGTAATTGCCTCCACACCATCATCATGATTGATGATGGTGTAGAGGGAGCCCACATCCGCGGTTACCAGAATATCCCCCTCCTCCCATTGAATGGATTCTAGGAGTGTGAGGAAGTCCTTCGTATCCTTCAAGTGGGATTTATTCTGGATCACCATGGGCTGTAGAAGATAGTCTATGAACCTGGATAGGTTTGATGACAGAGATTGTACTCCCGATATGATCGGTCATCCTGGAGGGTTAGTGATACTTTTATACACTTTGGGCAGTACATATATAACGGGGACCGTTGGTTCATCGATCACAATAAACTTGGCCTCTTTAGAGCTGATAGTACCCATTTTCTCATATTTATCAATATAATTTCTTAATTTAGATAATATGGTGCCTGAGGGATCGCTCCTGAGTTTCTTATATGTCCCTATATCATTCAACTGTCGTAGAACTTCATTCTCATAGTAAGCTAAGTCCATCAACACAACTCCTCCCCTTTATCTGAAGGTTTGATTACTACTCCTTTCAGTTGTTTTAACTCCTGTAGGGCTTTTCTTTCTTTGAAAGTAACATTTTGGGGCTTCTTTGGTTTCACTTGGAGCTTCTCCAAATCTCCGAGAACCATGGCACCAAAACTTTCAATGAAAGGGCCTTGGATATGTTTAGGAAAAAATACCGATCTAGGTTTAAAAGGGGTGGCTGAAAGTGTGTCTGTTTCCGTATTGTCATCTTGGTTGGCAAAAAACTTCTTAATTGTGAGTTTTCTTAAATACCGTTGTACATCTAAATATATTTCAAACGCATTGATGGAGTTGGTCGGGGCATATTTCAAGCCCTTCTGTAAAACAGATGTTTCGCTATCGGATAACACATGTGAACTTAAATTGAAAATTTTTGTTGTACAGGCATTCTTTGTTTCATTTCCTATAGTGGGGACCTTGACCAAATCCTCACTGACGACTTTGGCTCTTTTTGACCTATGTTTCCTTTTCCGTTTTCCTCTATGGGGTTTGGGGATTCCTCCTCTTTTTCCCCTCTGGACCCTATTAAATATTACCGACGACGGTTTGGATAATGTCGGTTCTCTAAAAAATGTTGTTCCACATCAGCAGCTCTTCCCAGTGGAGAAAATCGATTTTCCGTCCACCTGGGAATTCTCTCACTATTGGCAAACCTGCCTCTTTGTTCCCTTGGAGGGGGACCCCTCCATTCAGGTGTATCTTCCCTAAACCTTCTATTTTCCTCTCTATGAAAATAGCGAGGTCTTGAAGGACCTGACAAAGGTCTATTGTTCCTCTCTTTCTTTTCATTTTGATCAAAGGATCTATTGAAAGTTAATTTACGTCTTTGAGGTTTTTTGAGGTCTGCTACTTCCTTTTGACGGATGGAGGGGTCTTGAGAATGTCTAGGGGTATCATTTATTTCCTTATCCTTATCCATATGTGAAATTTGTTCAGTTTTATCCCTATTACATTTTTTAAATTTCTTTTCAATCAATTGTTTTTGTGCCCGTTTTAATTTGACCTCAATATCTCTTTCTAAAAACTTATAGTCCTCCGATTCCGAGAAAGGAGATGCCAATGATTTATATTCGGCAATCTCTATATCTAATTTATTTAATTCCTTTTTCCTCTCTCTAATAACCAGTTTTATTAGGGCTAAGGAACAGCTATTGATGGTATTTTCCCAGTCTTTTTTAAAATCCTCGCTAGCTGTATTAAAAGAGGAAATTTTGTTGATTTTCAAACCTTGTGGTATCAGCTCATGCGCAAGGTATTTCTCCAAGGTGGCAATCTCCCACCATACTTTGCTCTCCTTAAGGAGAGTATTTTCTAATTTGTGCATGATCTCATCGAGGTCAAAATCAACAAGATTCGTATGTACATTTTCACCCCCAAATAATTTCTCAAATGTCTGCAACCGCTCCTCTCTCAAGGAAAACATGACAGAAAAAAGTGAGAAGGAAACAAGAAAAAAAAATTGCAGCCGATCAGGTGAACTGTTCAGTGGTGATACAAATAGACACAAAAAGGGATTTTGAACCGTTCACCTGTGTGGCGCAATGCTGCCCGTCCACTATAAACACCAAAGTAAAAATCACCTGTTTTTACAAAAACAATATGCTATGGGAAAATATGGAATGGTATCTATCTGTGTACAGGGCGCATAAGAAACACTTATCACATAAAGCACATCCCTTATTTCTGAGGGAAGAAGGTATCCTTCGCATGGAGACTTGAGAACTTCTCTGGTTTATTATTCTTCCTCTCGAAGTATCGTGCAGTGATCCCAATGTTCATAAAAGACAAAAGGCAAAGGAAACAAATGTGTAGAACAGTTTCACACCACTCTGAATATTTTCACAACTCAGAAAACAGAAGGGCGTACCCCACTCACACAGAAACAAGTGAGTGGAAACCCATAAAGGTATCTTTGGTAAATGGATATCCTTATGATATGAAGGTACAAATCTCAGGCGCGTACCAAAACTCACACTGGAGGTATGGTGATAAATCATATAAAGGTATCTTTAGAATCTGTCAGATGCGTACCCCCAACTTACACAATTTTCAGTTGAAACATACATATAAAGGTATCTTTTATTTCTTAACACCAATAATATGCGTACCACAACTCACTGAGTGTATGGATAGTCGACTCCTATCAAGGTATCTTTATCCGAAGTCACGTAAGTCCCAACACAACTTTAGTCCACACAGGATACACAGGAAATATAAAAGAAGTTCCTCTTTGTATGTTTAAAAAGGGGGGAATTTATTTCCAAAATTCCAAAGTGCATGAAAAAGTGCTTACAGATAAATAAATAAAAAAAAAAAAAGATAAAAATTCCAGCAGTAAAAACGGATCCAACTTTAGTCATCCAAGGCTACTCACAGTACTGTTTGTTCAACGCGTTTCGGTCTTAAGCAGGACCTTTATCAAGAACTACCTGTACTGTGAGGAGTCTCCATATTTATGATACAAACATCCAATCAATGAGTAGCAGGAAATTACATTGTTAATTGAACACATTGCTCAATTTCTTTAAAAAATAATCAAACTATATAAATACATCATACAATAAACCTCTATGAGCTATTAAACCCCAATAGAAGAAACCCGAATGATTTATAAGACTCAAATTCTTAATCTAACCCACAATTGAAAAGAACAGCTAAGGATTGTGGGAAATGTAGTTGAGAAAGCTGTACTCTGGTGACCATATAAGGAGTTCCGCCGGAAATCACGGATACCAACAAACTCAATAAGGAACTACATGATTTAAATAATTATATCAAACAGCAAGACAAAAGAGCTACTAAGCCGCAGAAGGAAGATCTTGAATGTATAATACATAATGTCACTGTGAGTCCCGATCTCACCGGCGATCGGGGGTACCGCTAAGGATTGTGGGGGATGTAGTCAAATCGCGGGACTCCAGCGACCATATACGCAGTTCCGCCGGAAGTCACAGATGGTAACAGTGTTTAGAAGCCTCCAGTTGAGCCAGCTCCTTGGTACCACATGAACGAAGGTGACCGGAAGTGACGCGACGTCTACTCCATTTTCTTTCAGGAGGATCATGGGATATGTGGTCCACTGGCGCCGCTGCACAGACTAGTGTTGGTTTTCACAGATAGCAGCATAGAGGTTTCCATTCATTAAGTGAAGGGTATCCACAGATATTGAACTAATATAATAATAGAATAAACAAACAAAAAGTGTTACCATTCATTACATATGAACTTAAACTCCTGTAAAAAACTTTAAAGAAACCATTTTAGTCCAAAATCACAATTTAAACCTTGGGGACTCAGGGTACCATAAGAATAGATACAATGCATCTCAGATTTTGCTAATTGTGAACCAAGATCTTTGTTGCGTTTATTCCCTTGAATATGTTTGATCCCATAGAACCCTATTAAGTCTGTAGTGGAACAGTTATGTTTTGACTGAAAATGAGCAGAAAGTGAATGGGTGGGTAAACCCTTTTTTATATTCCTAACATGCTCTCCAAGGCGCACTTTCAATGCCCTGGTAGTACGTCCAATATAAAATAAATTACAGCTGCATTTGATGGCATATACTACGTTTTTGCTATCGCATGTTATAAAATCTCTAATAACATGTTTTTTACCATTAATCTCAATATTGTCAATTTTGTTTTTCCCTTCGCTTTTAATGGATCTGCATCCAATGCAATTCCCGCATCTATAGAATCCTTTCGAAGCTATTCTGGATGTAGTTTTGGTGGGAGGCAGCATACTGGAAACCAACTTATTTTTCAA
Source organism: Pseudophryne corroboree (assembly GCF_028390025.1). Lineage (NCBI taxonomy): Eukaryota > Metazoa > Chordata > Amphibia > Anura > Myobatrachidae > Pseudophryne > Pseudophryne corroboree. The sequence continues at coordinate 268,191,494 of NC_086451.1, read as the reverse complement.
ATTAGGGGCTTTCCGATAGATATGAATGGGCTTAACAGGAACCAGGGGTCCAATTATCGGATCCTTCCTCACTAAGTCCCAATGTTTCCTAAGAATATTCTTGATTTCTCTATGTTGTTGATTGAATTCAGTGATGAACGCCCACTCATATCCATTTTTCTTATTTTTTCCCCCTGGCTTTTTAATTAGGAGATCTCTATGATCAATGGTTTTGGCTTCTACTAAAGCTCTTTCAACAATATTTTTTTTGTACCCACATGCAGTGAATTTTTTTTTCTTTAGCCTGGGACTCAAAAACATCATTTTCCGTACAATTTTTCTTTACCCTTTTTAGTTGGCTCATTGGAATTGAATCCAGCCAGTTGTTGTGGTGACAGCTACTGGCCGCTACATATGATCCAGAGTCGGTGGGTTTGGAATACGTTTTCGTGTGTAATTTGCCTTCTTTTATGTAAACTGTTATATCCAAAAAATGTATAGTTTCTGTACTTTTCTCAAACGTCAAAACAATATTTTTATTGTTTGCGTTCAATGAAGTACAGAAATTGTCGAGCAAAGCGGCATCACCCCTCCAAAGGAAGAATATGTCGTCTATGTACCGGCATAGGACACCAGATTCGCTCCATAAGAATTATTAGACCAGATGGTATTAAGTTCCCATAATCCTAGGAACAAATTGGCATAACTAGGAGCGAATCTGGTGCCCATAGCTGTCCCGGTTTTCTGGATGAAAAACTGATCCTGAAAAAGGAAAAAATTGTTGTTGAGAATAAACCTTATGCCTTCTATCACCATTTCCTTAAGGTCTTTAGTGTAGTCCGATCTATCAAGAAAATAGGTAATTGCCTCCACACCATCATCATGATTGATGATGGTGTAGAGGGAGCCCACATCCGCGGTTACCAGAATATCCCCCTCCTCCCATTGAATGGATTCTAGGAGTGTGAGGAAGTCCTTCGTATCCTTCAAGTGGGATTTATTCTGGATCACCATGGGCTGTAGAAGATAGTCTATGAACCTGGATAGGTTTGATGACAGAGATTGTACTCCCGATATGATCGGTCGTCCTGGAGGGTTAGTGATACTTTTATGCACTTTGGGCAGTACATATATAACGGGGACCGTTGGTTCATCGATCACAATAAACTTGGCCTCTTTAGAGCTGATAGTACCCATTTTCTCATATTTATCAATATAATTTCTTAATTTAGATAATATGGTGCCTGAGGGATCGCTCCTGAGTTTCTTATATGTCCCTATATCATTCAACTGTCGTAGAACTTCATTCTCATAGTTAGCTAAGTCCATCAACACAACTCCTCCCCTTTATCTGAAGGTTTGATTACTACTCCTTTCAGTTGTTTTAACTCCTGTAGGGCTTTTCTTTCTTTGAAAGTAAAATTTTGGGGCTTCTTTGGTTTCACTTGGAGCTTCTCCAAATCTCCGAGAACCATGGCACCAAAACTTTCAATGAAAGGGCCTTGGATATGTTTAGGAAAAAATACCGATCTAGGTTTAAAAGGGGTGGCTGAAAGTGTGTCTGTTTCCGTATTGTCATCTTGGTTAGCAAAAAACTTCTTAATTGTGAGTTTTCTTAAATACCGTTGTACATCTAAATATATTTCAAACGCATTGATGGAGTTGGTCGGGGCATATTTCAAGCCCTTCTGTAAAACAGATGTTTCGCTATCGGATAACACATGTGAACTTAAATTGAAAATTTTTGTTGTACAGGCATTCTTTGTTTCATTTCCTATAGTGGGGACCTTGACCAAATCCTCACTGACGACTTTGGCTCTTTTTGACCTATGTTTCCTTTTCCGTTTTCCTCTATGGGGTTTGGGGATTCCTCCTCTTTTTCCCCTCTGGACCCTATTAAATATTACCGACGACGGTTTGGATAATGTCGGTTCTCTAAAAAATGTTGTTCCACATCAGCAGCTCTTCCCAGTGGAGAAAATCGATTTTCCGTCCACCTGGGAATTCTCTCACTATTGGCAAACCTGCCTCTTTGTTCCCTTGGAGGGGGACCCCTCCATTCAGGTGTATCTTCCCTAAACCTTCTATTTTCCTCTCTATGAAAATAGCGAGGTCTTGAAGGACCTGACGAAGGTCTATTGTTCCTCTTGTCACAACTGAGGGCCCGAGCTGACGGGAGGCAGCCTCAGTTGTAGGGGCTGAGGTATAGTGGAACCTGGGAGGTTGTATCAGACCCCTAGACATGTAAGTAACATGTAACAGAATTGCCCGAAGGCGTGACCACGACAACCAGGATAAAAGTCAATGATGTTTATTTATGACAAAACTCCGTAACACAGCAGTAGTAAAAAGAAAACATAAAAATCAGCAGAGAATAAATACAGTTCCTGGGTACTACAGGGTGGCAAGGGCCACAGGGCTCTGGTAGTGTGAGATAGTTCTTATAATCTTCTAGTTGGAAAGTCCTTACCAGGCCCGACTGTAGCAATGGAGATAGCCCAGGATCGTACCAGCTGGTGTTCCAGGAAAAGCTGGGCTGCTGTGGATAAAACGGCTGCTGTGGGTACTGGCTGGAACCAGACTGATGTTGGCACGGAGTGGGTACTGGCTGGAACCAGTCAAATAATAAATGTAGCTTGAGAGCGATGAAATATGAAGTGATGTTTGGAGATTGAGAGCGGTGAAATTATAATGCCGGTGATAAATGATAATATGCAGAAAAGGGTACCGGCACTTTAAGAAGAGCTGACCTCTGCTGGAAGCTGGATGCTGAAAGCAGGTGGTTCTGTAGCTGGAAGCAGATGAATCCAATGAGGATAGGAGAGTCAGGCTACACCGCAGGTGGAATGCTGGTGCGGGTCTCTTTAGTGGAGGTCTGGAGATAGGAACTGGAACCTGGAAAACAACCACAGGAGAGAGACAAACTGGAACTAGGTTTGACAACCAAAGCACTGACGCCTTCCTTGCTCAGGCACAGCATATTTATACCTGCAGCAAGGAAGGGGTTGGCTAGGCAATTATGCAGATTAACAATACAGACAGCAGATTGGTGGAAATGATCAGATGACAAAATCCAAGATGGCTGCGCCCATGCAGACACTTGGAGGGAAGTTTGGTTTGTAATCCATGTGAGAATTGAAACAGCAATGGCGGCGCCGGCCACAGGAGACAGGAGACGCCAGACTGATGATTGCACATCTAAACCACGCGGGCACAGCGGAGGCCGCGGCTGACGTAATCGCCACTCTGACACTCTGCATGCAGGAACTCAGGGACAGCGGCGGAGGCCGCGGGGAACGCCATTCCAGATGTAACATGGCGCCGCGGTGACCGCGTCTCAGAGTGACAGGAGAGGAGGCAGGAATGTGGACATCAGTGTAATGGATGGAATCCGGTCCTGGAACGCTGAGCCAGCCTCAGGAGGCATCTGAAGGGTAAGTAATGGCGTCCAGATACCCGGATCGTGACAGCACCCCCCCCCTTTAGGAGTGGCCCCAGGACACTTCTTTGGCTTTTGAGGAAACTTGGAATGGAATCTCCGGACCAAGGCAGGAGCATGGACATCAGAAGCATTGGTCCATGAGCGTTCCTCAGGGCCGTAACCCTTCCAGTCAATAAGATACTGTAGTTGACCGTAACGGTGACGTGAGTCCAGGATCTTGGCCACTTCATACTCAACGCCTCGTTGAGTTTGGACTTTCGGAGTTGGAGGAAGTGAGGAATGAAACCGATTCAGGATCAGCGGTTTCAACAGGGAAACATGGAATGTCCTGGGTATTTTTAAGAAGGGAGGTAACTGAAGTCTGTAAGCAACAGGATTAATGACTTGTTCAATTTTAAAAGGACCGATGTAGCGAGGTGCAAACTTCATACTGGGAACTCTTTACCTCAAATTCTTCGTGGATAACCATACCCGATCACCCACCTTGAGAGCAGGAACTGCTCTACGCTTCTTATCCGCAAACTTCTTGTACCTGAACGATGCCTTGAGCAGAGCTGATCGTACACTCTTCCAGTTATTTGCAAACTGATGCAAGGTGATATCCACTGCTGGAACAGAAGTTGCTGGAAGCGGTTGGAACTCAGGGACTTTAGGGTGGAATCCAAAGTTAGTGAAGAATGGTGTTGAAGAAGATGAGGAATGATACTGGTTGTTATGACAGAACTCGGCCCAGGGAAGTAATTGAACCCAGTCATCTTGAGAGGAAGACACATAGATGCGGAGGAAGGCCTCCAAGTCCTGATTCACCCTCTCAGTTTGACCATTGGTCTAAGGATGGTAAGCCGTGGAAAACTTTAGCTTGACTTGGAGGACTTGACATAAACTTCGCCAGAATTTGGCTGTGAATTGAACTCCTCGATCTGAGATAATTTCTTCAGGAAGACCGTGGAGTCGGAAGATCTCTTGTATGAATACTTGAGCCAACTTGGAAGCTGACGGAAGACCGGTGAGAGGAATGAAGTGCGCCATCTTGGTGAACCGGTCAACTACCACCCAGATGGTATTGAACTTGTTGCACATGGGTAAGTCTGTAATGAAATCCATCGACAAATGGGTCCATGGTCGACGGGGAACGGATAGTGGAACCAGTTGCCCCGCAGGCGACTGGCGGGATACCTTATGTTGGGCACACTTTGGGCAAGATGCAATAAACTCCATGACGTCCTTTTTCAGAGTTGGCCACCAATAGGACCTAGAGATAAACTCCAGGGTTTTTTGGATACCTGTATGTCCGGCAAAACGGGAAGCATGGGCCCAATGCATGAGCTTCTTCCTTAGCATCGGCTTCACAAAACTTTTCCCTGGTGGGGGCGTAGAGTCCATCCCTACCGTGGAGAATGCCAACGGATTTATAATAGGATGCTTGTCTGAAGACTCTGACTCATTTTCTTGCTCCCATGAGCGGGAAAGGGCATCGGCCTTGCGATTCTGAGAGCCCGGACAGAACTGGAGCTTAAAGTCGAACCTGGAAAAGAAAAGTGCCCATCTGGCCTGACGAGGATTGAGACATTGTGCGCCTTTCAGATATAAAAGATTCTTGTGGTCTGTAAGTATGGTGATTGAATGAGAAGCTCCCTCCAACAGATACCTCCACTCTTCTAGAGCGAGCTTGATGGCTAGCAACTCCTGGTCGCCAATGGCATAGTTGCGCTCAGCTGGGGAGAACTTCCGGGAGAAGAAACTGCAAGGGTGTAAATGACCATCTTTAGCCCTCTGAGATAACACTGCTCCTACTCCAACGGAGGAGGCATCCACCTCTAAGATGAAAGGGGAGTCGATGTCGGGCTGTTTCAGAACTGGTGCTGAGATGAACCGCTGTTTTAAAAGATGAAAAGCTTGCGTAGCTTCTTCAGACCACTTGGACGGGTTAGCACCCTTCTTAGTTAAAGCAGTAATAGGCGCCACAATGGTGGAAAAGTCTCGTATAAACTTTCTGTAATAATTGGCGAACCCTAAGAACCTCTGGACCCCTTTGAGGGTTAAGGGTATCGGCCAATTCTGGATTGCTTGTAGTTTCTCAGGATCCATCTCTAGTCCGGAACCGGACACAATGTAACCTAGAAACGGAATGGACTTGACTTCAAAGACGCATTTCTCTAATTTGCAATAGAGATGATTGACACGGAGACGGGACAGAACCTCTTTTACCCAAAAACGATGTTCCTCTAAATTGTTAGCAAAAATGAGGATATGGGCCCTCATTCCGAGTTGATCGGTCGCAAGGCGAATTTAGCAGAGTTACACACGCTAAGCCGCCGCCTACTGGGAGTGAATCTTAGCTTCTTAAAATTGCGACCGATGTATGCGCAATATTGCGATTACTAACTACTTAGCAGTTTCAGAGTAGCTTCAGACTTACTCTGCCTGTGCGATCAGTTCAGTGCTTGTCGTTCCTGTTTGACGTCACAAACACACCCAGCGTTCGCCCAGGCACTCCCACCGTTTCTCCGGCCACTCCTGCGTTTTTCCCGGAAACGGTAGCGTTTTCAGCCACACGCCCCTGAAACGCCGTGTTTCCGCCCAGTAACACCCATTTCCTGTCAATCACATTACGATCGCCGGAGCGAAGAAAAAGCCGTGAGTAAAAATACTTTCTTCATAGTAAAGTTACTTGGCGCAGTCGCAGTGCGAACTTTGCGCATGCGTACTAAGCGGATTTTCACTGCGATGCGATGAAAAATACCGAGCGAACAACTCGGAATGAGGGCCATCATCTAGATAGACCACGACATGACGGTATAAAATGTCTCTGAAGATCTCATTGACAAAATGCTGGAAGACAGCTGGAGCATTGCTCAATCCGAAGGGCATGACGAGGTACTCATAATGTCCGTCACGGGTGTTAAAGGCGGTCTTCCACTCGTCACCCTCACGGATCCGGATGAGATTGTATGCACCTCTCAAGTCCAGCTTTGTGAAGATGGTAGCTCCGCTAACTCTATCAAAGAGCTCAGTAATCAGGGGTAAAGGATAGCGGTTCTTGATGGTAATGTCGTTCAAACCTCTGTAGTCGATGCACGGCCGCAGACCACCATCTTTCTTCTTTACAAAAAAGAAGCCTGCGCCGGCTGGAGAAGAAGAAGGTCGAATGAACCCCTTTGCTAGGTTCTCTTTAATGTATTCCTCCATAGAATGCGTCTCAGGCAGAGACAACGGATAAGTTCGGCCTCGAGGTGGAACCTTCCCTGGAACGAGATCAATCGGGCAGTCCCATTCTCTATGAGGAGGAAGGATATCAGCAGAAGCTTTACTGAACACATCCGTGAAATCTTGATATGGAGGAGGTGGAACATCAGACGACCTGGGGGAGGAAGAACAGACAGGCAATACTTTAAACAAACATGTCTCAGCACAGGAGGAACCCCATGCCAGAATTTGCGTAGTCGTCCAATCAATTGTAGGATTGTGAAGACGGAGCCATGGAAGGCCCAGGACCACAGGATGTGTGGCTCTTGGAATCACTAAAAAAGAAATAAGTTCGGAATGAAGAACTCCCACTCTCAGACGAACTGGTAGAGTCCTTAGAGAAATAACTGTATCAAAAATCTTGCTGCCATCCACGGCAGTTAAGGAGATGGATGAAGGAAGTCTTTCGGTGGGTAGGGACCACCGTTTAACATAGGCTTCGGTAATAAAGTTCCCAGCTGCTCCGGAATCAAGGAGGGCAATGACGTTCCGATAACGTTGAGCAACTTGAAGCGAGACTGGGAGATTACAATCATGAGGAGATGTAGAGGAGATCATTACTCCTAGCCGGCCCTCTCCTTGGCGAGCTAGGATTTGGAGTTTCCCGGACGTTTGGGACAGGCATTAATGGTGTGAGACGGAGCTGCACAATAAAGACAGAGAGACTCGGAGAGACGTCTTCGGCGCTCAGCAGGAGTTAAACGGGAACGGCCAATTTGCATGGGCTCATCTTTAGATGGTGACAGTTGGCGAGGAGGAGGAGCAGAAGATTTTGGAGCAGATGATCTTCCACGCTCAGTTGCTCTCTCTCTGAAACGTAAATCAACTTTCGTGCAGAGTGAGATTAGCTCATCTAACTTGGAAGGTAAGTCTCTGGTAGCTAACTCATCTTTAATACGCTCAGATAAGCCATGCCAGAATGCAGCATACAGGGCCTCGTCGTTCCATGCCAGTTCGGATGCCAGGATCTGGAACTGTATAAGATATTGTCCTACAGTACGTGATCCCTGGCGTAAACGGAGAATCTCAGATGAAGCTGAAGTTACCCGTCCTGGCTCGTCGAAGATACGCCTGAATGTTGACACGAATGCAGTGTAGGAGGATAGCAGGGTGTCAGACCTCTCCCATAACGGTGATGCCCAATCAAGGGCTGAGCCACTGAGAAGAGAGATAATGTAGGCAATTTTTGTACGGTCACTAGGAAAATTGCCAAGTTGTAGCTCAAACTGAATCTCACACTGGTTGAGAAATCCCCTGCAGAATCTTGGAGATCCGTCAAATTTTGCTGGCGTTGGAAGATGAAGACGTGGAGCAGAAATGGGTAAGGTGGGTGGGGTTATAGCTGGAGTCACTGTGGTTGACGCACCGGACGCGTCTGATCCACGGAGGGTTGTCTGAATCCCATCCAGCCGAGTAGAGAGATCCTGGAGACAGCGGATGATGTGGCCCTGTGCAGCCTCCTGATGTTCAAGTCGGGCTGCCAGTTCTTGCATCGGCCTGGCCGCTTGATCCTGGTCTCCGGCTGGATTCATATGGTCAGTGCTTACTGTCACAACTGAGGGCCCGAGCTGACGGGAGGCAGCCTCAGTTGTAGGGGCTGAGGTATAGTGGAACCTGGGAGGTTGTATCAGACCCCTAGACATGTAAGTAACATGTAACAGAATTGCCCGAAGGCGTGACCACGACAACCAGGATAAAAGTCAATGATGTTTATTTATGACAAAACTCCGTAACACAGCAGTAGTAAAAAGAAAACATAAAAATCAGCAGAGAATAAATACAGTTCCTGGGTACTACAGGGTGGCAAGGGCCACAGGGCTCTGGTAGTGTGAGATAGTTCTTATAATCTTCTAGTTGGAAAGTCCTTACCAGGCCCGACTGTAGCAATGGAGATAGCCCAGGATCGTACCAGCTGGTGTTCCAGGAAAAGCTGGGCTGCTGTGGATAAAACGGCTGCTGTGGATACTGGCTGGAACCAGACTGATGTTGGCAAGGAGTGGGTACTGGCTGGAACCAGTCAAATAATAAATGTAGCTTGAGAGCGATGAAATATGAAGTGATGTTTGGAGATTGAGAGCGGTGAAATTATAATGCCGGTGATAAATGATAATATGCAGAAAAGGGTACCGGCACTTTAAGAAGAGCTGACCTCTGCTGGAAGCTGGATGCTGAAAGCAGGTGGTTCTGTAGCTGGAAGCAGATGAATCCAATGAGGATAGGAGAGTCAGGCTACACCGCAGGTGGAATGCTGGTGCGGGTCTCTTTAGTGGAGGTCTGGAGATAGGAACTGGAACCTGGAAAACAACCACAGGAGAGAGACAAACTGGAACTAGGTTTGACAACCAAAGCACTGACGCCTTCCTTGCTCAGGCACAGCATATTTATACCTGCAGCAAGGAAGGGGTTGGCTAGGCAATTATGCAGATTAACAATACAGACAGCAGATTGGTGGAAATGATCAGATGACAAAATCCAAGATGGCTGCGCCCATGCAGACACTTGGAGGGAAGTTTGGTTTGTAATCCATGTGAGAATTAAAACAGCAATGGCGGCGCCGGCCACAGGAGACGCCAGACTGATGATTGCACATCTAAACCACGCGGGCACAGCGGAGGCCGCGGCTGACGTAATCGCCACTCTGACACTCTGCATGCAGGAACTCAGGGACAGCGGCGGAGGCCGCGGGGAACGCCATTCCAGATGTAACATGGCTCCGCGGTGACCGCGTCTCAGAGTGACAGGAGAGGAGGCAGGAATGTGGACATCAGTGTAACGGATGGAATCCGGTCCTGGAACGCTGAGCCAGCCTCAGGAGGCATCTGAAGGGTAAGTAATGGCGTCCAGATACCCGGATCGTGACACCTCTCTTTCTTTTCATTTTGATCAAAGGATCTATTGAAAGTTAATTTACGTCTTTGAGGTTTTTTGAGGTCTGGTACTTCCTTTTGACGGATGGAGGGGTCTTGAGAATGTCTAGGGGTATCATTTATTTCCTTAACCTTATCCATATGTGAAATTTGTTCAGTTTTATCCCTATTAAATTTTTTAAATTTCTTTTCAATCAATTGTTTTTGTGCCCGTTTTAATTTGACCTCAATATCTCTTTCTAAAAACTTATAGTCCTCCGATTCCGAGAAAGGAGATGCCAATGATTTATATTCGGCAATCTCTATATCTAATTTATTTAATTCCTTTTTCCTCTCTCTAATAACCAGTTTTATTAGGGCTAAGGAACAGCTATTGATGGTATTTTCCCAGTCTTTTTTAAAATCCTCGCTAGCTGTATTAAAAGAGGAAATTTTGTTGATTTTCAAACCTCGTGGTATCAGCTCATGCGCAAGGTATTTCTCCAAGGTGGCGATCTCCCACCATACTTTGCTCTCCTTAAGGAGAGTATTTTCTAATTTGTGCATGATCTCATCAAGGTCAAAATCAACAAGATTCGTAAGTACATTTTCATCCCCAAATAATTTCTCAAATGTCTGCAACCGCTCCTCTCTCAAGGAAAACATGACAGAAAAAAGTGAGAAGGAAACAAGAAAAAAAAAAATTGCAGCCGATCAGGTGAACTGTTCAGTGGTGATACAAATAGACACAAAAAGGGATTTTGAACCGTTCACCTGTGTGGCGCAATGCTGCCCGTCCACTATAAACACCAAAGTAAAAATCACCGGTTTTTACGAAAACAATATGCAATGGGAAAATATGGAATGGTATCTATCTGTGTACAGGGCGCATAAGAAACACTTATCACATAAAGCACATCCCTTATTTCTGAGGGAAGAAGGTATCCTTCGTATGGAGACTTGAGAACTTCTCTGATTTATTATTCTTCCTCTCGAAGTATCGCGCAGTGATCCCAATGTTCATAAAAGACAAAAGGCAAAGGAAACAAATGTGTAGAACAGTTTCACACCACTCTGAATATTTCCACAACTCAGAAAACAGAAGGGCGTACCCCACTCACACAGAAACAAGTGAGTGGAAACCCATAAAGGTATCTTTGGTAAATGGATGTCCTTATGATATTAAGGTACAAATCTCAGGAGCGTACCAAAACTCACACTGGAGGTATGGTGATAAATCATATAAAGGTATCTTTAGAATCTGTCAGATGCGTACCCCAACTTACACAATTTTCAGTTGAAACATACATATAAAGGTATCTTTGTTTCCTTCCCAGAACTCTTGGGACCAATGTTATTATGTCCCCTCATCTCAGCCCTGGTAATATTTGCTATTGTAGAGACCCAGGTACTCATTCGTCAGCGTAACAATTTCTCCGCCCCCCTCCCCCCAAATTAAAAATAAACAACGTATATTTGTTTATGTGACCACATTGTTAGAAGCTGCTTGTATGTTCTATAGCAACACTACATGCAGGACAGTAAAGGGACTCATGCTGGCCATACACTAGTACGATATTGCGTACGAATGTGATTTAGAAACGTCGTATGATGTATTGTGTGCAAATCGTACGTGTTTTGGGTATGATTACAATGCGATGCTCAGCCCCGTGGGCCGAATGTCGCATCCTCAGATCATACGTACGGATGATGTAATGGTTAGCATTACTACCTCACAGCACTGAGGTCATGGGTTCGATTTCCACCATGGCCGTATTTGTGAGAGTTTCCTCCGGGTGCTCTGGTTTCCTCCCACAATCCAAAAATACACTGGTAGATTAATTGGCTCCCAACAAAATAAACCCTAATGTGAATGTGTCTGTGTGTACATGTGGTATGGAATTTAGAATAGATTGTAAGCTCCACTGGGGCAGGGACTGCTGTGAATGGACAAATACTCTCTGTAAAGCGCTGTGGAATATGTGTGCGCTATATAAATAACTGGTAACAATAAGATTTTAAACCTACCGGTAAATCTTTTTCTCGTAGTCCGTAGAGGATGCTGGGACTCCGTAAGGACCATGGGGATAGACGGGCTCCGCAGGAGACATGGGCACTTTAAGAAAGACTTTGGATCTGGGTGTGCACTGGCTCCTCCCTCTATGCCCCTCCTCCAGACCTCAGTTAGAGAAACTGTGCCCAGAGGAGACGAACAGTACGAGGTAAGGATTTTTGTTAATCTAAGGGCAAGATTCATACCAGCCAAACCAATCACACCGTATAACCTGTGATATACTATCTAGTTAACAGTATGAAACAACAACATATCATCGGTCCAAAACCGACGAAACTATAACATAACCCTTATGAAAGCAATAACTATATACAAGTCTTGCAGAAGTAGTCCGCACTTGGGACGGGCGCCCAGCATCCTGTACGGACTACGAGAAAAAATAAGATTTTACTTACCGGTAAATCTATTTCTCGTAGTCCGTAGTGGATGCTGGGGACTCCGTAAGGACCATGGGGAATAGACGGGCTCCGCAGGAGACAGGGCACTTTAAGAAAGAATTTGGATACTGGTGTGCTCTGGATCCTCCCTCTATGTCCCTCCTCCAGACCTCAGTTAGCGAAACTGTGCCCGGAAGAGCTGACAGTACAAGGAAAGGATTTTGGAATCCAGGGCAAGACTCATACCAGTCACACCAATCACACCGTATAACTTGTGATAAACTTACCCAGTTAACAGTATGAACAACAACGGAGCATCAGATCAACCCTGATGCAACCACAACATAACCCTTATTTATTAACTATATACAAGTATTGCAGAAGAAGTCCGCACTTGGGACGGGCGCCCAGCATCCACTACGGACTACGAGAAATAGATTTACCGGTAAGTAAAATCTTATTTTCTCTAACGTTCTAGTGGATATTGGGGACTCCGTAAGGACCATGGGGATTATACCAAAGCTCCCAAACGGGCGGGAGAGTGCGGATGACTCTGCAGCACCGAATGAGCAAACACAAGGTCCTCCTCAGCCAGGGTATCAAACTTGTAAAACCTTGCAAAAGTGTTCGAACCTGACCAAGTAGCTGCTCGGCAAAGCTGTAATGCCGAGACCCCTCGGGCAGCCACCCAAGAAGAGCCCACCTTCCTTGTGGAGTGGGCTTTTACTGATTTTGGAAGCGGCAATCCAGCCGCAGAATGAGCCTGCTGAATCGTGTTACAGATCCAGCGAGCAATAGTTTGCTTTGAAGCAGGAGCACCCAGCTTGTTGGTTGCATACAGGATAAACAGCGACTCAGTTTTCCTGACTCTAGACGTTCTGGCTACATAAACCTTCAAAGCCCTGACCACATCTAGTAACTCGGAATCCTCCAAGTCACGAGTAGCCACAGGCACCACAATAGGTTGGTTCATATGAAAAGATGACACCACTTTTGGCAGAAATTGTGGACGGGTCCGCAATTCTGCCCTGTCCATATGGAAAACCAGATAGGGGCTTTTATGTGACAAAGCCGCTAATTCTGACACACGCCTAGCTGAAGCCAAGGCTAATAGCCTGACCACCTTCCACGTGAGAAATTTTAACTCCACGGTTTTGAGTGGCTCAGACCAGTATGACTTCAGGAAACTCAACACCACGTTAAGATCCCAAGGTGCCACTGGAAGCACAAAAGGGGGCTGAATATGCAGCACTCCCTTTATAAACGTAGAGAAGCCAGTTCTTTTTGAAAGAAAATGGATAGGGCCGAAATCTGGACCTTAATGGAACCCAATTTCAGGCCCAAAGTCACTCCCGACTGTAGGAAGTGAAGGAAACGGCCCAGCTGGAATTCCTCCGTAGGGGCATTCCTGGACTCACACCAAGCAACATATTTTCGCCATATACGGTGATAATGTTTAGCCGTCACATCCTTCCTAGCCTTTATTAGCGTAGGAATAACCTCATCCGGAATGCCTTTTTCTGCTAGGATCCGGCGTTCAACCGCCATGCCATCAAACGCAGCCGCGGTAAGTCTTGGAACAGACAGGGCCCCTGTTGCAACAAGTCCTGTCTTAGAGGCAGAGGCCATGGGTCCTCTGTGAGCATTTCTTGCAGATCTGGATACCAAGTCCTTCTTGGCCAATCCGGAACAATGAGTATTGTTCTCACTCCTCTTTTTCTTATGATTCTCAGCACCTTGGGTATGAGAGGAAGAGGAGGAAATACATAAACCGACTGGAACACCCACGGTGTCACTACTGCGTCTACAGCTATCGCCTGAGGGTCTCTTGACCTGGCGCAATACCTCTGTAGCTTTTTGTTGAGGCGGGATGCCATCATGTCCACCTGTGGCAGTTCCCACCGACTTGCAATCTGCGTGAAGACTTCTTGATGAAGTCCCCACTCTCCCGGGTGGAGGTCATGCCTGCTGAGGAAGTCTGCTTCTCAGTTGTCCACTCCCGGAATGAACACTGCTGACAGTGCTCTTTCGTGATTCTCCGCCCAGCGAAGAATTCTGGTGGCTTCCGCCATCGCCACCCTGCTCCTTGTGCCGCCTTGGCGGTTTACATGAGCCACTGCGGTGATGTTGTCTGACTGAATCAGCACTGATCGGTCGCGAAGCAGGGTCTCCGCTTGACTTAGGGCGTTGTATATGGCCCTTAGTTCCAGGATATTGATGTGAAGGCAAGTCTCCTGACTTGACCACAGCCCTTGGAAATGTCTTCCCTGTGTGACTGCCCCCCACCCCCGGAGGCTTGCATCCGTGGTCACCAGGACCCAGTCCTGAATGCCGAATCTGCGGCCCTCGAGAAGGTGAGCACTCTGCAGCCACCACAGGAGAGATGCCCTGGGGGACAGGGTGATCCGCTGATGCATGTGCAGATGGGACCCGGACAATTTGTCCAATAGGTCCCATTGGAAAGTCCTTGCATGGAACCTGCAGAAGGGAATGGCTTCGTATGTCGCCACCATTTTTCCCAGGACTTGAGTGCAATGATGTACTGACACTTGTTTCGGCTTCAACAGGTTCTTGACTAGAGTCATGAGTTCCTGCGCTTTTTCTATCGGAAGAAAAACCCTTTTCTGGTCTGTGTCCAGAATCATGCCCAAGTAGGATTCAGTTGCGACTTTGGAATATTGAGAATCCAGCCGTGTCGCTGTAACACCTTCAGTGAAAGGGATACGTTGTTCTGCAACTTCTCCCGTGATCTCGCTTTTATGAGGAGATCGTCCAAGTACGGGATAATTGTGACACCCTGCTTGCGCAGGAGCACCATCATTTCCGCCATTACCTTGGTGAAAATTCTCGGGGCCGTGGAAAGCCCAAACAGCAACGTCTGAAATTGGTAATGACAATCCTGTACCGCAAATCTCAGGTACGCCTGATGAGGAGGATATATGGGAACATGCAGGTATGCATCCTTTATGTCCAGAGATACCATAAAATCCCCCCCTTCCAGGCTGGCGATGACCGCTCTGAGCGATTCCATCTTGAACTTGAACCATTTTAAGTAAAGGTTCAGGGATTTTAAATTCAAAATGGGTCTGACCGAACCGTCCTGTTTCGGGACCACAAACAGAGTTGAGTAGTACCCCTTCCCTCTCTGAAGCAGGGGAACTTCGGCCACCACTTGTTGAAGACACAATTTGTGAATCGCATGTAACACTATCTCCCTTTCCAGGGGAGAAGTTGGTAGCGCCGATTTGAAAAACCGGCGAGGAGGCACCTCTTTGAATTCCAGCTTGTATCCCTGGGAAACAATTTCTATTGCCCAGGGATCCACCTGTGAGTGAACCCAGATGTGGCTGAAAAGACGAAGACGTGCCCCCACTGGAGCGGACTCCCTCAGAGGAGCCCCAGCGTCATGCGGTGGATTTTGCAGAGGCCGGGGAGGACTTCTGTTCCTGGGTACTAGCTGTGTTGTGCAGCTTTTTTCCTCTGCCCTTACCCCTGGCAAGAAAGGACGATCCACGTACTCTTTTGCTTTTATTTGACCGAAAGGACTGCATTTGATAATGAGGCGCTTTCTTAGATTGTGAGGGAATATAAGGCAAAAAATTCGATTTACCTGCCGTAGCTGTGGAGACGAGGTCCGAGAGGCCCTCTCCAAACAATTCCTCACCCTTGTAAGGCAAAAACTCCATATGCCTCTTTGAGTCGGCATCACCCGACACTGTCAGGTCCATAAGACTCGCCTAGCAGAAATAGACATAGCGTTTATTCTGGAACCCAGTAAACTAATGTCTCTTTGAGCATCCCTCATATATAAAACAGCATATTTTATATGCCCTAGGGTCATTAAAATGGTATCCTAATCAAGGGTCTCAATATCTGCTGATAAGGAATCTGTCCATGCTGCTAAAGCACTACAAACCCAGGCCGACGCAATTGCCGGTCTGAGTAACTTACCAGAATGTGTGTAAATGGACTTCAAGGTAACCTCCTGCTTGCGGTAAGCAGGATCCTTGAGGGTAGCCGTATCTTGGGATGGGAGCGCTATCTTTTTTGATAAGCGTGTCAAAGCTTTGTCTACCCTAGGGGAGGATTCCCACCGTATTCTGTCCTGTGACGGGAAAGGATACGCTATTAGAATCCTTTTGGGAATCCGCAGTTTTTTGTCTGGAGTTTCCCACGCTTTTTCGCATAATTCGTTCAGCTCATGTGAAGAGGGAAAGGTTACCTCAGGTTTCTTTCCCTTATACATGTGTACCCTCGTGTCAGGGACAGGGGGTTCCTCAGTGATATGCAAAACATCTTTAATTGCGATAATCATATATCGGATACATTTAGCCACCCTTGGCTGCAATTTTGCATCATCATAGTCGACACTGGAGTCTGAATCCGTGTCGGTATCTGTGTCAACTATTTGGGATAGTGGGCGCTTCTGAGACCCCGAAGGTCCCGGCGACATTGGGACAGACATGGGTTGACTCCCTGACTGTACCCTAGCTTCAGCTTTGTCTAATCTTTTGTGCAATAAATTAACATTAGCACTTAAAACATTCCACATATCCATCCAGTCAGGTGTCTGCGCTGCCGACGGAGACCTAACATTCATACACTCCCCCTCCACCTTAGGTGAGCCTTCAACCTCAGACATGTCGATACACGCGTACCGACACACCACACACACACAGGGAAGCTCTTTTCTGAAGACAGGTTCCCCACCAGGTCCTTTGGAGAGGGTGGTCTTTAGTATGCCGGCGGTCGGGCTCCCGGCGACCAGCATACCGGCGCCGGGAGCCCGACAGCCGGCATACCAACACTTATTCTCCCTCGTGGGGGTCCACGACCCCCCTGGAGGGAGAATAAAGTAGCGTGGCGAGCGCAGCGAGCCCGCAAAGGGGCTCATTTGCGCTCGCCACACTGTCGGTAAGCCGGCGGTTGGGCTCCCGGCGCCGGTATGCTGGTCCCCGGGAGCCCGACCGCCGACATATCGTAGTGAACCCCTTTGGAGAGACAGAGAGAGAGTATGCCAGCACACACCCCAGTGCTATATGACCCAGGAAAAAACACAAAATGTTTACCCAGTTGCGCTTTTGTAGCATGTATATGCGCCAATTATGTGCCTCCCCCTCTACTTTAAAACCCTCTTTCACCGTGTGTCAAGCAGGGGAGAGTCCGGGGAGCTTCCTCTCAGCGGTGCTGTGGAGAAAAATGGCGCTGGTGAGTGCTGAGGGAGAAGCCCCGCCCCCTCGGCGGCGGGCTTCTGTCCCGCTCAAATTTCTTAATAACATGGCGGGGGCTCTTTTTATACATGTACAGTGCCCAGCTGTACATGTATATATGTGTATTTGCCACAGGTTTTTATTGCTGCCCAGGGCGCCCCCCCCCCCTGCGCCCTTACAGTGACCGATGTGTGTGAGGTGAATGGGAGCAATGGCGCACAGCTTCACTGCTGTGCTTTACCTCTATGAAGATCAAGGTGTCTTCTGCCGCCTCTGAAGTCTTTTCCTCACATACTCACCCGGCTTCTATCTTCCGGCTCTGCGAGGAGGACGGCGGCGCGGCTCTGGGACGGACGACGAGGGTGAGACCTGCGTACCGATCCCTCTGGAGCTAATGGTGTCCAATAGCCTAAGAAACAGAGCCCTGAAACTCAGAGAAGTGGGTCTGTTTCTCTCTCCTCAGTCCTTCGATGCAGGGAGCCTGTTGCCAGCAGGCTCCCTTAAAATAAAAAACCTTTTACAGGAAACTCAGGAGAGCTCCCTGAAAGCACCCAGTCCCCACTGGGCACAGTATCAAACTGAGGTCTGGAGGAGGGGCATAGAGGGAGGAGCCAGTGCACACCCAGATCCAAAGTCTTTCTTAAAGTGCCCATGTCTCCTGCGGAGCCCGTTTATCCCCATGGTCCTTACGGAGTCCCAGCATCCTCTAGGACGTTAGAGAAAAATAAATATGTGCAGCCCGTCGTAATTGTATGCACATTGGCCCTCATTCCGAGTTGATCGGTCGCAAGGCGAATTTAGCAGAGTTACACACGCTAAGCCGCCGCCTACTGGGAGTGAATCTTAGCTTCTTAAAATTGCGACCGATGTATTCGCAATATTGCGATTACTAACTACTTAGCAGTTTCAGAGTAGCTTCAGACTTACTCTGCCTGTGCGATCAGTTCAGTGCTTGTCGTTCCTGGTTGACGTCACAAACACACCCAGCGTTCGCCCAGGCACTCCCACCGTTTCTCCGGCCACTCCTGCGTTTTTTCCGGAAACGGTAGCGTTTTCAGCCACACGCCCCTGAAACGCCGTGTTTCCGCCCAGTAACACCCATTTCCTGTCAATCACATTACGTTCGCCGGAGCGATGAAAAAGCCGTGAGTAAAATTACTTTCTACATAGCAAAGTTACTTGGCGCAGTCGCAGTGCGAACATTGCGCATGCGTACTAAGCGGATTTTCATTGCGATGCGATGAAAAATACCGAGCGAACAACTCGGAATGAGGGCCATTGTACGTTGTTTTATGCACATATAATGCATCGTATATGATCAGCATCATTTTTGAGTGGCAATTCCTTCCAGGTATGCTTCATCAAATGACATAAAACTCCAAATTGTGTGCTAGAGCCTCGCGGGGGGATTGAAGGGAAATCTTATGAGAAATTGGATAGGATGCATCATGCTGGTCGTCCTAATGTATGCATACCTCCAGCTTTAATTAAATAGGGTGATGATGGTTAAACGTAAAACCAGGCAGCAACCAATGTGGCAATGACCAGCTGCGGCCACAGGGTGCACGCAGCACAATAGGGGGAGTGATGGTGAGGGGCAGAACCCTGGACAGCTCAGAGCAGCACGTGCACAGCAATAAAGTGGGGCCGCCTACTGCTGCGCCCAGCACTGGCTGCACGGTGATTACCAGGCCTGCCGCAGGGGGGCGCTCGTCGCTTTGTCTATCTGCAGCATTGTGCAGCGCCTCAGCGAACAAAGGATTTTTTTTCCCAAAACATATATAAGGGAGTTATCTGCGTGCGAGTAACTCGCGTACTTCTATCAGCGTGGTGGTAGGAATAATAATCACGATACAGTGTGCGCTGCAAACGGGTTATTACGCAGACACATGGAGCACCCGGGCGGTGGGCATATTACATTCGTGCAGAGGAGAATGTATGTAACGTAATCTCGCGATATCTTGCTCCCATGCTGCGGCGGAAGTTGCCGATATTCTCCGAACACCAGTCGGGCGTTGTATGCACGGACGCCCCCTGGCGGTCAGTGGCTGCTACTGCAGCGGCGCTTGGTGGCTGCTGCGGGAGGAGCCTCTGATCACTCGTTGTCTGCACGGAAGCCGAGGCACCGGGCGGCCCCGGGGACAACAGGTAAATACGGCTCAGCGCGGTCCGGGGTGAGGCAGCACCCATCTGCCAGACCGGTGTGGGGAGAAGTGACGGAGGTGACGCCGGCATCGCCGGGGCTGAAGCAACGGGCCCGGGGCCTAGCCGCGTCACCGCCAGCAGCCCGCCCGGCCCATTGTGCTCCCCGTCCCGGGTGTGTGCGGAGCAGGGAGGGGTGCGCGGCGCTGGCAGAGGGGTAGCCCTCGAGCAGTGAGGCCCGGAGGGGAGTGTAGGCCGCCGGCGAGAGACGGGGTCTCCCCGGACCAGTGCCCCACGGATCACCCCGCTGCTGGGTATGTGACAGTGCGGCGCATCCCTATCACACCCCACGCAGCGGCCGTGGTGCCGGGGGAGAGGCTGGCACATGGGCCTGGCTGCTGCATGCACACAGGGGAGAATAGGCCTCGGCCCGGCCTGACTGCAGTGCGAGCCTCTGCAGTGCTGGCTCCCCAGGCAGTGGGAGGAGGGGTGGGGAGCATGTGGCTGCACAATGAGAGCCCAGTGTGGGCCAGTGTGTAACATGCAGCTGAGCAATGTGTCACTGCTCGCTTATGTTCTTAGCAATTGCATGTGCTGCTACCTGTCCCCCTGAGCCAATGACCGATCTCTCTCCCTAATTAGGGGCTGGGATATAGAAATGGAGTTTTATTTATTTATTTTGTAATTTCCTGCCACATCCGTCCATGCATGACACAGTGCTATAAAGTGGGTCGGGGGTCCTGATCGCATGGCATGCTCTTTGTTGTGCTGGGGAAGGGTGAGGCACTGATTCACAAATATTATGTGTCTGTGTGTGTGTAGGAGTGTGTACTGTAGCTCTATCTCTTCACTGTCAGCAGACAATTTCCGACACTGCCAAATTGAAATTTAAAGTTGTTTGCATCCCAATTAACCCTGGTTGTGTTCTCAGGGCGCCTTAGTATCTTGTAATCAGGTTATAATGCTGTGCACTTCTTTATTAATTTACTTTTCATTTTTAATGTGTGTATGCAGCCAGCTCAATAGATGTTTATGGAAATGTTAAGCACAGGCATATTCTGCCACAAATGTCCATTTTGAAATGTACATGCTCTCTCTGCTTTTAGTGACTGATTCTTGTAGTGGGACAGTATACATGTGTTGCTTAATGTTCAAAACCAGCACTAGTACAGTTGTTCACAAATGTGTTTTGAATCATGGCCCCCCCTTAGAGTTTAAAGGGCCCTACACATTGAGCAGTCTGCGCCGAGCTGCCTGATGGCGGATACGGCCGACCCAGCGGCGGGGGGGGCAGTGACGTGGGGGAGTGAAGTTTCTTCACTCCCCCCGTCACCCGGCTCCATAGAAGTGCAGGCAAATATGGACGAGATCGTCCATATTGGCCTGCATGCACAGGCGACGGGGCACCAGCGATGAACGAGCGCGGGGCCGCGCATCGTTCATCGCTGGTGCCTCCACACTGAAAGATATGCAAGGTATCTCGTTCATTAATGAACAAAATCGTTCATATCTTTGAGTATTATCGCCCAGTGTGTAGGGCCTATAAGAATTATGTTTCATAGCACTACCAGACCAAATGTTTCTTATAGGCCCTACACACTTGTCGACCTGCCGCCGATATGGCCGGCAGGGGAGGGGGGGGTAGTTTCCAAACTCCCCCTGTCACCCGGCTCCATAGCAGTGCATGATAATATGGACAAGATTGTCCATATTGGTCTGCATGCATACGTGACGGGGCACCAATGATGAATGAGCGCGGGGCAGCACATCATTCATCGTTTGTGCCTACGCACTGAACGATATAAATGAGTTCTCATTCATTAATGAACGAGAATGTTCGTATCGGTCAGTGTTATCTGACCGTGTGTAGGCACTATAACTGAGAAATTTAGAAAGGAATGCCAAATTAAATTGTTTATATGTCATCCTTAGGTTCAGTTGTGTGGTGAGGGACAAGATTTGCTTATGTTTATCCACACGTTTTATATTTGGCAGCCACCAGCACTAGTTTTGCCTGTTACGTTGACCATATATAATTTGAATTTGTCCTGGACCTACAATCCAAGGCACCCTTGCAAGTGCCCTGAGCACCCCAGGGTGCCACAGCACACAGTTTGAGAACCACTGCACAAATATATTTCCAGGGTTCCATGGGGTGCCATGCAAGTTGAATTTTGACTTCCACCGAAGTCACAGTTGCTAGGCAAACTCAGTAGCGGTCTGATGCCAACAGGAGGATTCCTGCATAACACGCTTGTTGGCGGGATTCCCTGAAAGAGATGCTGAAAATGGCTGCCCAGAACAGCAAGCAGAATTTGTGTTCTCATAGCTCTTCCCGCAGCACACTTTATGAAAAGACAGTAGAATTGATAACATAATGCTAATTGCAGATTGAGTTATGCACTTATGGAATTATTGTAAACGTAATAGACTTTAATTGCAGTATGTACACCAAAGATCCACTCTAGTCTGAGGCATAATTAAAAATAAGCAGTGCTTCATACCAGCCGTGTCCTGTGTCAGTGCGTCAATTTCCTGTTGGACCTCACGTCTAATTGTGACTGTTTTTACGGGTCTGGTGTGTGTTACTATTTTATTATAGGGCCTGTTATGGCATCAGGTCATTTAATACATCTTTCAAAATAAAGTTATTCCAGACACTAGAAAACCTATGTAAACTTCTGAGGTTTATGTAGAGTTGGACGTGAACACATTTTGTAGGCTTTTTACCCTGCCAAATGTGCTTTTTGTATTGCACATGTGCAGTAAAAAGGAGTATGTCTCAGTGTGCACGCAGACTGGGATGTATTTTTCTCGTTGTGCCTCTCTACGCTTAGGAGGGGAGAAGGGGCATGCTTGCGTAGCCTGGTTACCTCAAAAGTCTGTTAATCCATGTTATATTATATGTAGAGGTGAATATGCACTGTTGAAGGCATACAATATCTGTTGTGGCTGTCCCCGGAGCAAAATTTGTGCTGATGATAATGATCACCAGTGAGATTTAGATTAAAACAATAGACTCTAAAGAGAAGAGAAAATTTAATTTAAAAAAAAGTGCATTCCCTCCTGTCACTACTAGTATTTGGCTATGTGCTGATTACACTATAGCAAGGAAACTGAGAGGGTCATTTGCACAAGTTTTACTGCACGGGTAAAGCTACGGGTTTAACGCCCAGAGCTAATCCATTATTTAGCCTCACTGGTTATTCATAAAATGCGGATTCTAATGGGTTACCCCCTTGTGTTAAATGCAGGGGGGTTGTATTTAATGCAGATTTTTTTTCCTTGCAGCTACTGAGCTTGCAAGGAAAAATCCTGACTCTGGGGATTAGCTCGCAGGGTTCCTGCAGCTAATTGAATCGGACAGCGTGGCTAATTGGATATTCCCCGGAGTGTGGAGTCCTTTTGGTACGAAAAGGGTGTGGAGAGCACTAGGGCTATTCCCATCAACCTTGGAGTTGCTGTTGGGTAATTACAAAAAAAAAAAAGGTAAATAATGTGGGGAATTACAGGCCCCAGCATTCATAGGCCACATTTAGAGGGTTGGGCATGCTAAAACTTGTACTACAAGGTCCATCATACTCAAGGAACTACAAGCGCCAGCATGCATTGGCTTCCTGGGACCTGTAACTAATAAGAAACAACCCCTATAAAACTATAGTTGACAGAACTTTTGCATCCATGCATGCTATTAGGAAAGTTGAAGGTGATTGGCTGTACACGATTACACTGACCACTGTGACAGTGGTTTTTCATTTGGAACAAGTTCAGTGTTATGTTCAGTGGCGCTTTCAAAACAGGAAGTCAGTTGTGCATAGGAAAATGCTATTTCCAATAAGCTAAATTATTTACAAATGTATTTGTGTATCTGCATTTTTACTAGCACCTTTCTAAAAGAGACCATGGGGTCGATTCTATTCGGCAATTTAAGAATAGCGCCGGGAATTAGCTCCCGACGCTATTCAATTCAGCTCCAGTTAAGTCGGCGATGTCCCGTTCTCGCCGACTTAACAGGTAGTTTTGTCGGGAGAACGGCCATTCTCCGACTTAACTACCCGCGGCGATGCTGATTCCCGACAGAATCAGCCTCGCGCCGGCCGCGAGGCAGCACTTTTGTCTGGTTTCTTCTCTCATCCCCCGGGGATGAGAGAAGAATTCCCGATAATTGCGGGTCACTAGCAGCTGAATTGAATAGCGTCGGGAGCTAATTCCCGGCGCTATTCTTAAGTTGCCGAATAGAATCGACCCCCATGTAATGTAAGTTTGGGCAATGGAGTAGATTGACAAGTCTTCTATTTAGCTATTTCTGTAAAGTTTTGTTCAGTAATTACCAATAATCCTTTAACATATTCTATTTCCTGCCCAGCAACTGGAAAAACATGGATATGCAGACTAAAGGCCCATACACACTGGGCGATTTTGAGCTCAAAGTAGCTCATTTTTGGCATTTTTAGCTACTTTGAGCTTACACTTGTCCAGTGTGTATGGGCTAGCGGTGAGCGCTCAGTGTTCCTTCTAGGCTGTTTCAGCAGGGTGCTGCACCCTGCCCATTTTTGATCTGTGAAAAAGCACCCTGCCCTTTTTCAGTGCACCCTACAGGACCATAAATCACCCCCTTGTATACAGAATGCAACAGTCAGAGTGCATATTACAATGTTATTGTCTATTCCTTGCCTATCTCTGAAATTGGAGCACAATTTATATCCTTAGTGAACTGGATGGCAGATGAGGGACTGTAAAGGACATCACTTTTTTGGCTGCCTGCAAAGCACAGCACCTTGATAAAGAGGGAAAGGACAGGGTAAGCAGTGAGCAGTTACTGCTTACAGTATTTCCTTAGTAGAACAGACTTTTTTTTATTTTTTTACCTATATATTTTAACCCTTTGCTTAACTTTTCTGTTTTATAACACATACGGATTATAACCACTTCAGCACTGGAGGAGACATTTATAATTATCTACTTAAGTATATGCTACAGCCAATCTTTCAAGAAGACTGGACATATACAGTATGTTGCTCAGTACAGATGTTGGGTGTTACATTGGCGTCCTGTATGTATGTATGGGTATATGATATACTAAGGGGAAAATGTATGTACAAAAACTATAAACATTTGCGCTATGCTTTGTGCGCAAAGCGTCACATCAAAAATGTGCACTTCAAAATAAAAATGTGCCCTCCTCAATGATCAGCACCCTGCCCTAAAAAAAAATCGTAGAGTGAACACTAGCGCTGATGCGCACTCCCGCATCATCGCTAGCCGTTGCCGTCAGTCAGGCTGTACAGCCGAGTGAAGCACTTTTAACAGTCTCCTACTGTGGAAAGTGTTTCACCCATTACCCCCCACACCCCTGCTGAACATCGCTGACACAGGAAAAAGAAATCATTGTGTATGCACTGAGCTATTTTCCTGCCAGCGATGTTCACGATCATCGCTGGGCAAAAACACCCAGTGTGTGTACACTGTAAGGCATACAGGAACTGTGGGGCAGATGTATTAACCTGGAGAAGGCATAAGGAAGTGATAAACCAGTGATAAGTGCAAGGTGATTAACGCACCAGCCAATCAGCTCCAATATGTAAATTAAGTTAGAAACTGATTGGCTGGTGCATTTATCACCTTGCATAGTGTTCCCCCTAGGAATTTTTGAGGGCAGGGTGCCGGTCTGTGGGGGCACTTGTGCACGCGTCTGGAAACGAGGCGTGACTATGTAAAGTGTGGGCGGTGGTGTAACTTAAGGGGGCGTGGGTGGCTGGCTGCGTCACTAAAAAGGGGGTTGGTGGTGTCACTAAAGGGGGCCTGCCTAGCACCTACGGAGGTGCTGGGCTTCCCCCGAGCGCTCTCCCGTAGCGTGAATGGATGCTGTGCGCATGCGCACGGCATCTATGCACGCTGGGAGAGCAGGAAGCGGGCAGGCTGTTTAGCAGGGCGCCGCAGAGAGGGCAGAGTGGGTTTTGCCTTAATAAAATCGGGCAGGGCGCGGCTCCCTGCTAAGACAGCCTAGCGTGAACACTATTGCACTTATCACTGGTTTATCACTTCCTTATGCCTTCTCCAGGTTAATACATCTACCCCAATATCATACACTTTTTATAGTGTGTACACCAGATCTGTTGTACCTAGCCCATCATTCGTTGAACGTGCTGCATGTCCAATGGGACGATTCCACAGTCGACGCAGATGTAGTTACATGCAGCAAGTAACACTACATTACGCTGTCATATGGCGGATCATGCAGTGCGTAGCGCAGCACGGATGGTGTAATGGTTAGCATTACTGCCTCACAGCACTGAGGTCATGGGTTCGATTCCCACCACAGCTCTAACTTTGTGTAGTTTATTCTCCCCGTGCTTGTGTTGGTTTCCACCTGGTACTCCGGTTTCCCCCCACAATCCAGAAATATACTGGTAGGTTAATTGTCCCCTAACAAACATTAATCCTAGTGTGCAAGTGGGTGCATCTACATGTGTTTAGGTCAGACTAGATGGGTCAAGTGGTTCTTATCTGCTGTCAAATTCTATGTTTCTATGTGTTTGATGGATGCGATGTAGCATTACATTGCGTTGCTGGGTCTGAATATCGCATGGTGTGCTATAGATGTGCAAAACTGTCATTGATATATTTACGTTACGTACAGTTGCAGGTGACAGTAGGGGGGGTCATTTTTATTGTATCTTACTTTGGGGGACTTTTGCCGCCCACTGACGCTGCATTATCACAGCTAAATTCTGGAAATTTGTCTTGTAGAATTTGTGGCTGAACATACGACCAGTGTCGAGTTGGATCACTGTTGAGCTTATTAATAAAACTAGTTGGAAGATGACCAAAGATGACTGCACTGACAGTCAGGCCAGTAGCGGGCCATACAGTCTGTCTAGACCAGTGCTTCTCAAACATGGTCCTTAGTACCCTAAACAGCATGTTTTTCATGTCCTCTCTAGATCTTTAAAATGTGACCTTGACAATAACACCTGTGCCCAGTGAGGTGATCTGTAAAATGTTACCTGTTAAAGGTCCTGAGGACCGGGGTTGAGAAACACTAGTGTAGGCTAGAAACCACATTGCTCAAACAAACCCTGGAAAGATTCTGTCTGCATTGACTGTCAGAGTTCTCCTTCTGCTGTCACATGTAGGTAGTGTTTAGTCCTTATACAGTAGTACCACAGGGAAAACAATTACCCTGTAGAAATCTGGCACTATAAACACAAATATTAAATTTGCAGTTATGAAAGCACCACAGTAAATAATTTATTTTATAGCTGCTCCTAATTAGCAAACTGGATGCCTAGGTATAAAGATAGAGCAATGTTTGTATAAATTGGACAAACAAGGAGCGCTTATAAAATAACATGTCGCAATATGTTATCAGTACATTAATAAAAAAACAATTATGTACATAAATAAAGATAAAACCAATCTAAAGTGGCAGTGAATAGAGCATAGCAATTTAAGGTATAATATAATGTAGGACTTGAAGTAATTATGCAGAGTTGAGGTCCATAAATTGGTAGTATTTAGCTGATTATGTCCAGAATTGAAGAAAAAAATTATTTTTACTGTAGATATAAAGTTCCGAGATTTAGTCCCTACACAGATCTGCATCGGGAAAGGAGGTAGAAGTGAACAAGTCTTTTAAACAATTACTTCACAGATTATAAATCATACAGCTTTGTGTTAAACTAAGCTAGAAGCTCATGTGTAACCTGCCCTTCAAAGCTAGAATATCTTATAAAAAAAAATTCACCAATTAAGCAGTTTTTTTTCTATAATGCAGTTTTGTAACTGTCTTCTTTTTTGTGGGATATTAATATAGTGGCAGGGTCTTTTTGGTTAATAAGCTGATTCCTGAGGGTTAACTGATCTGAGTCGGAACGTATCACCATCATGCACATATTGGAGATAGAGGGGTGTGGCAAAGCCTCTCTGCTCAGTATATCATATGTCATGTAACTGTTGTTGCCATGGTAATTCCCTGATACTTGTGAAGCTAAAACTGCAAATCTAGTCGTAAGGAAGAAATAACACTTGGTAATTTTTGGGATTAGTTGCACACACATTTTAAGACCATTGTTTGTATGTTGGACAGTAGTTTCTTCAAATATCTATTATTTTTTTTCAATTCGAATACTGGATCGCTATATAGAAATGGGCCACTAGATGGTGCACTATTCCCTGTTAAACAGAAAATACTGCAAACACTTTCCCATTGACTAGTGCTTAATATTTATTTATTATTACCAGTTATTTATATAGCGCGCACATATTCCGCAGCGCTTAATATTCTATAGCAGTATTGTAAATAAAATTTAAAAAAATAACAATAATAGTTATATTATCTAGATTCTCATTTGTAACCAATGTTTTTGATATTTTACTTTTTAGTTTGTTATTAATGAAGTGTAATATTAATAATGAGAAAAATAACATGGCAAGGCAGCTTGTGTTTCCAACTCCTACATTAAGAATCTTATTATAAAATTCAGCCTTCTCAGTAGCAATTCTTAATTTGAAATCCAGCGTCTTTCATAACAATCATTTCTGAAATTGAATAAAAGATGGCTAGGATTTGTTTTTTTATCCTGATTGTACTGTATTAGTACAATAGTGGTATGATAGTGGAAGAATTACATTTTATTTTTTGTGAATTTATTCTTTTCTCATCAACAATGCTTCCAAATTTTCAACTAATGATGAAGCGTCTATGGGGTCGATTCAATTCGGCAACAGTTGAATAGCGCCGGGAGTTTGCTCCCGGCGCTATTCAATACAGCGACGGCTGACCCTCAATTGTCGGGAATTCTTCTCTCATCCCCGGGGGATGAGAGAAGAAACCCAACTAAAGTGCTGCCGCGCGGCCAGCGCGAGTCTGATTCTGTCGGAAATCGGCATCGCCGCAGGTAGTTAAGTCGGAGAATGCCCGTTCTCCTGACAAAACTACCTGTTAAGTCGGCGAGAACGGGCCATCGCCGACTTAACTGGAGCTGAATTGAATAGCGTCGGGAGCTAATTCCCGGTGCTATTCAACTGTTGCCGAATTGAATCGACCCCTTTGAATATACATTTTAAAAATGTCGATATAATTGTGGCAGTGTACACAAGCAATCTGCCATTGCTGTACCTGGAGCGGTGTAGTCTTGTGGCTAGGAATGGTTTCGCTAGTCAGGTCTTAATTTGTCATCTGTAAACTTTAATTGGCTTAATTGATGCTATGATTTCTCTAACGTCCTAAGTGGATACTGGGACTCCGTAAGGACCATGGGGAATAGCGGCTCCGCAGGAGACTGGGCACAAAAGTAAAAGCTTGAACTAGCTGGTGTGCACTGGCTCCTCCCCCTATGACCCTCCTCCAAGCCTCAGTTAGATTTTTGTGCCCGAATGAGAAGGGTGCATGCTAGGTGGCTCTCCTGAGCTGCTTAGAGTAAAAGTTTATTTTAGGTTTTTTATTTTCAGTGAGTCCTGCTGGCAACAGGCTCACTGCATAGTGGGACTAAGGGGAGAAGAAACGAACTCACCTGCGTGCAGAGTGGATTGGGTTTCTTAGGCTACTGGACATTAGCTCCAGAGGGACGATCACAGGTTCAGCCTGGATGGGTCCCGGAGCCGCGCCGCCGGCCCCCTTACAGAGCCAGAAGAACGAAGAGGTCCGGTGAAATCGGCGGCAGAAGACGTTCCTGTCTTCAACTAAGGTAGCGCACAGCACTTCTGCTGTGCGCCATTGCTCTCAGCACACTTCACACTCCGGTCACTGAGGGTGCAGGGCGCTGGGGGGGAGCGCCCTGAGACGCAATAAAAAACAGAAATACCTTAGGATGGCAAAAGAAATACATCACATATAGCTCCTGGGCTATATGGATGTATTTAACCCCTGCCAGTTTTCCAGAAAAAAGCGGGAGATAAGGCCGTCGTGAAGGGGCGGAGCCTATCTCCTCAGCACACAAGCGCCATTTTCCCTCACAGTTCCGCTGGAAGGACGGCTCCCTGACTCTCCCCTGCAGTCCCTACAGAATCAGGGTAAAAACGAGAGAGGGGGGGCACTATTGGCAGCTAAATTATAAACAGCAGCTATAAAAGGGAGTAACACTTACATAAGGTTATCCCTATATATATATATATATATATATATATATATATATATATATATATATATATATATATATATATATATATATATATATATATATAGCGCTCTGGTGTGTGCTGGCAAACTCTCCCTCTGTCTCCCCAAAGGGCTAGTGGGGTCCTGTCCTCTATCAGAGCATTCCCTGTGTGTGTGCTGGGTGTCGGTACGATTGTGTCGACATGTATGAGGAGGAAAATGATGTGGAAGCAGAGCAATTGCCTGTGTTAGTGATGTCACCCCCTAGAGAGTCGACACCTGACTGGATGGTTGTATTTAAAGAACTACGTGACAATGTCAGCACTTTACAAAAAACTGTTGACGACATGAGACAGCCGACAAATCAATTAGTGCCTGTCCAGGCGTCTCAGACACCGTCAGGGGCGATAAAACGCCCATTACCTCAGTGGGTCGACACAGACCCAGACACGGATACTGAGTCCAGTGTCGACGGTGAGGAGACAAACGTAATGTCCAGTAGGGCCACACGTTACATGATCACGGCAATGAAGGAGGCATTGAACATTTCTGACACTACAAGTACCACAAAGAAGGGTATTATGTGGGGAGTGAAAAAACTACCAGTAGCTTTTCCTGAGTCAGATGAATTAAATGAGGTGTGTGATAAAGCGTGGGTTTCCCCCGATAAAAAAGTGCTAATTTCTAATAAATTATTGGCACTATACCCTTTCCCGCCAGAGGTTAGGGCGCGTTGGGAAACACCCCCTAGAGTAGATAAAGCGCTCACACGTTTATCTAAACAAGTAGCGTTACCGTCTCCTGATACGGCCGCCCTCAAAGAACCAGCGGATAGAAGGCTGGAAAATATCCTGAAGGGTATATACACACATACTGGTGTTATACTGCGACCAGCAATCGCCTCAGCCTGGATGTGCAGTGCTGGAGTGGCGTGGTCGGATTCCCTGACTGAAAATATTGATACCCTGGATAGGGACAGTATATTACTAACTATAGAGCATTTGAAGGATGCATTACTATATATGCGTGATGCACAGAGGGATATTTGCACCCTGGCATCAAGAGTGAGTGCTATGTCCATTTCTGCCAGAAGAGCGTTATGGACGCGACAGTGGTCAGGGGATGCGGATTCAAAACGACATATGGAAGTATTGCCGTATAAAGGGGAGGAGTTATTTGGGGCCGGTCTATCGGACCTGGTGGCCACGGCAACGGCCGGAAAGTCCACCTTTTTACCCCAGGTCACCTCTCAGCAGAAAAAGACACCGTCTTTTCAAACTCAGTCCTTTCGTTCCCATAAGTACAAGCGGGCAAAAGGCCACTCATTTCTGCCCCGGGGCAGAGGAAGAGGAAAAAGACTGCACCAGGCAGCCTCTTCCCAGGAGCAGAAGCCCTCCTCTGCTTCTGCCAAGTCTTCAGCTTGACGCTGGGGCTTTACAAGCGGACTCGGACACGGTGGGGGCCCGTCTCAAAAATTTCAACGCGCAGTGGGCTCACTCGCAAGTGGACCCCTGGATTCTGCAGGTAGTATCACAGGGGTACAAACTGGAATTCGAGACGTCTCCCTCTCGCCGGTTCCTGAAGTCTGCTCTACCAAAGTCTCCCTCCGACAGGGAGGCAGTTTTGGAAGCCATTCACAAGCTGTATTCCCAGCAGGT
This sequence comes from Pseudophryne corroboree, assembly GCF_028390025.1. Classification (NCBI taxonomy): domain Eukaryota; kingdom Metazoa; phylum Chordata; class Amphibia; order Anura; family Myobatrachidae; genus Pseudophryne; species Pseudophryne corroboree. Next base: position 268,160,421 of record NC_086451.1, on the reverse strand, counting down.
GATAATCAAGGTACCTCTCCTACAACAGGGAAAGGGGTATTATTCCACGCTGTTTGTGGTACCGAAGCCGGATGGCTCGGTGAGACCAATTTTAAATCTAAAATCCTTGAACACTTACATAAAGAGGTTCAAATTCATGATGGAGTCACTCAGAGCAGTGATAGCAAACCTGGAAGAAGGGGACTATATGGTGTCTCTGGACATCAAAGATGCTTATCTCCACGTCCCAATCTACCCTTCTCACCAAGGGTACCTCAGGTTTGTAGTACAAAACTGTCATTATCAGTTTCAGACGCTGCCGTTTGGGTTGTCCACGGCACCTCGGGTCTTTACCAAGGTAATGGCCGAAATGATGATTCTTCTTCGAAGAAAAGGTGTTTTAATTATCCCTTACTTGGACGATCTCCTGATAAGGGCAAGGTCCAGGGAACAGTTAGAAGTCGGAGTAGCACTATCTCAGTTAGTGTTACGTCAGCACGGGTGGATTCTAAATATTCCAAAATCGCAGCTGATTCCAACGACACGTCTCCTGTTCCTAGGAATGATTCTGGACACAGTCCAGAAAAAGGTGTTTCTCCCAGAGGAGAAGGCCAGGGAGTTATCCGAGCTAGTCAGGAATCTCCTAAAACCAGGCCAGGTGTCAGTGCATCAGTGCACGAGGGTCCTGGGAAAAATGGTGGCTTCTTACGAAGCGATTCCATTCGGAAGATTCCATGCAAGAACGTTTCAGTGGGATCTTCTGGACAAATGGTCCGGATCGCATCTTCAGATGCATCAGCGGATAACCCTGTCGCCAAGGACAAGGGTGTCTCTTCTCTGGTGGCTGCAGAGTGCTCATCTACTAGAGGGCCGCAGATTCGGCATTCAGGATTGGATCCTGGTGACCACAGATGCCAGCCTGAGAGGCTGGGGAGCAGTCACACAGGGACAAAATTTCCAGGGCTTGTGGTCAAGCATGGAAACATCTTTTCATATAAACATTCTGGAACTAAGGGCCATTTACAATGCCCTAAGTCAAGCAAAACCCCTGCTTCAGGGTCAGGCGGTATTGATCCAATCGGACAACATCACGTCAGTCGCCCACGTAAACAGACAGGGCGGCACGAGAAGCAGGAGGGCGATGGCAGAAGCTGCAAGGATTCTTCGCTGGGCGGAGAATCATGTGATAGCACTGTCAGCAGTGTTCATTCCGGGAGTGGACAACTGGGAAGCGGACTTCCTCAGCAGACACGACCTTCACCCGGGGGAGTGGGGTCTTCATCCAGAAGTCTTCCAAGAGATGGTAAACCGTTGGGAAAAACCAAAGGTGGACCTGATGGCGTCCCGTCTCAACAAAAAACTAGACAGATATTGCGCCAGGTCAAGGGACCCTCAGGCAATAGCGGTGGACGCTCTGGTAACACCATGGGTGTACCAGTCAGTGTATGTGTTCCCTCCTCTGCCTCTCATACCAAAAGTACTGAGAATCATAAAAAGGAGAGGAGTAAGAACTATACTCGTGGTTCCGGATTGGCCAAGAAGGACTTGGTACCCGGAACTTCAAGAGATGCTCACGGAGGACCCGTGGCCTCTACCTCTAAGAAAGGACCTGCTCCAGCAGGGACCTTGTCTGTTCCAAGACTTACCGCGGCTGCGTTTGACGGCATGGCGGTTGAACGCCGGATCCTGAAGGAAAAAGGCATTCCAGAAGAAGTCATCCCTACCCTGATAAAGGCCAGGAAGGATGTAACCGCAAAACATTATCACCGCATTTGGCGAAAATATGTTGCGTGGTGTGAGGCCAAAGAGGCCCCTACAGAGGAATTTCAACTGGGTCGCTTCCTACATTTCCTGCAAACAGGACTGTCTATGGGCCTAAAATTAGGGTCCATTAAGGTTCAAATTTCGGCCCTGTCGATTTTCTTCCAAAAAGAACTGGCTTCAGTGCCTGAAGTCCAGACGTTTGTCAAAGGGGTACTGCATATACAGCCTCCTTTTGTGCTCCCGGTGGCACCTTGGGATCTCAGTGTGGTTTTGGGGTTCCTAAAATCACATTGGTTTGAACCACTCACCACTGTGGAATTAAAATATCTCACATGGAAGGTGGTAATGCTGTTAGCCCTGGCTTCAGCCAGGCGTGTCTCAGAATTGGCGGCTTTATCTTATAAAAGCCCTTACCTGATTTTTCACACGGATAGGGCAGAATTGAGGACTCGTCCTCAATTTCTCCCAAAGGTGGTTTCAGCGTTTCACGTGAACCAGCCTATTGTGGTGCCTGCGGCTACTAGGGACTTGGAGGACTCCAAGTTACTGGACGTAGTCAGGGCCCTGAAAATATATATTTCCAGGACGGCTGGAGTCAGGAAATCTGACTCGCTGTTTATCCTGTATGCACCCAACAAGCTGGGTGTTCCTGCTTCTAAGCAGACGATTGCTCGTTGGATTTGTAGTACAATTCAGCTTGCACATTCTGTGGCAGGCCTGCCACAGCCAAAATCTGTAAAAGCCCATTCCACAAGGAAGGTGGGCTCATCTTGGGCGGCTGCCCGAGGGGTCTCGGCTTTACAACTTTGCCGAGCAGCTACTTGGTCAGGGGCAAACACGTTTGCTAAATTCTACAAATTTGATACCCTGGCTGAGGAGGACCTGGAGTTCTCTCATTCGGTGCTGCAGAGTCATCTGCACTCTCCCGCCCGTTTGGGAGCTTTGGTATAATCCCCATGGTCCTTACGGAGTCCCAGCATCCACTTAGGACGTTAGAGAAAATAAGAATTTACTTACCGATAATTCTATTTCTCATAGTCCGTAGTGGATGCTGGGCGCCCATCCCAAGTGCGGATTGTCTGCAATACTTGTATATAGTTATTGTTACAAAATTCGGGTTATTATTGTTGTGAGCCATCTTTTCAGAGGCTCCTTCGTTTATCATACTGTTAACTGGGTTCAGATCACAGGTTGTACGGTGTGATTGGTGTGGCTGGTATGAGTCTTACCCGGGATTCAATCTCCTTCCTTATTATGTACGCTCGTCCGGGCACAGTATCCTAACTGAGGCTTGGAGGAGGGTCATAGGGGGAGGAGCCAGTGCACACCAGCTAGTTCAAGCTTTTACTTTTGTGCCCAGTCTCCTGCGGAGCCGCTATTCCCCATGGTCCTTACGGAGTCCCAGCATCCACTACGGACTATGAGAAATAGAATTATCGGTAAGTAAATTCTTATTTTTTCGCTGATGTAAAGCTTCCTACACATGGTTCGATTCTGCCTAACGGACGATTTTGACTTTGCGAATTCCCTTGAACTCCTCGGAGCCCAGAACCACCGATATTTACTATACACATGGTGCAGTTTTGGCTATGTACAATATTGCTTATGTACTATTTTGCCTATACTAGAAACTAGATTGTACACTTTCTAGTCAAAATTGACCTGCCTGCACAGTCTATTTTTACTTGCGATACATACCCCATGGTGGCACGCATCATCATCACAAGCTGTATACACACGGTGCAATATGCACTATGTTTTCTACCGACATGGACTATATAGTTCATGTGGCTTTATATAGTATGTGGCTTTAAATCGTAATTTTTAAAAAAAAATATATTTTTTTTGTACTAGATCATTATTATAAAAATCCAAAGTAAAAACAATAATACAAAGTTCTTTTAAAATACTGTAACTTTAATATATTTAATTTAAATGACTTGACAGTGTCAGCATGAACCATGGCATGGCACAGCAAACTACACACACATTACATACTGCAAATGGAAAGAAACATCAGTGATGTAAAAAGATACAATAGTTGGCAATTGCCTTGCCTGATTTGTACATCTGAATAAGCCTACATGAACGCCTGAAAAAGAAACATGTTTTGCAGCTTTGTCAGTACTCGAGTGATTCCTCAGTTTTGACTGCACCAAACCAAATGTGGAAAATGTTCTTTCTGCTGAAGCTGATGATGCTGCAGCTGTTGGCAATTGCTCTACTGCTACTATGATATTTTCATTTAATAGCTTCAGTTTCTAAACAAGGTGCATTTTCCACCAGTCTTATGGCGCCACTTTTGAGACAGGAGGGTAAATTGACTAAGGTGGGAGTTTTTTTTCCTTTAGAACTGTTACGTTCTCTGTACTTAGAACCCAAGAGACAGGATGGCAATAGATGAGCTCCGAGTACAGGAACGTGATGCTGCAGTTTTAGCAGAGTTCAGCAGCAACCCCTAAGGAAACCCTGACTCCGTTGTCTCCCCCAAGTGGTCGGTCAACGCCTGCAGACTATGGTTTTTTGGGCCCACGGCAGCCGCGTTTGACGGTCGGATTAGGTCTGCCTGACTCCGATGCCCCCCGGTCTTAGGTGACAAGGCGTTAACCGAGAGAGAACAAGGGGAAACCTAACTAAAAACGGACACACACAAAAAAAGGGGAAACTACTGAAAACTATAACCAAATTTATGTGCGGCGCGACCGCCAAGAAAAACCGTAACAAAAGCAACGCTGCCCAAACGCCAAACACGACACCGTCGTGTATCGGTGAGTACAGCAATGGCGGAAACCTCCGCAGAAAACACAAAAGCAACAAAGTAAGAAATAGTATGGCTACAGCCGTAAAATGCGGCAGAGCCGCTACTCACGACACCGGTAAAGGTGCACACAGATGGAACAGAAACCCCAAGGCTGCAGATACAGGATCGCAGGACTGGAAGGCTGGATCAGATTCCAAATGACCAGGGTCCGGACACCAGGACTCAAGATGCAGGGTCACAGAACTGGAAGGATGTAAAGTTTCCCAAAGATCAGGCTCCGGACACCAGGGCTCAGGATACAGGGTCACACGACTGGAAGGCTGCACAGGAACTCTCCAGGAGCAGGAAGAAGCTCCACAGGAAGCTATCACCGGTGAGGCTGCCTGATGCGGCCTGGCAACGGCCGGGAGCCGGCGCATCTTACACCCGCTGCCGCTGACAAACTGGTGATGTTGCCCATAGCAACCAATCAGATTCTACCTATTATCTTCTTCAAGCAGCTAGATAAATGTTTTAAGTAGAATATGGTTGCTATGAGCAACATCACCAGTTCTTTAAAAAAAAAAAAAAACCAAAAACCTCCTACCTTAGTAAATTTACCCCAACATCGTAGTCAAATAAGAGGTAATTAAACAAAGTTGCTTTGGAACGCGACTAGTGGTCCACAGTATGCCTATGCCAATTACCAGTAAAAACATGGATGTACATTGTAACTCTACATCCATGGTAATATATATTGAATTCTTGAAACACGGCTGTCAAAAATGTACATTTTCAAAGTTAATTTTAACAAGAAACCTTCATTTTTAAAAAATTAAAATAAATTGTGATTTTAAATTAACATTTTTTTTTTTTTAAATAGTGATTTAAATCCACACACCCTGGAGCAAACCTAAGCCCAAAAGCATAGGTGTCACAGACAGGGCCGGAGATGCTGCAGACGGAGCCTAAAAAGATCAGCTAGAAGGGGGTATATGTGCTAAAACTTCTAAAACAGAAAAGCAGTAGTGTTGCCTATAGCAACCAGTCAGATTCTAGCTATCATTTCTCTATTGCAATCTTAAAAAAAAAATGACATAATGTTATTGGTTGCTACTGATGCGTGTTGTTTTAGAAGCTTTAGTAAATCTACTCCAAGGTGCTTGATGTTGCACAAGGTAGAGGACTGTGCCTGTGAGAGCGGGAGGGGAGGCAGTTAGTGAGTAGGTGTGTCAGGGAGTGCAGTGAGATATGAGGAAGGTTGGTGGCCTGTTATTAGTATTACCATACTATCCCTTTAAAACGGGATACTCCTGAAACACCCAAGCTCTGTGTCTGATTAAAACCAGGTGAAATGCAGGCTTGAAGTCAGCCAGCCACAGAACCTGTGGAATTCATGAGCGTCTCGGTCTAAAGCAGAGGTTCTCAAACTCGGTCCTCGGGGGCACACACAGTGCATGTTTTGCAGGTCTCCTCACAGAATCGCAAGTGAAATAATTAGCTCCACCTGTGGACCTTTTAAAATGTGTCAGTGAGTAATTAATACACCTGTGCACCTGCTGGGTTACCTGCAAAACATGGGCTGTGTGTGCCCCCGAGGACCGAGTTTGAGAACCTCTGGTCTAAAGGGATAGTGTGGTAAGCCTACCTATGATGAAAATGAGTTTGAAGGGTACTTTTGAAGCTTGCAGATTAGTGATTAACTGATGTCATGGAAGTGAGTTCTACATGAAGGGAGCAGCCTAATAGATAAGAGTTAGGTAGTGAGCTTTGGCAGGGAGAAGAGGATGGGAGGAGGTGTAGATGGAAATTTAGGGTTTTATTTACTGAAAGTCTATTTCATTAGATGAAAATTTATCTAAATTGGTTTTGGGTTTCAGGTGCTAAAACATACATTTTCTAAAATGTAAAAATTAATATAAAAAAGTCTGTTAGTAAATGTGTGTTTTTTGCCCCTGAAACCCAACATCGATTTTCATTGTTTGAAAGTTGGTCTTTAGTAAATAAACCCCTACAGAGTAGAGAGGAGTTTGAACTGGATTCTGTTTAGGGTTGGGAACAGAGCAAGTGGAAGCAGAGCAATGAGTGAGGAAATATCAAGCAGCATCGTTGAAGTGGAGGAGGCCAGAAGGTAGCAATAGTTCTGCAAGGTGTGTTTTGTTTGTTTTTTGTTACCAAAGTGGAAGCAGCAGAATTGGGAGAAGAACTGAATGTGGGCAATGAAGGAGAAAGATGAGTTGATTGCAGAATTGAAGAGCAGAGGAAAGGCTAATGTCTTCAATGGATAGTGATAGCAAGAGCGGGGACCATGGAGGGAGGAAAGAAATCATTCCCGTTTAAAACATTTTAAGTTTTAGAACTTCTTTGAGGGGACATCAAAAGGCAATAGTAGCTAGACAACTGGAGGCATACATTAGGGAAGTTCATAGAAGAAGCATTACATTTGGGTATAATCATGTAATGAATGGTGAAATACATAAGTTCACCAAGGGAGAAAATGTTCAAAGAATAGACCTTTAATGTGTGTCGACAAGTAGTGGAGAACATGAGTCGGGGCAGAGAAGGTAGAAGATAAACCATTACATTGTCACATACAGAGATGTGCTCATACACCTATAATTTTTTTTTTTTTTTCCCCTACCTTATGGCAAGCAACCCACAGTTACCGATTCCCGTGCTGTGTACTTTTTCCTCAGTTTTGTGCATTAGTACACAAATGGGGGACAATTCACTTTTGGCACGCACCCCTTGAATGAGTTTCTATTGGAGCTATTCAATAGTTAGCCCCTATCAGATGCCCATTAGCTGGTGCGAGAAAAAGTGTGTGAAAAGTTTGTAGTTTGGGCGCCCAAAGGAGCTCTGTAAGACTGAACAACATAACAGTAATGTCAGTGTCTGCAGCTGTGCGCGGCCGAACAGAGCAACAATTTCAACTATTTCTCTGACGTCCTAGTGGATGCTGGGAACTCCGTAAGGACCATGGGGAATAGAGGGCTCCGAAGGAGGCTGGACACTCTAGAAAGATTTAGGACTACCTGGTGTGCACTGGCTCCTCCCACTATGACCCTCCTCCAAGCCTCAGTTAGATTTCGTGCCCGGCCGAGGTTGGATGCACACTAGGGGCTCTCCTGAGCCCTTAGAAAGAAAGTATAATTTTAGGTTTTTTATTTTCAGTGAGACCTGCTGGCAACATGCCCACTGCAGCGAGGGACTAAGGGGAGAAGAAGCGAACTCGCCTGCTTGCAGCCGGATTGGGCTTCTTAGGCTACTGGACACCATTAGCTCCAGAGGGATCGACCGCAGGCCCAGTCCTTGGTGTTCGGTCCCGGAGCCGCGCCGCCGTCCCCCTTACAGAGCCAGAAGCAAGAAGAGGTCCGGAAAATCGGCGGCAGAAGACATCAGTCTTCACCAAGGTAGCGCACAGCACTGCAGCTGTGCGCCATTGCTCCTCATGCACACTTCACACTCCGGTCACTGAGGGTGCAGGGCGCTTGGGGGGGGGGGCGCCCTGAGCTGCAATAAAAACACCTTGGCTGGCAAAAATACCACAATATATAGCCCTAGAGCAGTGATTTTCAACCTTTTTAAACTCGTGGCACACTAAACAAGATTTCAAAATCGCCAAGGCACACCATCAGTTGTTTTAATAAAATATAATACATATAATAATAAATATCGTCATATATTTAATATATGTTGATATTTGTTATTATTTCTCTTAAAATTAATAGAAACAAATAGGTTTTACTTACATAAGAATATCAGTGGTAAACCTGTGCTTGGTGATGTCTCATGATGTCTCTTGTCCGAGGACGGATGGTTGACAAGCATACCCTCAAGTCCTCCTCCAATGATTGAAGCCGTGACCTGTTCTTACACTTCATGGTGTTCATAGCAGAAAAGGCAGCCTCACACAGATACGATGTTGAGAAAGGAAGGAGTGCTTCAATCACCTTTTTTGTGACCATGGGGAATTCTTGTCGGAGAGACAACCAGAATGAGGCCATATCTGTTGATGAGTGCTTTAATTTCAGCCCTCTGTCATTCCTTATTTCTGCCAGCTCATCTTCTTCTGCAACACTTAGTGCTGCCGACGCGTATGCACTTGGCACAAATGGATCTCTCACCCAGTCCAAGGAAGAAATATCAAGTGATGGGAAATACTTGTCAATGTTGTTACTCAGCAGTAACAAACTTTGTAGAATTAAATTGACAAGATTTTTGTCAAGTCTGCAACTTTTAGTCAGCTCAAACATCTCAACTTTGTTGTCTTTTTTTATTCTGGCTCCCCACAATGTTAATTTTTCCTTGAAAGTGGTAATTTTGTCAGTACAAGTAAGAATATTTTCATTCTTTCCCTGCATACTCTTGTTAAGAGTATTCAAGGCTTGGCAGATATCCGCTAGGAAGGCAACTTTATTGCACCAGGTCTCATCACTAAGCCGGTCAGCCATCTCAGAATTTTCAGAAGTAAAAAAAATTATGAGCTCTTCTCTAAGTTCATAGAATCTTGAAAGCACCCGACCTCGAGATAGCCACCTCACGTCTGTGTGCAGTAGGAGTTGAGTGTGAGCAGCATCCATGGCAGAACATAGTACTGAAAACAACCTTGATTTTAATGGCCTACTCTTGATGTAGTTGACCATTTTTATTGTCTCGTCCAGTACTTTTTGCAGCTCAGGTACTACTGACTTTGAAATGAGGGCCTCTCTGTGAAGGAAACAATGTGTAAAAACAATGGCAGGGTTCTTTTGCTTGGCTAGTGCAACAAATCCTTTCACTCTTCCCGACATAGATGGAGCACCATCTGTGCAGATGCTGATGCATAATTCCCAAGACAAATTGTGAGAAGTGAAATAAGTGTTCACAACATCAAAAATGTCTTGGCCTTTTGTTGTTTCTGGAAGTATTTTGCAAAACAAAAAATTGTTCAATGAATTCTTCATTACAAACAAACCTGCTGAATGCTAGGAGTTGAGCTTTTCCAGTGATGTCAGTTGACTCATCCAGTTGGAATGCAAAGACATTGGCTTCTTTAATCTTGGTGATCACTTGTGACTCAACATCTTCAGACATGTCTAGTATTCGCCGACTAATAGTGTTATCAGACAGAGGGATTTTCAAAATCTCTTGTTCATATTTCTCACCAAACATGATATTTACAATTTTACAGCATGCTGGTAAAATTACTGACTCTGCAATTGTATGTGATTTCATCTTCTTTGCCACAATTTCTGCAACAGCATAGCTTGCTTCTTGAGCTTTGTCAGAAACCGTTGTGATTTTGGCCCACTGTTTAGCCTGGCGTTTTTGTTCAGCTAGAAGTCTGTTAAAATACTCAATTGGCTTCTTGCACAAATGTGAGTGCTTTGTGTGAAGGTGTCTCTTCAGCTTACTTGGAACCATGGCTTGGTTTGCCAGTTTCTCACCACATACAAGGCATTCAGGACGTGGCTGCTCTTCTCCAGATGAAATGAATCCAAAGGACAAATAATCTTCTTTATACTGGCGCACAACGGCTTTAGCACCAGAACTATGACCAGCAACATTTGATTCACTGTCATCATCATTTGACTCTAATGCACGTTTCTTAGTTAGAAACTTGTCCATGTTTCATAAACTCTGTGAAAAAGAAAAAAAAACAAGTAAATTCAGAATTTATATTCCTCAAAAACACACTGACTCCCACATAAAAAAAACACTGGTCCCTACCTGTCCGTGTCTCAACGATGTAAGATTCTGCAGCCTCAATCAAGAAGAGCCTCGGTCACACGCTGGAGTGGCAAGAAGAGCCTCGGTCACACGCTGGAGTGGCAAGAAGAGCCTCGATCACACGCTGGAGTGGCAAGAAGAGCCTCGGTCACACGCTGGAGTGGCAAGAAGAGCCTCGATCACACGCTGGAGTGGCAAGAAGAGCCTCGATCACACGCTGGAGTGGCAAGAAGAGCCTCGGTCACACGCTGGAGTGGCAAGATGAGCCTCGGTCACACGCTGGAGTGGCAAGATGAGCCTCGGTCACACGCTGGAGTGGCAAGATGAACCTCGGTCACACGCTGGAGTGGCAAGAAGAGCCTCGGTCACACACTGGAGTGGCAAGAAGAGCCTCGGTCACACGCTGGAGTGGCAAGATGAACCTCGGTCACACGCTGGAGTGGCAAGAAGAGCCTCGGTCACACGCTGGAGTGGCAAGAAGAGCCTTATATAAAACACATTGGCCCCACAGTAATAAAACACATTGGCCCCCACAGTAATAAAACACATTGGCCCCCACAGTAATAAAACAAATGCTGTCACCCCCGCCCCGGTAATTCCACACACCTACCCCCAGCGTTTTACACACCATGTCCCCATTGTAATTCCACACACGTCTCATTGTAATTCCACACCTGCCCCCCCAGTATAATTCTACACACATGCCCCTCATTATATTTCCGCACAGCTGCCACCCCATATTAATGCAACACACCTGCCCCCCAGTAATGCCACACACCGCCACCCCCACAAGTAATGCCCCATACATGCCCTCGTATTTACACCCATCAGCTCCCCCACTTAGTAATTCCACACACATGCCCCACTTAGTAATTCCACACACCAGCTCCCCCCTTACCAGCTCCCCCACTTAGTAATTCCACACTCCAGCTCCCCCCTTACCAGCTCCCACCTTAGTAATTCCACACACCAGCTCCCCTTTACCAGCCCCCCCTTAGTAATTCCACACACCAGCTCCCCTTTACCAGCCCCCCCTTAGTAATTCCACACACCAGTTCCCCTTCCAGCCCCCCTTAGTAATTCCACACACCAGCTCCCCTTTACCAGCCCCCCCTTAGTAATTCCACACACCAGTTCCCCTTCCAGCCCCCCTTAGTAATTCCACACACCAGTTCCCCTTCCAGCCCCCCTTAGTAATTCCTCACACCAGTTTCCCTTTACCAGCCCCCCCCCTTAGTAATCCCACACACCAGTTCCCCTTCCAGCCCCCCTTAGTAATTCCACACACCAGTTCCCCTTTACCAGCCCCCCCTTAGTAATCCCACACACCAGTTCCCCTTCCAGCCCCCCTTAGTAATTCCTCACACCAGTTCCCCCTTACCAGCTCCCCCACTTAGTTCAAAACAATAAATATAATATATAGTGGTGAGGAGCGCCGGGACCTCACCGCAGAGCAGAGCAGCGTGTGAGAGGGCGGGCGCAGCGACAGCCGGACCGTGACCTATGGTGAGTCATAGGTCACGGTCCGGCTGACTGCGGAATGGATGTTAACAGGATCACAGGATCAGTGAGAGCGGGTGCGGCAGAGATCGGGTCCGTGCGGCGGGGCGGATGGCGGCAGTGACGGCTCTGGCGGCAGTGATCGGGTCAGTGCGGCGGGACGGATGGTGGCAGTGACTGCTCTGGCGGCAGTGATCGGGTCCGTGCGGCGGGTGCGGACGGCGAGCGGCGGCACACTCAGCAACTGTTCGCGGCACACTAGTGTGCCGCGGCACACCAGTTGAAAAAGGCTGCCCTAGAGGCTATATATGTGGTAAATTCCCCTGCCAGAATCCAGAAAAAAGCGGGAGAATAGGCCGCGGAAAAGGGGCGGAGCTATCTCCCTCAGACACACTGGCGCCATTTCTCCTTCACAGATCCGCTGGAAGGAAGCTCCCTGGCTCTCCCCTGCAGTCTACACTTCAGAACAGGGTAAAAACAGAGAGGGGGGGCACTAAATTTGGGCGCAATACATATATAATATAAAAAGCAGCTATAGGGGACATAACTTAGTTAGTCCCTGCATTATATAGCGCTCTGGTGTGTGCTGGCATACTCTCACTCTGTCCACCCAAAGGGCTTTTGTGGGTCCTGTCCTCATTCGGAGCATTCCTTGTGTGTGTGCGGTGTGTCGGTACGGCTGTGTCGACATGTTTGATGAGGATAATGATGTGGAGGCGGAGCAGATGCCTTTAGAAGGGATGTCACCCCCTACGGGGCAGACACCTGAGTGGATGGGCTTATGGAAAGTAATGAGTGCACGTATAGACTCCTTATATAAGAAAATCGACGACATGCCAAATGTGGGACAGCCGACTTCTCAGCTCGTGCCTGCCCAGGCGTCGCATGGGTCGTCAGGGGCTCTAAAACGCCCGCTACCTCAAGCAGACCCAGATGTCGACACGGATACTGACACCAGTGTCGACGACGATGAGTCAAACCTGATGCCCACTAAGGCCATTCACTGTATGATTGAGGCAATGAAAGAGGTGTTCAACATTTCTGATATAACTACTGGTACCACTAAAAAGGGTATTATGTTTGGAGAGAAAAAACTACCCGTAGTTTTTCACCATCAGATGAATTAAATGAAGTGTGTGAAGAAGCGTGGGCTTTCCCTGATAAAAAATTGGTAATTCCTAAGAAGGTACTAATGGCGTTCCCTTTCCCGCCAGAGGATAGGTCACGTTGGGAAACACCCCCTAGAGTGGATAAAGCGCTCACACGTTTGTCTAAAAAGGTGGCACTACCGTCTCCGGATACGGCCGCCCTCAAGGAACCTGCTGATAGAAAGCAGGAGGCGATCCTGAAGTCTGTATATACACACACAGGCATTATACTTAGGCCAGCTATTGCGTCAGCTTGGATGTGCAGTGCTGCCGCTGCGTGGTCAGATAAACTGTCAGAAAATATTAACACATTAGACAGAGACACGATCCTGTTAACCATAGACCATATAAAAGACTCAGTCTTATATATGAGAGATGCACAAAGGGAAATCTGCCGATTGGCATCTAAAGTAAGTGCATTGTCCATTTCTGCTAGGAGAGGCTTATGGACTCGCCAGTAGACAGGAGATGCAGATTCAAAAAAGCACATGGAAGTGTTACCATATAAGGGTGAGGAATTATTTGGGGATGGTCTCTCGGACCTAGTTTCCACAGCAACGTCTGGGAAGTCAGCATTTTTACCCCATGTCCCCTCACAGCCTAAGAAGGCGCCGTTTTATCAGGTTCAGTCCTTTCGGACCCAGAAAAACAGGCGTGGAAAAGGCGGGTCCTTTCTGTCCAGAGGCAGAGGTAGGGGAAAAAGACTGCAACAAACAGCAGGTTCCCAGGAGCAAAAGTCCTCCCCCGCTTCTTCTTCCAAGTCCGCCGCATGACGGTGGGGCTCCACAGGCGGAGCCAGGTACGGTGGGGGGCCGCCTCAAGAATTTCAGCGATCAGTGGGCTCGCTCACAGGTGGATCCCTGGATCCTTCAAATAGTATCTCAGGGGTACAAACTGGAATTCGAGGCGTCTCCACCCCACCGGTTCCTAAAATCTGCCTTGCCGATTGCTCCCTCAGACAGGGAGGCGGTGCTAGCGGCAATTCACAAGCTGTATTCCCAGCAGGTGATAATCAAGGTACCCCTACTTCAACAAGGCCGGGGTTACTATTCCACACTATTTGTGGTACCGAAACCGGACTGTTCGGTGAGACCCATTTTAAATTTGAAATCCTTGAACACATACATAAAAAAAATTCAAGTTCAAGATGGAATCGCTCAGGGCGGTTATTGCGAGCCTGGACGAGGGGGATTACATGGTATCCCTGGACATCAAGGATGCTTACTTGCATGTCCCCATTTACCATCCTCACCAGGAGTACCTCAGATTTGTGGTACAGGATTGCCATTACCAATTCCAGACGCTGCCGTTTGGACTGTCCACGGCACCGAGGGTATTTACCAAGGTGATGGCGGAAATGATGATACTCCTTCGAAAAAAGGGAGTTTTAATTATCCCGTACTTGGACGATCTCCTAATAAAAGCGAGGTCCAAGGAACAGTTGTTGGTGGGAGTAGCACTATCTCAGGAGGTGCTGCACCAGCACGGCTGGATTCTGAATATCCCAAAGTCACAGCTGGTTCCGACGACACGACTACTGTTCCTGGGTATGATTCTGGATACAGTCCAGAAAAAAGTGTTTCTCCCGGAGGAGAAAGCCAGGGAGTTGTCATCTCTAGTCAGAGACCTTCTGAAACCAAAACAGGTATCAGTGCATCGCTGCATGCGGGTCCTGGGAAAGATGGTGGCTTCTTACGAAGCAATTCCCTTCGGCAGGTTCCATGCCAGAATCTTTCAGTGGGACCTGTTGGACCAGTGGTCCGGATCGCATCTTCAGGTGCATCGCGTGATAACCCTGTCTCCAAGAACCAGGGTGTCGCTACTGTGGTGGCTGCAGAGTGCCCATCTTCTAGAGGGCCGCAGGTTCGGCATACATGACTGGGTCCTGGTGACCACGGATGCCAGCCTTCGAGGCTGGGGGGCAGTCACACAGGGAAGAAACTTCCAAGGACTATGGTCGAGTCAGGAGACTTCCCTTCACATAAATATTCTGGAACTAAGGGCCATCTACAATGCCCTAAGTCAAGCAAAATCCCTGCTCCTACACCAGCCGGTGCTGATCCAGTCAGACAACATCACGGCAGTCGCCCATGTAAATCGACAGGGCGGCACAAGAAGCAGGATGGCGATGGCGGAAGCCACAAGAATTCTCCGATGGGCGGAGGATCATGTACTAGCACTGTCAGCAGTGTTCATTCCGGGAGTGGACAACTGGGAAGCAGACTTCCTCAGCAGACACGACCTCCACCCGGGAGAGTGGGGACTTCATCCAGAAGTCTTCCAGATGCTGGTAAACCGTTGGGAAAAACCACAGGTGGACATGATGGCGTCCCGCCTCAACAAAAAGTTAAAAAGATATTGCGCCAGGTCAAGGGACCCTCAGGCGATAGCTGTGGACACTCTAGTGACACCGTGGTTGTACCAGTCGGTTTATGTGTTCCCTCCTCTACCTCTCATACCAAAGGTATTGAGAATAATAAAGCGAGGAGTATACACCATTCTCGTGGTTCCGGATTGGCCAAGACGAGCGTGGTACCCGGAACTTCAAGAGATGCTCTCAGAGGACCCGTGGCCTCTACCGCTCAGACCAGGACCTGCTACAACAGGGGCCCTGTCTGTTCCAAGACTTACCGCGGCTGCGTTTGACGGCATGGCGGTTGAACACCGGATCCTACAGGAAAAAGGTATTCCGGAAGAAGTCATTCCTACGCTTATTAAGGCCAGGAAAGATGTTACGGCAAAGCATTATCACCGCATATGGCGGAAATATGTTGCATGGTGCGAGGCCAAAAAGGCCCCGACAGAGGAATTTCAACTAGGTCGATTTCTGCATTTCCTGCAAGCAGGAGTGAATATGGGCCTAAAACTAGGCTCCATTAAAGTACAGATCTCGGCTCTGTCGATTTTCTTTCAAAAAGAACTAGCTTCAGTACCTGAAGTTCAGACATTTGTGAAAGGAGTGCTGCATATTCAGCCCCCATTTGTGCCTCCTGTGGCACCTTGGGATCTCAACGTGATGTTGAGTTTCTTAAAATCACACTGGTTTGAGCCACTAAAAACCGTGGATCTGAAATATCTCACGTGGAAAGTGGTCATGTTATTGGCCTTGGCTTCAGCCAGGCGAGTGTCAGAATTGGCGGCTTTATCATGTAAAAGCCCTTATCTGATTTTCCATATGGATAGGGCAGAATTGAGGACTCGTCCCCAGTTTCTCCCTACGGTGGTGTCAGCGTTTCACCTGAACCAGCCTATTGTGGTGCCTGCGGCTACTAAGGATTTGGAGGACTCCAAGTTGCTAGACGTTGTCAGGGCCCTGAAAATATGTTTCCAGGACGGCTGGAGTCAGAAAATCTGACTCGCTGTTTATCCTGTATGCACCCAACAAGCTGGGTGCTCCTGCTTCTAAGCAGTCTATTGCTCGCTGGATTTGTAGTACAATTCAGCTTGCACATTCTGTGGCAGGCATGCCACAGCCAAAATCTGTAAATGCCCATTCCACAAGGAAGGTGGGCTCATCTTGGGCGGCTGCCCGAGGGGTCTCGGCTTTACAACTTTGCCGAGCAGCTACTTGGTCAGGGGCAAACACGTTTGCAAAATTCTACAAATTTGATACCCTGGCTGAGGAGGACCTGGAGTTCTCTCATTCGGTGCTGCAGAGTCATCCGCACTCTCCCGCCCGTTTGGGAGCTTTGGTATAATCCCCATGGTCCTTACGGAGTTCCCAGCATCCACTAGGACGTCAGAGAAAATAAGAATTTACTCACCGGTAATTCTATTTCTCGTAGTCCGTAGTGGATGCTGGGCGCCCATCCCAAGTGCGGTTTGTCTGCAATACTTGTAAATAGTTATTGTTAACTAAAGGGTTATTGTTGAGCCATCTGTTGAGAGGCTCAGTTGTTTTCATACTGTCAAACTGGATATAGTATCACGAGTTGTACGGTGTGATTGGTGTGGCTGGTAAGAGTCTTACCCGGGATTCAAAATCCTTCCTTATTATGTCTGCTCGTCCGGGCACGGTGTCCTAACTGAGGCTTGGAGGAGGGTCATAGTGGGAGGAGCCAGTGCACACCAGGTAGTCCTAAATCTTTCTAAAGTGCCCAGCCTCCTTCGGAGCCCGCTATTCCCCATGGTCCTTACGGAGTTCCCAGCATCCACTACGGACTACGAGAAATAGAATTACCGGTGAGTAAATTCTTATTTTAAATGCTCCGTCGGGTGCCTTCTAGTCGCCGCCGATGTGCAGAACATTTGAATTCCACCCATAGATGTGAGGAGCAGTGTTGGCCTTTTATTATATAAGGTTCCTTTGTTCATTTAAAAAAAAGTATCAGCTGTTTAATATTTCTGTTTATTTGTTATCATTTGCTTATTTTGCGGCACTCGATATTGGGGGGATCATAATGCAAACAAATTTTATACAGTGACATGCAACAGAATATGAAAATGGCCCTGTCCAGACGAGCATACACTCTCTAAACCTGGGTACACATTGGCCAATATATCGGCCGTCCAATTGAATGACCAATATATTGTGGGTGTGTATCAGTGATATGTCTGTGAACGATGTTGTTCAGACATATCGTATATGCCCTGCAGCACAGCCAATGGCCTATATATCGGCACATCATGCTGTGTGTGCGTATGCACTTACCAATCGTCGGATAGGTCGGCGGATTGGCCGTTCTTGTGTGTGCCCAGCATAAGATGTGTATAAAACAATCCATACATAAGTAAAATTGCAGCTGATGGTGGGAAAATAGTGTGTGTTGCTACTGCAAGACTATCCTCCAATATTAAAGCCGTCAGTGGCGACTGTCATTTTTGAGCAGCTACTGGTGGTACAATACAATTGGAGAGCTGGATTGTGAAAATATGAACTAGTCTTTTGAAGAAACCTTTAGACAAGTGCACATCACGCCAAACTACTTACTTATAAAAGAAAGGTGCATTTAAAATATATAAGGGGATACATATGATATCCCGGCTGTCACTAATCTGACAGCAGCACCCCTTCGTTCGCCACAGGTTCTGTTCCCACATGGTTGGTGGTGTGGACCCACCAACCGAGTGGGAATACCGGGCGGGTGTCGGTAAAATGCCAGCTGTGGGGATTCCAGCGTCAGTCTCCTGAACACCGGGATCCCAACAGCCGGTATATTGACTGCATCCCTATATATGCCCTATAAAGCAACCTACGGGATAAATTGGGAGTATCGTATGGTGTACCGTTAGTGGTGATTTTCTCTAATAAGCTGATAAATAGGCTAAATGATGTGGGGAGGTGTAAGTTGAGCTGTTTTATTGATTGGAATGTGCTCTTTGACCTTGCGGATGGTAGCTAAGTGTTTTGTTTTTTTTCCCCCCATCATTTCACAAGCTAAAATTACTGAAAAATCACTTTACATAAATTTTTCTGTAAAAAAAAAAAAAAAAAAAGTCTGGAAATACTTTCATTTGCTGAAAAACCTGCTGGCTATCCTTTTTCAGCTATTGTTAAAATATGTAAAAAAAAATAAACCATTTGGTACCTGTTTAAGTTGCTTATAGCCTTTAACAGCTTTCTAATACTGTTCTTCTACTGTATCTTATTTTTTTGGTTGTTTCATGGTAAATTTCCCACTCTTTTATGCACTTCTCCCAGGTCATGCACTGTAGATTTAACTCGCTACATCTCCAAGATCCTTGCAATTGGCCATTTACAATTGAATTGCAGGAGCGTGCTTTATGAAAATGTGTTGCAATGTGCGCTATTTTTAAGGTGCGGATTCACGATTCCAAACTCACAGAATTGAATTAGTTCCATGACTCAAAATAGTATACTGAAGAATCGAAGCTTTCATTGATTTGCTCTCTGAAGGGCCCCATACACTACAACGATCTCATGTCGGAGGTGATCGCAGGCGATCACCCCTGCAGCCTCCCGGGGGGCAGGATCGGCCAAGATACATCGTATGTTGCCCATTTGCATGCAATATATCTGGGCGATCCCAAGCCATGCCCCCCAGGTGCAGCACCTGGATCTGGAGGATCCGATGCTCACGGGAACGTGCATCGGATCGGTTCGGGAACACCCCTAAAATGCCCGATTTCAGCCGATATATCGGGCCGAATGCCCGAATTGGGCTGAAATCGTGCATTATCGCACTTGTGTATGGGGCCCTTAACCCTTTGAATGTTTTCGGTGTATCCCAGTGATAACACTGGTAAAGAAGACGAATGAGGCCCTAAGTAACCCCTCAAAAATATGGTTTGGTCATTTAGACTTAAAGTCCATCCTAATAGACCTCTATTTGCTAGCATTGTAGCTTGTACACCAAAACATTGTGATTTCATTCTAATTTGATATTTTGATACTCTTAACATAACAATTTTTCCCAAATTCGATTGATAAAATCCAAAGTGGGATACTCACCTTGTGGTGATTTTTTCTGGGCGAAGCCATCTTTCAAACTCGCAGCGAACATTAAAAGCCAGTGCAGCCATCTGCTGGAAAATGTTCACAGTATTTTCGTACATTTAAGTGGACTTTAGGTTTTGAATGGCAACCTTCCAATACTGTCCATTTAAGGGTTAATATGTCTGATATATGTGCTGTGTAGCTGTCATCTGGGAAGAGGTTAAGATACCGCCACTTGGGATCCCGGTGATCAGAATGCAGACGCTGGAATACCGGCAAGACAGCCTCGCTACTGGCATGTTACTGACCGGGATGCCGCTGTCAGTATACTGACGGCCGGCATCCTGGTCAGTGGTAATTCATACTGAACACTGTCATCTAAACACCTGAGCTGCTGTCTGTGAAAGCTTTTATTTCTCCTATTGGCCAATATCCTGTACTCGTGATGCACTAGATACTTGTGACAGGCAGTGTTATCAGGGCAGTATGGCTAACTTTATTGCGTGTAACTGGCAGGATAAATGAAATCTACATTTGTTAATGTATATTTCTCTAACATCCTAGTGGATGCTGGGGACTCCGTAAGGACCATGGGGATAGACGGGCTCCGCAGGAGACAGGGCACTTTAAGAAAGAATTTGGATTCTGGTGTGTTCTGGCTCCTCCCTCTATGTCCCTCCTCCAGACCTTAGTTTGAATCTGTGCCCGGACGAGCTGGGTGCTACTTAGTGAGCTCTCCTGAGCTTGCTATAAGAAAGTATTTTGTTGGTTTTTTTTTTCTTATTTTCAGGGAGATCTGCTGGCAACAGACTCCCTGCATCGTGGGACTGAGGGAAGAGAAGCAGCCCTACTCTCTGAGGATAGGTCCTGCTTCTTAGGCTACTGGACACCATTAGCTCCAGAGGGATCGTACACAGGATCTCACCCTTTGTCGTCCGATCACGGAGCCGCGCCGCCGTCCCCCTCGCAGAGCCGGAAGACAGAAGCCGGGTGAAAGAAGCAAGAAGACTTCGAAATCGGCTGCAGAAGACTCCAGTCTTCAAACTGAGGTAGCGCACAGCACTGCAGCTGTGCGCCATTGCTCCCACACTACACCCACATACTCCGGTCACTGTAGGGTGCAGGGCGCAGGGGGGGGGGGCGCCCTGGGCAGCAATTAGGACCTCTTGGCAAAAGTGGGCATATATACAGTTAGGCACTGTATATATGCATGAGCCCCCGCCATTATATTATACAGAAACGCGGGACAGAAGCCTGCCGCTGAGGGGGCGGGGCTTCTTCCTCAGCACTCACCAGCGCCATTTTTTCTCCACAGCTCCGCTGAGAGGAAGCTCCCCAGGCTCTCCCCTGCAGATACACGGTAGAAGAGGGTAAAAAGAGAGGGGGGGCACATAATTAGGCGCAAAAATCAATATAAACAGCAGCTACTGGGTTAACATTAAGTTACTGTGTTATTCCTGGGTTAATAGCGCTGGGGTGTGTGCTGGCATACTCTCTCTCTGTCTCTTCAAAGGGCCTTATGGGGGAATTGTCTTCAGATGAGCATTCCCTGAGTGTGTGGTGTGTCGGTACGTGTGTGTCGACATGTCTGAGGTAAAAGGCTCCCCTAAGGAGGAGATGGAGCAAATATGTGTGTGAGAGGGTGTCTCCGTCGACACCTGTTTAGATATGTGTAATTAAGTGCTAAGGTAAATTTATTGCACAAAAGATTAGAGAATAGACAGGGAATCTACCCATGTCTGTCCCTATGTCGCAGAGACCTTCAGAGTCTCTCAATGATCACTATCCAAAATAATAGACACTGATATCGACACGGAGTCTGACTCCAGTGTCGACTACGATAATGCAAAGTTACAGCCAAAATGGCAGAAAAGTATTCAATATATGATTATTGTAATAAAAGATGATTTGCATATCACTGATGACTCATCTGTCCCTGACACAAGGGTACACATGTTTAAGGGGAAGAAAGCTGAGGTAAATTTCCCTCCTCTCATGAGGAAAAAGAGCGGGAATCTCCAGACAAGAGACTGCAGTTTCCCACAAAGAATTCTCAGGGAGTATCCTTTCCCCACTAGGGCCAGGATACGATGGGAATCTTCCCCTAGGGTGTCACGTTTGCCCAAAAGGTAGCCCTGACGTAACAGCTATTCTCAGGGATCCTGCAGATAGCGTGCACATTCTGGTACACTAAGACCGGCGATTGTGTCGGCATGGGTTTATAGCGCTGTGGCAGCGTGGACAGGTACCTTATCAGCAGAGATTGAGACCCTAGAATGTATATATAGAGATATATATATTAAAGATGCTGTCTTAAGAGATAGATAGATAGATATATATATCTATCTATCTATCTCTATATCTATCTATCTATCTAACATGCCCAAAGAGACATGAGTCTACTGGGTTCTAGAGTCAAAGCTATGTCGATTTCTGCTTGACGTGTCCTGTAGAATATGCAATGGACAGGTGATGCCGACTTAAGAGGCATATGGAAGGCTGAGGATTGTGTGGAGAAGGGTTCTCGGACCTGGTCTCCACAGCTATAGCTGGTAATTCTGATATTTTTCCTTATATTCCTGCACAGCCTAGGAAAGCACGACATTATCAAATGCAGCCTTTCGAACAAAGAAACAAGAAAGTCCGAGGTGCGTCCTTTCTTGCCAGAGGCGGGGGCAGAGGAAAGAAGCTGCACAACACAGCTAGTTCCCGGGAACAGAAGTCCTCCCCGGCCTCTACAAAATCCACCGCATGTCGCTGGGGCTCCACAGGCGGAGCTAGGCCCGGTGGGGGCACGCCTTCGTAAGTTCAGCCACAAGTGGGTTCACTCCCTGTTAGATCCCTGGGCAATAGATATTGTGTCTCAGGGATACAAGCTGGACTTTGAGGAGATGCCCCCTCACCGACGGCCCTGCCGGCTTCCCCCCACGAGAGGGAAACAGTGTTAACTGCAATTCACAAATTGTATCTTCAACAGGTGGTGGTCAAGGTTCCCCTCCTTCAACAAGGAGGGGGTTATTATTCGACCATGTTGTAGTCCCGAAACCAGACGGTTCGGTCAGACCCATATTGAATTTAAAATCCCTGAACATATACCTGAAAAGGTTCAAGTTCAAGATGGAATCGCTAAGAGCGGTCATTGCAAGCCTGAAAGGGGGAGATTTTATGGTGACTCTGGACATAAAGGATGCATACCTTCATGTCCTCATTTATCCACCTAATCAGGCGTACCTCAGAATTGTGGTACGGGATTGTCATTACCAATTTCAGACGTTGCCGTTTGGTCTCTCCACGGCCCCGAGAACACCAAGGTAATGGCAGAAATGATGGTGCTCCTGCGGAAGCAATGTGTCACTATTATCACGTACTTGGACGATCTCCTCATAAAAGCGAGATCAAGAGAGC